>NC_089588.1:89890378-90226533 GCF_019320115.1 Miscanthus floridulus
ATCCATTCGCAGGACAGGGCGGTGTATTTCTCAGTGTGCTAAGAAATGATTGGCCACCGTCAGTGGATGCACGACGACCAGTTCAAATTGAAGAAAGCTCCATCGGCATCTCCTCGGAATCTGGAGGTATGGATACTGGTCGGATGGAGAGTCTCCCCGATGTCAGCGAAAATCTAGGGAAGAGGCCGATGACAGATGAGCCGGCCCAGAAGAGAGGAAAACAATAGCTACTGTTCCCCGCAAACCAGCGGCATCTCTCTTGATGATGACCAGTCCAACACGAAGAACCACGGTGTTCGATTGGTCTGACGATGACAAGATTCTGACGAAACCCTCCCCCGAGCACGAAAGGGCCTCCACATAGCCCACGCGTGGAGGAACAAACCGGGGTAGGAGAAGAAGAAGTCCGTGAAGTGAAGCGCCGACAAGGATAGTCCGAGCAGCAAGCGGAGGGAATTTCTGCAACAGCAGACGACGGAAGTCCCCGCGGGGTGAGCAATGGAAGTCCCTGAGCAACAAGCGGAAGCGAACCCGGAGTAGCAGGCGGGACCAAGATCGACCGAGGAAGAGCCAAGAATTCCTCCACCGAGCACTGGGTCGACCCCGCAGCTGCGCCTAGAGGCTCAGGCCAGCAGCCGATTCAAGAAATTGAACCGTCAGACCAAACCGTAAGTGTTCTTGTGTTGTAGTTAATTGCTATTTGCTTTACTTCTGTTGTGACTGAATAACTAATTTGATACAGTGCAAGGTGAACAACAGATCTAGCCCCGCCCGCTCAGACTGAAGCAGCAACCAGAAACTGGCCCTGGAGGCGGTGGAGATGCGGTAGGCCACATCCTGGAGTCCCTGAGTGCTCGGGAGCATGCGGGGGAGCCAATTGCTGCCCCTGGTGGGCTTGATGGCAGCGAGGGATTGTCTACAATGGTGAACGAGTCGGCGACAGCACCTTCCCCAACGGTGGAATTGGGAGCGGAAAAGCTTTCGGCGCCGAAGGAGCAGACGGTAGTCCCCGATGCTTCAGAGGGCATGGTCGGACCTGCTATCCGACCACCGAGCCTCAGGTGGTGTCCCTGGCTACAATGGAGGAGGACGAGGTGGAGGAGATCGTGCATGATGAACCTCGACCCCAAGCAGTCCGGATCCTCCGAAAGCGGGCGATGAAAAAGTGATATCAAAGAGGAGGACACCCCAAGGAGTTCAGGAGACTGGAGACTGCCCTTACCAGTGTGATGAATAGAACAAGGTGAATACTTCATCTGGAAAGGTCTAGGTTGTTATTGGAATTGGTAACGATACTGTCATCGTGCATTTGTAGGAAATATCTCATGTTGCCGAGTAGCGCCCCCAGCTGATAAAGCGAATGGAGCCCCTTGCTGGGGAGAACGAAAAACTCAAAGAGGCCAGGAACCTCTCGGAGAAGAATATCCAGAGGGCCCATCACGAACGAGACCTTGCGGAGTCGAACGCGAGGGGGACCTGGAATACCAAAAGGGGGTCCTGACCAAAAAGCTAGTGGCTGTGTCCGAAGCAGATGTGGCGCCAGTCCGAGCAGCTGGCGCTGTTCCGACCAACTAAAAGTGTTCCGAGCAGCTGGAGATGAAAACCGAATAGCCCAACAGTGTATCCAATAGAAAGCAGGTACGGTACATCAAAGGATGTAGTGTTTGTATTGCCGAACAGCCGCAGTTTCGTTGACAACTGTTTGTGTTGTAGAGCAAGACGCTAAGCTCGGCCAGATGCGTCAGGCCATCGATCAAGTTTGCCAGGAGAACTCAAAGGAAGCAGAGCGGGCGAACAAACTTGCTGAGGAGCTGAAAGGTGAATTCCTCCTTGTCGGATTCCTGTTGAAGTAGCTTCCTTGTATAATGGATCATTGTAATGCTTGCAGGTTATCGTCATAAAGCCAAAGCATAGTTCGGACGTGCTGGTGCAGGAGGCCAAGGTCCAAAAGGAGAACTCGACGCTGTAATCGCCGCAATTAAGCCAGTGCTTGAACTGTGTCGACCTTGAACCGGCCCGCTCAGCACGACGGCAGGCGGCAATGTCCCGACACCATAATCCAGAGGTGCAAGGCAACATGGGAGAACTTCAGACCTTCAACCAAGACGCCATTACGACCGTCGCTACCCATGTACTCACGGCTGTTCGATCCCATTACCCGACCATCGACCTTCAGTCGATAGGGGTGGGTTCGCCGAAGGACTGGAGACGCGGGGACACAACAGCTGGAGGACGAAGTGGAGGACGCAGCGAAGATGCTGGCTGGCGATATAGACCTGTTTGGTGAGACGGATGGTAACGGCGAAGCTCAGTAATCTGCTCATAGATTATCATCTATAAAAGCTTAACAGTGTAATTAGAACGCGCGAAAGTGCAGAAACAATTATCATGGAATAAATGTTTATAAGGTGCATGTATATGCAATATATGCAGTTGGCTTGTATTTCGGCGAAAAATCTTTGTAGTTTCAACCTGACGTGATATGCGTAAAAAAAACGCCCGAACATTTCCGAAAGTTGGTCTGCTACTGATCCCTATGGCCTTGGCCAGCCCATAGTCCATAACGTCGAGCGCGGAGCCCGTGCACATGTAGGAGTAATAGACATGACCCAGGAACCGCAGTCGTCCACCCATGACGTAGAGCGCAGAGCCCGTGGCACGTGTAGGAAAAAATCGGTGACTGGGTCTTTTCCATAAAAAACTACGCGGAACGTGTGCTGCTCGGTAGTTGTTATATGAACTTGGAGATAAAGGCAGCATAAGCGGCGTCCGAGCAATGTATTCTTTGTTGAACTCTCGGCCTTGGCTGACCCATAGTCTATAACGTTGAGCACGGAGCCCGTAGACTTGTAGGACAAACAGGTGTGACCAAGGGACCATAGCCGACCACCCATAATGCAGAGCGCGGAGCCCGTAGCACGTGTAGGGAGAGATCGAAGACTGGGTCGTCTCCGAAGAGAACATAAAAGAAAGGATGTTGCTCTCCGATCAAGAAAAATGTTTGGCGATTTGGAGAAAACGTGTTCGGCGATTGTGGAGAAAACGTGTTCGGCGATTTGGAGAAATCGTGTTCGGCAATTTGGAGAACTCATGTTTGGCGATTTGGAGAAATCGTGTTCGGTGATTTGGAGAAATTGTGTTCGGCAATTTTGGAGAAATTTGGAGAAAGGTGGTCGGCACAGTTACGGCGATTACGTATTGGAGTTCGTCATGAAGTAGCATAGAGATCGCCGACCACAAGTGGGTGTTAAGCCACAATAGAGACAAAACGGAGACAAGTTATGGAGACCAAAACTTTACTGAATATAAAATTGGAGAGTACATATCTGGAGTGTTTCAAGGATAGAAATGTATAAGGTGTTCGATGTGCCACGAGTTGGGAACATTGACTCCTTCTAAGTCACTTAGGCGATAAGAACCTAGTTGAGTAACCTCTTTGATGACATAAAGCCCTTCCCAAGGGGAAGAAAGCTTGTGCAACCCTTCAGTTTTTTGTTTTCTACGGAGAACGAGATCGCCGACAGCAAATGAACGACCTTTGATGTTTCGGTTGTAGTACCTCCGCAAGCCTTCTAGATATTTAGCTATATGGAGCAGGTGATTAGGCGTTTTCCTCAACCCTGTCGACGTCCTCAGACCAAACAGCCTCGGCCTGCTCTTCATCATAGTTTTCCACTCTAGGTGCTCGGAAAGTAACGTTCGCTGGTAGTATGGCTTCTGAGCCATAGACCAAAAAGTATGGAGTCACGCCGGTGCTGCAACTAGCTTGAGTACGCAGTCCCTAGACTATAGCTGGAAGCTCCTTGAGCCATCTGCCTGGGTGTTTTCTTCCTTCTGATACAACCGCTTTTTGAGGGCATCAAGGATCATACCGTTCGCCCGTTTGACCTGGCCATTGGCTCTTGGATGGGCAACGGAGACATATTTGACGGAGATGCAACGGTCTTCACAGAAGTCCCAGAAGTGATGGCCAGTAAACATAGTTCCGAGATTGGTGATGATGCTGTTTGGTAGACCAAATCTATGGATGATATCTTCGAAGAGCTCAACTGCCTTCTTTGTAGTAGCCGAGACGAGCGGTTTATATTCAATCCACTTGGAGAACTTGTCAATGGCGACATATACGTACCGAAAACCACCTGGTGCTGGCTTGAAAGGCCTGATCATGTCCAGTCCCCAGCATGCGAAGGGCCAGGAAGCTAGGATGGTTTGCAGCTCTTGCACCGGCACGTGTATTTGCTTAGCGAAGAATTGGCATCCTTCACAACGTCGGACGAGGTCTTCTACATCAATGATGGATGTGGGCCAATAAAAACCAGCTCAGAAAGCCTTGCTGACCAGTGTTCTTGAGGCCGCGTGGTTGCCGTAGGAACCAGAGTGAATTTTGAGAAGTAGCTTTATTCCCTCCTCTTGGGTGATGCATTTCTGCAGTATCCCTTTCTTAGCACTTTTCCTCATCAAGCTGCCATCCACCAGCACGTAAAGCTTGCTTCGACGAACTAGGCATTCAGTTTTTGTCTTGTCGGCGGGTACCTCGGCGCTGGTGAGGTACTTGATGAATTGCTCCCTCCAATCAGCGATCGGTGAAGGTACCGCAAGTACCAACTGCTCGGTAGGGGGAACCTCTTCGACTTCCTTATCCTCCTTGATGGATGGTGCCGGGAGATCTTGAACAAAGACCCCCAGCGGTATCATGGCGCGAGAAGAGCCCAGCTTGGATAAGTGATCGGCGAGTTGATTTTGGTCACGTACCACAGGGTGATACTCGATGCCATAGAATTTTCCTTTGAGTTTCCTAATTTCGACACAGTATGCATCCATCTTCTCACTAGAACAGGACCAGTCTTTGTTGAGCTGGTTGATAACCAGCGTAGAGTCCCCATACGCCATGAGGCGTTTGACACCGAGCTCGATGGCTATACAGAGACCATGGAGACATGCTTCGTATTCTGCGGTGTTGCTAGAGGCCGGAAAGTGTATACAGAGAACATATCATAGCTTATCCTTGGTCAGCGTAATGAACAGAATGCCCACATCAGCACCATTGATGTTAAGGACGCCGTCGAAGTACATCCCCCAGTGTTTAGGGCAAGTAAGGGCAATGGGCTCTTGGATCTCGGTCCATTCAGCAACGAAATCAGCGAGCGCATGTGACTTAATGGTAGGTCTACTTCTAAATTCGATGGAATATATGCCGAGCTCAATGACCCACTTAATGATGCGGCCATTGGCCTCTTTCTTGTGGAGAATGTCCCCCAGAGGGAACTCAGTGACCACGGCGATCTTGTAATATTCGAAGTAGTGTTGGAGTTTGCGCGACGTAATAAGAATGGCGTATAACAACTTTTGTACCTAAGGATAACGAGTTTTGGGCTCATTGAGTACCTCGCTGATGAAGTAAACCGGACGTTGTACTTTATAGGCGTGCCCAGCCTCCTCGTGTTCGATGACAATAGCTGTGCTCATGACGTGAGAAGTGGCAGTGATGTATATTAGCAGAGTCTCATCTGGTCTCGGCGCTGTCATGATCGATGGCTTTGTTAAGAACACCTTGAGCTGCTCGAAAGCTGAGTCTGCCTCCTCCGACCAGGAAAAGCGCTCGGAGGCCTTTAGGAGCTTGAAGAAAGGTAGCCCTTTTTTGCTGAGGCGTGATATGAAGCGGCTTAAAGCAACCATGCAACCTGTAAGCTTCTGTATATCCTTGATGCATGTTGGCCGTTTCATATTGGTGATGGCGGAGACCTTGTCAGGGTTAGGCTCGATGCCTTAAGCACTAACGATGTAGCCCAGCAGTATGCCGGATGGAACTCCAAAGATGCACTTTGAAGGGTTCAGCTTCCATCGGTACTTGTTTAGGTTGGCGAAGGTTTCTTTGAGGTCGGTGATAAGGTTGTCGGCTGTCTTGGTCTTGATGACCACGTCATCGCTGTAGGCTTCGACGTTGCAGCCAATCTATTGGTCGAGGCACATCTAGATGGCCCTTTGATAGGTAGCCCCGGCGTTCTTGAGTCCGAAGGACATAGTTTTGTAGCAGTATGCACCGAAAGGCGTAATGAACAACGTCTTGATCTAGTCTTCTTCCTTGAGGGAGATCTAATGATAGCCGGAGGAGTAACAGTCAAGGAAGGAGAGTAGTTCATAGCTGGCGGTTGAGTCTACAACCTCATCTATCCGAGGCAAGCCGAAGGGGTCTTTAGGGCAGAGTTTGTTAAGATCAGTATAATCAATGCACATTCTCCATTCTTTATTTTTTTTTGAACGAGAACAGGGTTTGCTAACCAATCTGGATGATACACTTCTTTTATAAACCCGACAGCTAAGAGCCATTTTATTTCTACCCTAATAGCCTCCGTTTTGTCTGGCGTGAATCGGCAGAGTTTCTGCTTGATCGGTTTGGCGGTCGGCGAGACATTCAAGGAGTGCTCGATCTTCTCCCGTGGTACCCCTGGCATGTCTGCGGGTTTCCAAGCAAACACATCGGCGTTGGCACATAGGAAGGAGACAAGCGTGCTTTCCTATTTGGGGTCAAGGTGAGCCCCAATCTTCATAGTCTTGGAGACGTCATCGAGGCCAAGGTTGACCTCCTTGATTTCCTTGGACTTGGTGGTGGCACGCGGAAGCTCCAACTCTGGGATCTCCATGTCATCGACGGGCGTTGTCTTGGCTTCGATGACCACGCTAGCCATCTAGATGGAGAGGTCAGTGGCTTCAGTGAGAGCGAGACTCTCTGTCTCACAGATATAGGCAACGGAGAGGTTGGCCCGCAGAGCTAGGACTCCTGTAGGCAAAGGCATCTTCATCACCAAATATGCATAGTGTGGTACGGCCATGAACATGGCCAGAGCTGGCCGGCCAAGTATGGCGTGGTAAGCGGTGTCGAAGTCGGCGACATAGAAGTTGATATGCTCGACGCGGTAGTTGCTTGCCGTGCCAAACTGTACTGGTAGGGTGATTTCTCCAAGTGGTCTAGATGCCCTTCCAGGTACCACACCCTAGAAGGAGGAGTCTAAGGGTGTGAGATCTGTTATCGCGAGGCCCAACTCCCTTAGAGCCCCGGCGAAGAGTAGGTTCAAAGCACTGCCACCGTCAATGAGGACTTTTCTGAAGAGCACCTTCTAGACGGTTGCATCGAGGACGAGGGGAAAACGCCCTATGTAGGGTATATCTGCCCACTGGTCGGCCCTACTGAAGGTGATGGGGACCTTAGACCATGAGTGATAGCTGGGGTCGGCGGTGGTTTCCTCTGAGGTGACGGTGAGCACTCATCGGGCGGTGAGCTTCCATTCTCTTCTACTCTTAGTGGAGGTGAGGCCCCCAAGATGGTGGCGACCACCTTATCGTGGTCCTAAAAGGCATTGTTGTTGCCCCTAGGTGGTCGACGACCTTCGGCTCCATCGTTGGCGTCGTCATCGAGTCTCTTGTCCTAGAACTCCTTAGCCAGACCAATGAAGTCCTTCATCTTGTGTTTGGCGTTCTTGTGAAGAGGGCATGGGCCGTCGAGGATTTTTTGGTACTATTCGTCGTAGTTGCGCTTGGTGCGAGGTTGACTGACGGCGGTGACGATGTGTTCTGGCTGACGGCGGCGATTTTGGCTAGGCCTGTGTCCTCCTGTCCGATCACGACCACTGTCGCGATGGTAGCTGCGGTCGTTGGGGGGTGGTGGTCGCTGTGGTGTCGGTCATCAGGGCAATCATCGTAACGGTGAGACGGGCGCTGAGTGCCTGCATCCTCGTTGAAGCGCACCTTGGCTTCCTCGACGTTGGTGTATTGGTTGGCGGTAGTTATCATTTCGCCGATACCGATGGGCAGCTTGCGGTTGAATTTGGAGCGAAGCTCGCGATGGTGGAGTCCTCAGATAATGGTGGTGATGACTTTAGCTTCTATGATGTTGGGAATAGAGTTCCTCATCTCGGAGAAACACCGGATGTAGCTGCGGAGGAGCTCAGATGGCTTCTGGTTGATGTGGCTGAGATCATGCTTCGTGCCGGGTCAAGTACACGTGGCCATATAGTTGTCGGTGAAGACTTTCTTTAGCTCTTCCCATGATCCGATGGAGTCCGGTGCAAGGCTGGTAAACCAGCTCATGGCGGGTGGCGTGAGCATGACGGGGAGAGAATTTCGCCATGACGCTAGTGTCTCCTCCAGTGGCACGGACAACAGTGGCGTAGGCCTATAGCCACTAAGTCAGGTTCATTCTTCCTTCGTAGGGCTTGACCCCGGTGATCTTAAAACCACGGGGCCACCGAAGCATTCGAAGTGCCCTTGTGAAAGCTAGAGGTCCCTCAGGGTTGTCGACACCGTCGTCTATAGGCTCGAGGACTGAGTCCGGGTTGCCATACTCCTTTTCGTATTCCTGGTGGCGACACACTTCGTCTTCACGGCGACCGAAGCGACGTTACTCGATATGCCGTCACGCATCCCGGAGGTTGCTGAGATGCACTCAAGCGTCCTGTTCGATCTCCTGGTTGTGTTGGCGATGGTGTTCGGCACGATGCCCCCTGGGTCCCTCCTGGAGAGGTATCGACTGGTCGGTGAAACAGCTTTGACTGGGGCGGCGATTGGATCTCGGTGCAGCTGATCGGTGAATCGTGCTCGTAGAGCATGAAGGTCTCTGATCCTCATGAATCTCATTGACCTAACAGTGAGCCACTTTAAGCATGGCGGTGATCTTGGCGAGCTCGAGCATTTGAGGGAAATGAGTGAGCTCATTGGCGGCTACTGCCAAATTGGCGCTTGGAGTCTTGAAGACGTCATGGCCGTCAACGCGGAGGAATTCTTCATCAAGGTCGCGGTGGAGCGGGAGCGGTCTTCCTTGAGAATCGAGCCAATTATTCCGAGCAGCCTCGGCCCTTACGATGGCTGCCTCATTTTCTCGCCACTGCGCGCGGTTGACGTTCCGATTCTCCCGAGCAACGCGCTCCTCCTTGGTTTCACCTGTAACACCCCGGTGTTATGCCTGCATTTAGGCATTGCTAATCATACATATTGTGCATCATCAAGCATCCTATTCATACATGCGTAATCTTGCATATAACAACTGAAACATTACTTCGAAACATACGAAACATGTTTGTGAAAAGTAAATGATGCATACACTTATTAGAGTTGTTTTGCTCTGATTCTTGCTTGCTAGTTGAGTAGAAACTGTTGGTTATGCTTGTAAATCATCTAGAATTGTTTAGCAAAATTTTTGGAGCAAGGTTTGTATTCAAATTAATTCAAAACTTTGCTTCCAAAGTAAATTCCCAAAATTAGGGTTTTTGAGTTAAAATTTAACTTTGATTCTATAATTTAAAAATCTAGATAGAATTGGACTTTGGTCATAAAAGCAAAGTTGTAGGGAATTAAATTCTAAGCAACTTTCATTTTTGGTACATTTTCAAAAGAGGTCATTTTCTTGCTCAAAATAATATTTGAAAGATGGCATCTAAAAATTTCTTGAAAATATATTGAAAAATTCCATTTCTATTTGTCTGGGCCGCCGCCTCGCTTCTGGCCCGCCAGCTGAAGCCGGCCCAGCGAGCTCCCGCACGCCGCGCGCCTCGCTTCGGCCCAGCCCAGCGCCGTGCCAGCCCGGCCTGCCTCCGCGCGCCGCGCCTTCTTCTCCCGCGCGCCGTGTCCGTCGCCGCGCCACGTCCTGACCGCGTCAGGCGACGCCCGCCGCGTGTCCGCCACGCGCCCGGCTAGCTCTGACCACGCAGCGCGCTGGCGGGCTTGAAGAGGAGCGCACCCTGCTGCCAGCCGCACGCGCTCTGCCTTCACTCCTCCCGCGCTGCCTTTCCTTCCGCCAGAGCCGCGAGCCCCGAGCTCCGCCCTCGCCGCGCCCGAGCTCCGCCGGCGTCAAACTCCCGCACCACCGCGCCATTCTCCAATTCGTCGCGCCCGCAGCTCCGCCTCGCCTTCCTTGAGGTCGCGCTCGAGCTTACTCCGCCTTCCGAGCACAGGTCGGGCCTCCCCGCGTCTCGCCGCCGACGGCCATGGCGCCGCTGTGCACGGCCGCCATGGAATCCGTCTTCCTTCTCCCCTCCAGCCTCGCCTAGCTACCCTACCGAGCTCGCCTTCTCCTCGCACGTCTCCTGCGCTCGCTCGCTGGCGCTGCCGTGGCCGGAGACGGCCGCCGGCCGCTGGCCGAGCCGCGCCGTCGCGCCAGCGCGCGCCCCGGCAAGGCGCTCTGCCTCGGCTGGCCAGGCCGAGCCAGGCCGAGGGCTGACGCCCTGTTGGGCCGTCCCCCTCCCTCGCGCTCAGGCCGCGCAGGCCGGCTGTGGCCGTGGGCCAGTTCATTTCCGTGGGCCGGCCCAGTAGCATTTAAATGATTTGTTTTCAATTTATTCATTATTATTTGAAAACAGAAATGGTTTGCAAAATATTTGGATACTCAAAGTTGCTCCAAATTTGTTGAAACAAATTTTTCTAGGTTCCTTATCACCAGATCTACTTGGGAAAAATAGTGCATGTCATTTTTGATATACTTTTCTGTAGGATTTTATTTAATCATAAATATTGCTGATAACTTGAAAAATGTGTAGAAAAATCTATAGTCTTCAGAAAAATATGATTCCAAGTTTGTTAATCTTATTATGTCATGTACTTCCTAGGAAAAATATGTTTCATATATGTGCTATGGGAAAATTTTGAGGTGTAGTTCAAGTACCTTAAATGGCTGATTTTTGTTATTTTTGCTAGAGAGCAAAATTTGTATAAAACATGCATGTGGTACTTTTTGTATAGTGATTATTTACTGTTTAGAATCTAGGAAAAATACTAATTCTATTGTTTGACACTTTTCATAGTACAAAGTAATTTCATGCTCATTTTTATGCTATAGCTTGTCATTTTTGTGTAGGATAGTTTACTTATCCAAATGCCATGAAATTTTTATGGTAGTCTGTTTGGGGTAGTAGTATGCTACTGTAATTTTCTCAGATTTTTAGGAGCATCAGAAATATAGGTTGCTATTCAAACCTATTATTAATTAGGGTTTAAGCAAGTGTTGCTTTAAGTGTGATTAAGAAATTAGTAAAGCTTTGGTGTATCTTTGAAGCATTTCATAAGATAGGTTAACTTAACATATTAGTAGTAGAAGAGAATGCAGTAGATGACATGTGCTTGTAGTATAGTTCTTAGATAATGTTGACTACCTTGCATTTCAACTTATCCATTGCATGCATCTCCTTCGATGCACCGTTTGCATAATCCCTTACGCGCATTGCATCATACAGGATCGCAAACCGAGAACCCAGTCCTCATACCCGAGGAGCCCGAGGAGCAGCTCGAGGTGCAGCAGCAGGAAGTGCCAGAAGCCGACGAGGAGGACGTTGAGGAACTTCCGGAGTGCCCCGATCACCGCCCGAGCTCCTTCGAGAGAGGCAAGCCCCGGAGCATTTTTCTCCCGGTTTGCAAAGATTTAATTAAATGCTTTACTTTAATTGATGCATTACGTTCAGGAGTTGTTTGCAACCGTTGCTGCATTATACCTTGCTTACCTTTGTTATACTATATCCTTGTTACCCTGTTATCCGCAGTCGAGTCAATGCTTAGCTGGCTTAGACCGGTAGAAGTCGGGTGATTTCCTGTCACCTGCGAGATATAGGTGGTTACCTGGATCTGTTTGGATGGCTCTGAAGTCATGGTATAACTAAGTGTTAAATGAAGTTGAGACCGGGCGGAGACTTGCAGAGTTTTGGACTGTAGTGTTTCCGTCTGTGTCAATTAAGGACCGACCGTTGTTGGGCCTCGAGTCATGATTGAACGCATGCCTTACATTTAGCTGGCCGGATAAAGTACCTTCCGACCGCGAAGCTGGGAGATTTTTCAGGCCGAGTAGATTGCCCGCAGCGCACTGTGCCGGAGCAGGTGTGGTAGGACACGGGGGCGAGATGATAAGACCAAAGTGTAGTCGGTCGGCCCCCGGGTACATGTGGTTCCTGGCAAACTCGAGATACCTGGAAAGTTGACTCGGTGATCAATATCTCACTTTAGCGGGTGAGTGAGATTTGTGTAAGGAACAAATCACCAGCTGGTTAGGAATCGATTCGAATCGCCATCGCTCCTGGATAGTGAGCACTTGACTTGAGTTACTTCATCGTAGTAATTGTTATGGAACACTTGGACAGTTATAATGAATATGACAGTATGGAAGTTGCTTAATGATCATTGGTTATCATTATCTGTTTAATTAAATGTTTACTCTAGTATAGGTGCAAATCTAGTCGACAGGTTAATAACATTTAATTCGACAATAATGCTTCAAAAAGGTTCTTGAAATGCTAAAATGTTTCTTTTTGCAAATGAGTCAGCTACCCTACTATAAAGCCCTTCATAATCCTTGGTGTCATTTATTTTCGGTTATGTCGGGTAAGTCTGGCTGAGTACCTTCTCGTACTCAGGGTTTTATTCCCACTTGTTGCAGATGGGCAGATGTACTATGGCTACTGTATCAAATGCCTGTATCCTGCGATGGGTGATGCTTAGGACCATGGGCATGGTCATTCCTTACGTCTCATCTGATGCTTTTGTTGGAGATGATCATTCGCTGGCACTATATTTGAACTCCGTGTGAGTGTGTGTGGTTTTAAACAAATGACTTCCGCTACTTTTATTCGAACTTGTTTTGTAATAACTATGTTTAAACTCTGATGTATCTGTTATGCAAACTTTTATGTAATATGTGATTGGTGACCGCTAAACTTATTACGATCATGGCTGGGAAATGAGTTGGTTTGAAATCCTTCGTGATTTCACGGACTACCGGGTTATACGGGCTTAAGTTTGCTAAATCGTCTGCTCTGGCGGATGATTTTCTTACTTAATTTCGTATAATTGGTCGGTTCTGTTACAGAACCCCTCATCCGTCACACTCCTCGGAGCTATACTCCTCAGCAGAACCTGTGTGCCAAAATTTATCAGTACGATTTGTATTGGCCACTCCCAACCCTATGAGCATTGCTTTGTGGAAATTAGATGCAAGTTGGGTATAAGCAAAGTGAACCTATAAGGCTGGGGTTTCCTATGCATTAGCATATCAGTAAACAATAATATTTTGTCAAGTTTTAACACCATTCCCACACACATTCCACTCCATTCCCTTTTCCGAGCCAGGTTTCGATCCTGGGATCGACATACCACCATCTCTATACCATCACCATACCATAACCAAACCATCGCTCAGTCGACAGGCCAACTCCCTCTCGGCACTGTCTCAAGGCCCGTAGCCCCCTGGCTACGACCAACACTCTCTCACGGGGGAAGAAGAGAAGGACTCATCTCACTATCTAGTTTAAGCAAAACCCAGGAAAGGTCCATAGCCGACAAGTCGGCACATGTATCGATCGATCAACCATACACTCTGCAGAGGTTTTACATAACCACAAGATCTGCCTTCCTCGCTGACTGTCGTCAACTAGGCTGATTCCGGCCGCTTGCTAGCCTAGGATAATGCCACTCTACCATTCAGCCCTGGTTCACCCCAAGTCAAATCTAGGGTGGCTGAAACTGTGAGTCATGAGCCGGGTCCACAAGGTCTCCATGAAGTCTTGGAAGGGTGTGGGGGAAATCCTCCGCGCCCCGTACCTCCTTACACTGTCCGCTATCAACCTAGCAGTAGTGGCAATATCCTACCAAGTAGTCCAGCCGTCCCGCACCATATAGGGCGAGTGGTACGTAAGGCTTCCCGGTGAATCTGAGTACTAGTAAGTCCTTAGGGGTGACCAAGCTAGAATGTCTCCATCAGGGTTTCCATTCATCGTGCCACCACAACACCTCCATCCCGGGCTCCACCCGTCACAGGTTCACACCCAGGTCCACCTCATATACCATTTTACCCACCACAGGTATCCATTCCAGGGGTGCCCAGGTAGCACCCCATGGCAAGACTTGCCCCAGGCTTGTCGTATACTCCAACTTGGTCGACACAACCCTCACCCTCCACACACCCAAGTCACACACGCAGCACTCTCCCCATGGTCCAGATAATACCAGTATCCACCACGCACGTAGTATAAGCGTAGTAGAAGTATGAGTAATGAAATGTATAGCAGTAAGCGTGTGTCTAGTCTAATAGCAGGGTATGCAGGGGTAAGGTTGCGCCAAGGTAAAGGCTTTCAAGCAAGCATACTACCATGCAAGTCCTATCATAGTATGATTATAATAGTAAAGTAAAGCAATAGCAGTTCTATATTAGCCATGCGTAATAGGTGCTACGAGATTGGGTGGGATGTGGCACCTTCAGTGTAGTCGTCTCCGTACTCCTCACGGTACTCACGGTCCTCGTCTGTCAGGTTCTCCGAGTCTGCAACGTTTGCATTATAGTCGCGTTAGCGACATCTATAGAGTAGCACAAAGAAGCAATGAAAATTCAAAAGAGTCAAATGCACTCAAACATGAGTTCATTGAGTAGAGCTTGATTTTAGATGAATTTTGGTCCTAGTCTCGTATTTTTCCGAGGTCGTATGAATTAGTTATGAATTCATGAAGTTTAAATCCTTTCTGAAATTGAATAAAGGCTGAATTAATCCTGAGTTGACACATGTCACGGTGTCACTGGTCAACGTGGCATGCTGATGTCAGCATGACGTCATCGTCTCGGTTCCGAGCTGACAGGTGGGTCCAGGGGCTCTTGGGTCGCAGACATGTGGGTCCCTCGTGACGTCATCATGACATCAGCATCTGACGTGTGGGTCCAGCGTGTCTGTGTTACTAATAGGTGGGGCCAGGTCAACGGTTAGCGTTGACCAGTCAACGGTCAATACGTGCCGAGTCTCAAACGGGCCTTGGTGGGCTCGGGTCGGGCCGAACACGTGGCGTGCTGTGGCGCAGCCATGTCATGGTCGTGGGCTCTTATTGGGCTTCGTCCGCAGCACGGCTCACACCGTGTGGCTCACGGTGGACCAGCGCTCCTGGTCCATGGTCCTAAGGCAGGGTCCATGGTGGACCGAGCCCATCATCATTTCTCCTCGGCTCGGCTCATGTGCACCGGGTGCAAGGCTGCGCTGCTCACCTTGCCCCTTCTTCTCTGTTCTTCCACGGCGCGCTCCCGCCGGCGACGTGCTCACCGGCGAGCTCCCGCAACGGCTCAGGCATCCAATAGAGGTGGGGAAAAGCCTCCCTGTGCCATGGCGACTGCAATGGTGGAGTCAGGGCGACGGATGGTGCATCCTAAGTCACTGGTCACAGCGAACGGTGGCTCGAGCACAACCGGTGTGCGAGAATGGCGTGGGTGCAGCGGCATTGGCCGGCTCTATGGTGCGCATGGGCATCACAATGCTCCAGCGGGCATGTTGGGTAGGTCGAGGGGTCCTCCAGGGCCTCCGGTGGCTTTGGCCACGGCGGACGGCCTTCCGATCACGTCGGCAGCGTCGGTGTGGGGGCTATGGCCTCGGAGGGCGTCATAGTGGGGCGTGTAGGCTCCTATGGATCCGTGTGGACGCGGCGAGGGCGTCTAGGGCTCAGGGCAGGACTTCCGGTTCCTAGGTGGCCGGTAGGGTCTTCCCGGCAGCCATGGCGACATGGTGACGACGGCGAGGCGCGCGGGTCACTACGGGCTCCTGCGGGGTGGTTACGACGTGCGCGTGAGTTACCCGTGGCTTCAGCAAACGGAACAGGCGGGTCAAGGAGGCGCTAGGCGCTCCCGGTGGTACTGGCCACGGTGGTCGGTGCTCGGACCGGTGGTCGGGTGCTCGGACCTATGGTCTGGTGCTCGAACTGGTGGTCGGGTGCTCGGATCAGTGGTCTGGTGCTCGGACTGGTGGTTAGGTGCTCGGACCTGTGGTCTGGTGCTCGGACTGGTGGTCGGGTGCTCGGACCTGTGGTCTGGTGCTCGGACTGGTGGTCGGGTGCTCGGACCAGTGGTGGCTGCGTCATGGCGGCGACGTTGCGAGCGCGGCATGCGTGCTCGGCTACGGCGTCTAGGGAACCTAGAGAGGCCTACAGCGTCCAAGGGCTCGGGGATGGTCACGGTCAACGTGAGTGTGCTGTGCTGGTGTGCCTAGAGGCCAGGGATGGCCTTGGCCTACGCGCTCATGGTATGGAGCGCCATGGCCGGAGTAGCAAGGTCCAGTGGCGAGCAGGGAATGAACCGGGGCTCACCGTGGGTGCTGTGGAAGAAAGGATGGTGGTGCAGTGTCGAGTTGCGGCCATGTAGCTCCGGAAGCAGTGCCGTGCAGTGCCGACCCACGACCGTGATGACGACGACGGCGTTGCCTTCGGCTCCGGCGACTTCGGCAGCGTGCGGGGCTCCGATCCTCCTCCCACGATCTCCTTCTCGGCCCTCTACTCTTGGTGTGGTGCAGCTGCTGGGCCACCAAGCGGTGGCGGAGGCTGAGGGAGAAGCTAGGGCGCTGGGCGTGAGCGGCATGCGGGCTGGCTTTATAGCCGAGCGCCATGCCTCCCAGGGCGGATGGCATCGTGCGGTGGAGGCGTGTGCGTCGCATCAGACGGTGGTGCAGGGTTGCGTGGGCGCGGCGCAAGGGGACAGGGTCATGCCCCGGGCATGACCCCCTGGCCTACCCCTACCACAGCTGTCGGGCGCCGGTCGCGTAGGCAGTTGAGGCGTGGGTGATGAAGACGACACTGTAGACGGGGGGTGCGGCTGACATGCGGGGTCTAGCGGGCAGTGGCTACAAGCGAGGCAGACGGGTGCGCGAGCGTGGGCGACGCGCTGGGCCGGCTCGTGGGCTGCATACGGGCGCGCTGGTGCAAGGTGGGCGTGGTTGGGCTGGCTGGGCCGCGAAGCCGAGCAGCCTGGGCTGCGAGGCCTTCTTCCTCGTTTCCTTTTTCTGTTTTTCATTTCATCTCTTTTGTTTGAATTCGAATTTGGTTCTAAAATTTGAATTCCAAATTGGTGCACCTAATTTATTGGAGTTGTTAAGCATATCATAACTCAAATGGAAATCCAAATCACATTCAATGTATGCAACACTTATTTGTTAGAATTTAAATAAACACAATTAACTAATGACATGCCATGCTTATGTGTTAACTTGGGTTGGGGTTAGACCTAATGCATTTCTTAGGTTGGGTTACTATACATGACACTCATCATCACATGGAAGTTTTGAGAAAAATTTTGTAGTTGGTATTTTTTGTGTGTGGATTTTTGGGTTGTTACAGTTTACCCATTTCCACCTTGTTTGCCCTTCTCCTGTTTCCACATTTGCTATAGGGACACAAAACTAGGCAATGTCCTTTAGCAGCCTTGCCAAATGCACTGTTCAAGAAAGCATCGGTCTTGTTCATCCATTCCGTGGTGTAATCACTCTGACTTCTCCAGCCCATGTACATCCACTAACGGTCATCCATCCTCTAACATATGTATCAGTGAGTAATGTAACCATCAATTGCATCTACATGGTGTTCCTACTATCTAAGAGGTGAGGATAGGTCCTAATCCCACCCGCGGATGCGTAGATGAGGTTAGTTTCCATGCTCTACTCCTATCCGAGCTAGAATTTCGGCAGCACCTCCCCGCTGTTCTCCAGATACACGTCCTGCCAAAGAAGAGTGCGTATCCAAAGAACAACAGGGAGGTGATGTCAAAACTCTGTCTCGGACCAGAGCAGACCATGGAAACTAACCCATCTACGCATCCGCGGGCTGTCCAAAAAACATGGACAATCCAAAACAGATACGGTCATAGATATGCAAAGATCTACATACCTCCAACCATATCTCTTTCGAACGGGAGATGCCTAACTAGGTTACGCAATCTACGACCATGATACAGAAAGAGGGGTTATACCTAGGGTGGCGGCGGAGTCAGGCTAGCGGGGCCGTGGCAGGTTGGTGCAGTGGCGAGGTGACGCGGTGTAGGCAGACCAGCACGGCAACGGGAACTCCGACTCGGCTCCGACGGGCTCTTCTCTACAAAAATGGAACAAAATACTGTCATTTAAAAAACAATCGGCAGAACCTCCCCTGCACGGTGAGGTTTCCAAAACCTGCAAAAAACAACGGCACGATGGCCGACAAGCACATATGTCTCAAGAGAAGCCATGTAGTTTAGATATCAATCCATGCAGAAGAATATATCCAAGTAGTACCACTACTTCTACTACTACTTCCACTATTGCTACAACTACTACCACTAGTTCTACCTACTACTACCACTATTGCTACAACTACTACCATTAGTTCTACTACTACTACTACTACCACTACTTCTACTACTACTACCACTACTTCTACTACTACTACCACTAGTTGTACTACTACTACCACTACTTCTAATACTACTACTACACTAGCAATACTAGCACAACTATACTAACTACAAATATCACTACACGACAACAACATAGAGAGACCGGCATACCTGATGGGCGCTTGGGGTAGGGGCGGGTGGCGTCAGGGGTCCGGGCGGCGTCGGGGTCGGGGGTCACCGGAGTCGAGAAGGGGATCGGGCACGGTCGGCGTCGGCGGCAGTCCATGGTGCACGGCTGTGGGCAGGCCGCTGCCGAAGGCAGGGCGGCGTGGCCGGGAGGCAGGGCGCGGGTGCTGCGGGTGGTGGGCGCAGGGCGTGCGTGCGGGCGGCCAGGGGCATGGCGTGGGCAGCATGGCGGCCGGCGCGCGCGGGCCAACGCGGGCGGCCGGGGCAGGGCGTGGGTAGCGCGGGCGTTCCTGGCGCGGTGCGGGCGCACGGCGGTCGGGCGGCGCGGCGCACGGGCGGCCGGGCAGCGCGGGCACGCGGGCGCGCGGGCGGTGTGCGACGCGGGCGAGCGGGCGATGGCGCGTGAAAGTGTGTGCGTGTGTCCTGCGTGGCCGGCCGGCCTGGGGTTAAATCAATACTTTGCCGAGTGCTCCCGATCTGGCACTCGACAAATGGTTTTTTTAAAAAAAAATTCTTTGCCGAGTGTCCCAAATCTGGCACTCGGCAAAGATTTTTTTTCAAAATGTCTTTGCCGAGTCCCCTGGGAAGGCACTCGACAAAGAGAAAAAAAATTAAAAAAAATTGAAAACCCTCTTTGCCGAGTGCCTTATTGTTGGCACTCGACAAAGACCCCCTTTGCCGAGTGCCATCCCCTGGCACTCGGCAAAGAAATTTTTTTTGCCTCCAAATTTTTGTGCAGCCCTTTTAAGGTACCAGGAACTCCTAGTTAGAATTTGGGGATTTCTTGTTGCTTTTTGATATATTTAGTTACTTTATTTCGTTTACTTGAATTTTTTTGAAAAATACAAATTTGAACTGCACGTGGTACGAATAATGGAATTTAATTATTCAAAAAATGATAGTCATGTTACTGAGTGTAGTGTGAGGCCGTATCCAGGAACGGACCCGAAATTTCGGACATCTTGTTCACAAAACATTACCGCGAACTTGCGTGCGATGTGTTTCTAAATTCTATAAAAAGCAAACGAAGTCCGAAAATCATGAAACTTGTTGAGATATCGTGATATCATATGTGGAGGCTATGATAAAAATTTGAGAAGATTTGGTGCACGTTGTCACGTATGATGCTTACAAACTAGGACATCTCCATGTAAGCATCGTACGTGACAACGTGCACCAAACCTTCTCAAATTTTTATCATAGCCTCCACATATGATATCACGACATCACAACAAGTTTCATGATTTTTGGACTTCGTTTGCTTTTTATAGAATTTAGAAACATATCGCACGCAAGTTCGCGGTCATGTTTCGTGAACAAGATGTCCGAAATTTCGGGTCCGTTCCTGGATATGGCCTCACACTACACTCAGTAACATGACTATCATTTTTTGAATCATTAAATTCCATTATTCGTACCACGTGCAAGTTCAAATTTGTATTTTTTGAAAAAATTCAAGTAAATGAAATAAAGTAACTAAATATATCAAAAGTCCACAAGAAATCCCCAAATTCTAACTAGGAGTTCCTGGTACCTTAAAAGGGCTGCACAAAAAATTTGGAGGCAAAAAAAAATCTTTGCCGAGTGCCGGGGGATGGCACTTGGCAAAGGGGGTCTTTGCTGAGTGCCAAGAATAAGGCACTCGGCAAAGAGGGTTTTCAATTTTTTTAAAAAATTTTCTCTTTGCCGAGTGCCTTCGAAAAAAAAATCTTTGCTGAGCGTCGTGTCAGGGGCACTCGGCAAAGTATTTTTCGAAAAAAAAATCTTTGCCGAGTGCCAGATCTGGGACACTCGACAAAGAATTTTTTTTTAAGAAAAAACATTTGCCGAGTGCCAGATCGGGGGCACTCGGCAAAGAAAATTTAAAAAAAAACCTTCTTTGTCGAGTGCCTAACAGCAGGCACTCGGCAAAGAAGAACGTGGTCGAACACCGTTACGCGGGGCAGCCTATGCCGAGTGTCGTGCTTTTGCCGAGAGCCTGGCACTCGGTAAAGAAGTCCTTTGCCGAGAGCTTTTTTGCCGAGTGCGGCACTCGGCAAAGAAGGTCTTTGCCGAGTACCCGATTTTTGACACTCGACAAAGAATTTTGCACTCGGTAAAGATCTCGTTTCCAATAGTGTATGCATAATGTCTTTTCAGTTATGCTTTTAAGATGTTAGCTTCTCTTTTGATCCGTTCGTTTTTTTAACAATCGTTACCATGCTTCTTTTCTTATCCACAATGCTAGCAAGTTGTGCATTAATGCCTTTTTTCAGAGCACTTTCCATATCCTGCTACTGATTATGCATTTGTTGTAATACAGACTTAATACAAATGTGGAAGGTTGTTTGGTCTTTTCACTATTTTTGCCTTCATGTCCACGAAAGAATGCAATTCTCGTTTCTTAAGAAGTCAAACAGTTTGAACTTTGACTAAAATTATATAAAAAATACTGACATTCATGATACAAATCAAATACCATCAGATTAGTTATACAATATGTTTTTATAATAAATTTATTAAAGACATAAATGCTAATACTATTTTCTATAAACTTAGTCAAAATTAAAAAGTTAAAGCACGATTTCCCATAGAGATAGGTACATAAGAAAAAGTATAATAGTCGGCTATAAGCAGGCTAAATGGTGAGGTGGGGGAAAAATGAGAGGAGAGAGAGTAAAAGCGGATTGTAAACTTACAACTGGCTTGGACACGAGAACCAAAAAAAAACTCTGTGAGAGAGAAACGTGGGGCATGCATTAATAGTGAAAGAGCTGCTACTATATGACTATGAGTGGGCTGAGAGATGAGCTGCAAAGATCCTTAAAGCTAGCAGCCGGTTGTATTACGAGTCTTGCTCTAAGGGGATCTGTAGATAATAATGTTGTTCGAATATGAAGTTTTCCTATTTACAAATTAGAGAAACATTTGTTCTTATTCTATTTTATCTCTACACCTAAACAATAACTAATGTCATCATCATGTGCTAATCAATCGCTTCACTCCCGCTGCCTATCGGCCGACTTCGACACCGTGTCGGACACACCGCGCACAGTATTATCGTCGTGTGGCTCGCTACAAGTCCGCATTGGAATAGAGTACGCAACAGGCAGCCACCTCTCCAATTATTTAAACGGACGCAGCCAACTCGCCCAAAAGCAATCATGTACAAGCCCAAAACAAAGCAATCACGTACAGGCTAAGTGCTAGTTAATTCAAAAACAAAGCAATCACGTACAGGCCCAAAAGGTAAAGAGTCATTGTCGCTTGCAAATTCAATCTCACGTCTGCCCATATCTATGGAGTCTGCGTTGGGATCGTATGCTCGCCTCCGCCCACGTCTACAGAGTCGTCGACTATGTCCTCCTAGAAATGAAAGCATAGCCTGAGAGGTGCTTATACCATGTGAAGCCGGTACGTCGCCAACTAGTATCCCGCGGCTAGCTGCGATGGGCTCGAACTCGCCGTGTACATTGCACGATCTTCATGGTTCTCACAAGGGCGATCACGTCAGGCGGCGGCGCCGTGTCGGGAGGTGGCAGCGCGTCAACCTGCAGCGCCATGCCAAGAGGCAGCAGCGCATCTAGCGGCGACGTCACGTCGGGCACCATCATCGTGTACGGAAGAGGAAGCATCGCCCGTCGCGTAGAGACGAAGAGATGCGACCTTTCCAGCTCCAGCCCCGTACGCAAAAAAGGAAAAAAGGAAATAGAAAAAATAACGAAAAAGGGTGCAATGGAAGGAACACGAGAGACATACGTACTCAGTGGCTATTTTACGAAAACAATAGCGGTGCCAAATATCTAATTTTCTAGGAAGGTTTGTGCCACAATGGAACGGTCTATCATCAATGCTTCATTCCCCGCAGGCGAATCCTACTATGTGGCTCATAAGCGGGAGCATGGCGAGCCGTGTCTTATTTCTAGTAAAGAGCAATGCTTGCAGCTCTGGTTCTGCAACAACATAGGTTAATAGGTGCTCATAAAAAATCTCTTGGCCACAATAGATGTAGACAAAAAATTATGGTCCTGTGCAATGCACGGACATATATCTAGTTATCTCAATAAAAATATGGAGGGTGCACACTAGGGTCCACCGGAGTGAGAGGGAGATGAGAAAAGCTAGTGTTATTTTGAACTCCCTATCCGACACCTCCAACCTTATGTGAGACCATTAGGTCCACCAAAGCGAGAGGGAGCCGAGAGAAGCTTGTATTTTTAAGTGCATCTGGCTCCTCAGCCTTTTGTGAGACCAGGTTTTCAAAGGCTCCACTTGATGAACTATTCTTTTTTTATCCATTTGGCAAAACATCTTCTAAAATTGCTGAATCTATACCAAACAAGGTCTTAATACTTTGCGTGGACCAAAGATAATGAAGAAAAAACAGTTACTTCACCGGCTCCTATTCGTTTTGAGAGGAGACAAAAACACTTCCTTGTTATAGAGGAAGGAGCCGAGCTGAAGCTAGCCAGACCACCGAACGAGCCTGAGTATTCCTCGAGCATGCTAAAAAGCAACAAAAACATAATATGGATAACTTCAAATAAGACACAAAGTTTAAACAGAAGTTGCATTTGATATTCATGCTGTTTTATACTCTTAACACATTCCGCAAAACCATACATTTGTGTGCATACATAGGGAGGCAATTCACATAACACAGCCTGGAAACATCTAATGTTTGTCAGCATATGCACTTGCTGCACGGCACAATAACCTTTAGGTTCACAGACGAAGGCACTCTCCCCTCGACATATCTCTGAATGGCAACACGGGCCTTTTCAGCCTCCACAAGTGCATCCTGACTCAGCTTCCAGCATTTGTCAATCTTGTTAAACCTACGGTCATGCCCACGTGTAGTGTCTAATGTGAGACACACCAATGACTTTGTTTTTTCGATAATATGGATCGTAAGCTCGATCATGCTCTTTGCAGAGCAAAAGCCGGTTATCGTCACATTCTTCAGGTGGTCATGGCAACATTCTGAAAGGCACCGTGGTCGTGAGGAATCACCACCTGAGTCTTCAATGATAGAATCAGGTCTTATGGTTGGCAGATCAATCTGCACAGAGATATACCAGTGTATCATCCATAATGAAAAAATTGCAAAAATGACACTCGAAAGATTGACTCCTTGATTATGATGACACTCGGGTGGATGACAAGTGGGTCCATCTGTGTCTATGAATGTAGGTCCGGTGTCAAATCTGCAAACGCCCGATGTTTCGTGTCCCATTTTTGCAAAATTTTCAATTAGTCTGGCCCTCATAATCTTGTGCATAAAATAGAAGAGATTCTCAAAGGGTAATAGCTAAATTTGTCTTCCTTAAGGACCATTTACACGTACTAATACTTACACGTAGGATGAAGGTCTCCAATGCTGGAGAAACATCAAGAAAAGAAACCAGCGAGCAAAAATAATAGTCTGGGGTAAATATTGGTGCGCACGCCACTATCTCCAAGTACTTGAGCTGGAGAAATATACCATATGTCATTGGTGTATTGACTGTCTGAAAAAAGAGATGCCCCAAATATTTATTAAGCAGAAGACACATATATATATTCGTTGTGTACCAAGTATGAGTACTTAGAATGTAAACATACAACAATTTTATGACACTTTTCACTTGTAGAACAATAAATTTAGGAGGATCAAACTTTTTTTTATCTCGAACACGAGTAAGAATCAAACTGACCTCATCTCTTGTTAATAGAGAAAGAGTTTGAACATTTGATGCGATGAATGGAAGTTTGGTTCTAGCATAATACAGGGCACCAGGTGAATCGTAATTGTGGAAGGTAAGTTTCCTCACTTGAAGTGCATCTCCAAGTGAGATGCGTATTTGGTCCCCTACATAGGAGAAAATGGAGAGATTTGGGGCATTGCTTTCAATGATCTCCAGATTTAGGCAGCTAAACACATTTAGGATATTAAGCTCCTTCAGCAGACAAGGTATCCTTAAGCAGATAATATACTTGCAGTTGGAAAGATAAATCTTCTTCAAAGCACAAGAATTGGACAGAAAGCCATATAGTTTCTCCCCAGTAACATGGACAGAACTCAATTCCAAATTTGTCAAGCTACTCTTGCAACCAGCAACTTGTGCAGCAGAGTGAAAAGAGCATACAGAGAGAGAAAAAGGCTGAATGGAGCTTCTCTGCACACTAGAAAAGACAGAACAAGGGAAGTTGTACTTTATGTCCTGACCTCCGAACATTGATAGTTGGAAATTTTCAATCCGAGAAGTAAAGGCAACTTGAAGCCAGCGACAACATAACTATGATGGAGATCGGAACAAGGGTAAGTTTCAAGGCTAAATATCTTCACTCCCATGCCAGAGTGGTTCTGCAAAATGTGGTCGACTCTACTGACAAATTCCATTGCCGTTTCATGTTTTCTAGATGCATCTTGCTTTATGCCGAGTGAGTATATAGACAGGTCGAGATTTGGGTAGCATCTCCAAGAACGCAGAAAACTACGACACACACAGGCAGCCTGGGCGGCATCTTGCATTTTCATGAGAGCGTGTATTCGATGAAGGATATCCTGTACAAATAAGCATGACAGAGAACTTATGAACATAAAATGGTTGTAGCGACAATGCTTTCAAAAAATGTGCTGGAAAGACAACTTAAAATCTAATTAGCAATTAAATTCATATTCTCTGTGCAGATCTTGCGGGCAGCATTTTCTGCTGGTAATACAGAAGAGTCCTATTCATAACCAATAACCATCACCAGAGGAGGCGACATGATCGCAATTCTAAACACATGTACCCCAGACCTAATTTGCTCTGCAACTTTGGACCAGATGGACTAAGAGACTCTGATAATCCAAAATTCACCAGCAAACATAATGAGTTCTCCACTAATAATAATCACTATCAGTATCAGGACCTCATTTCATACCTCTGGAAGCTGGACCTGAGATGCGTTTATTTCAGCACAATCAGAGTCATCCACTTGTTGACAAGTCGAGGCCTGTATTTGAGTGGCCGAACAAGTCGATCCATCATCTTGAAGCCCAGGGGCGGACCGAGTAGTAATTGACATGGGTATAGATAGGTACACCCAATAACTTCTGGAAAAAAAAACGAATTTAGTAGTAGCAATAATACATATATAAAGTTGTAACTAAATCAGATCCGGAAACAAATACCCAAATCGATTTAGGGTTTTGTCACGGCGCAAGGGTGAAGACACAAGCAAAGGGCGTGTCCTAAACAGGAAAACGTATTTGCCTATGAAGGAATGACGAAGGAAGAAGGTGTATTCGTTGAGGAGAAGCATAGTCAAGTCATTTATGTATTTCCGTTTGTATGACATGTGGGACCAGGTTTAGGTAGCGGCCGTGAGCCCTTATATTTCCGAACTTTGTTCTGTAATAAGCATCGACAATATATTTACAAATACAGTAAAAGGGCCAGAGTGAGATTCCTCCGTCGCTCGTCCAAATCCGGCGATCCTCTTGTCGTGCTCACGTCGACGGCGTCTCGCCGGTGGCCATGGGCCTGTCAAGTGGTATCAGAGGCGGTCCTTCCTTGGCAACAATCCACCCACCCTATCCCCTGTTCGGCATCTCGTCGTTCTTCACCTCCACCATCGTCACCAACCCCAGCGCCAAATCCAGCGAACCACCACCACCACCAAGGCGCGCGGCTCGCACCGGTACGTCTCGACACCATCTGCTTCGATCTGCAGTTCGTAATCTCGGTCGGCAAGTGACCACCGTCCATGCCCCAGAGGTGTTCGATGCGCGGTCCCATAGGTCCTTCCTTAGGTTGAATTGGGTCAGCGATGGCAAAGGCGTTCCCTTAGCTTGCGCACTTCACTCTCCAACTCTACCAAACCCCAATCCAACACCCGCTTTCCCGATCTCCTGCATCTTTGGCTTGCCAAACGACTGGGGGACTACACCAACAACATTTGGTTTGGCGGCGTGAACCACTGTGAGCTCAACCTTTCCGTTCACATCCTTTTCTCTTAGCACAGCTTGACGACGAACAAGGGTTGCGCGGCATCTGTCCACGCGAAAAATTCTAGCGTTTGGTCGTTCAAGTCTGGTGCGGTGGCGTTGGTGAGGAAGTGTCCATGGATTTGGGTTGCAGAGTGCTGATCTCTATGTAAAATCCCTCGATCCCGCCTTACTTCTGGGAGTTGGATATTGGTGAAGCACGCAGTAGGGGAGGTTTCGACCAAGCCTGTTGCTTCACAGTGGAATCCTCAAGCGTTCAACAGTTTGCCGCAATGGCTCCACCAAAACCTTCGAAGCAAACTCAGATCCTACTAGACCACATGTCGAAGAGCGCAGATGATGATAAGTCCCTCTAGGACTAGATGATGGAGAGCGTTGATTTGCTTTTCCACCGAATGAATGATATTGGCGTCATCCAGCAGGAGCTGAAGACTCAAATGCAAGAGAACAACAAGAAAGTCGATCAGTGTGCAGCTGAGCAACAATTCATAGCACAACAGGTCAGAGCAAATGGTCAAGCTGTTGCACAGCTCACTCTTCAGCAATTTGATAAAGAGCCACAAGAATTTAGTGATGGTTCGTTGTTTGTCATCTTTGAGGAAGAGGAGGACTTCCAGAATGTGTTTGCCCACACCAAAGACAGCCATAAACCATCCACTTCCAAACAATCTCGACACACCCAACACCACACAAAGAAAGAGGACCTCCCACATCACACCCTTCCCAAAATGCAATTCCCAACCTTTGATGGTGAAAACCCCAAGATATGGATTGATAACTGTGAGAACTACTTCACCATATACACTATTCTAGAGAGGCTTTGGGTAACTGCAGCATCTATGCATTTGCATGGCAATGCAGTTATGTGGTGGCAGACTTACAAGCAGGCTCATAGAAAGATCTCATGGATAGACTTCTGCTTAACTGTGCAATCAAAATTTGGCTCTGATGATTACAGATCAACTATCCAGGAGATATTGAATCTGAAGCAGACTAGGACAGTGGAAGAATACACCACTCAATTCCAGAAACTCCAATTTCAGGTGTCCATGCATAGTGGCAACTTTGATGAGCTATTCTTTGCAACAACTTATGTGACTGGCCTCAAGGAAGACATTAAATCAATTGTGGAACCCTAGGTTCCAACCACAGTCGAAAGGGCTGCTATTATAGCAAAGATACAACAAAGGGTCCTAGAGAGAAACAAACTGAAATATCAGCGAGCCAACAATCTAGCTAGACAATAGCAACACAAACCTGACCAAGCCAATACTAGTAGATATGGGAACTTATGGAGGGACAAGCAAGTGAGAGATTACAGAAAAGCCAACAATTTGTGCTATCAATGTGGAGAAAAATTTGAGCCTAGCCATGCTGAGGTCAGTATAAAGAAAACCAAACCACAAATCAATGCTCTAGTGGTTAATGATCTAGATAAAGAGATCAATGAGGTTCTTCTTAATGAAATGACAATAGATGAATTGTTGACTGAAGACTTCTGTCAATTATCATTGAATGCTATGGTTGGTACTGAATCCAAGGATTGCATCAAGCTAAAGACTACTGTCAAGAACAAGACAATGTTGATTTTAGTGGACACTGGGAGTTCCCACGGCTTTGTTAGTTCCCATTTTGTGCAGCTGACCAAACTACAAACAATCCCAATGGACAAGCAAAAAGTGAAACTTGCCAATGGAGAGTGGATGACATCTACAACTATGGTACCAAATCTCACCTGATATATTCAAGGCCATACATTCACATCAGATATGATTGTGTTGGACCTCTTGCCATATGATGCTATCTTGGGATATGACTGGCTAGAGAGCCACAACCCAATGTATGACTGGGTAGGCAAAACCTTAACATTCTAGCATAAGGGCAGCAGTGTTACTCTGAGAGGCATCAAGCCCCACCCATTGCAATTGAGTACAATCTCAGCTAAGCAGTTCTACAAATCAACACAGGAAAATGATATTTGGGCATAGTTGTGTTGGACACCATCAAGGAATAGCCAGCAGCAAACAACTCAGTACCAATGGTTCCCAATGAGGATGTCTAGCTATTGTTGCATCAATATGCTGATGTCTTCAAGGATCCTCAAACCCTTCCACCACCAAGAAGTTATGACCATGCCATTCCCCTTATGCCTGATGTTGTTCCCATCAATTCCAGGCCTTACCATTATTCACCTCAGCATAAAACTGAAATAGAAAACCAAGTGAAACAACTGTTGGATCATGGACTCATCACACACAGCCATAGTCCATTTGCATCCCCAGTGCTCTTGGTCAAGAAGAAAGATGGTAGTTGGAGGTTTTGCATAGACTACAAAAAGCTCAATTCAATCACTATCAAGAACAAATTTCCAATGCCCATTATTGAAGAAATATTGGATGAGTTACAAGGCTCCAAGGTGTTCATCAAGTTAGATATGAGATCTGGATATCACCAAGTGAGGATGTAGCCTGCAGATGAACACAAGACAACATTTAAAACCCATCAGGGCCACTATCAGTTTAAGGTCATGCCCTTTGGGTTGACTAATGCACCAGCAACTTTTCAATGCATTATGAATCAAGTGTTGCAACCCTTCCTCAGGCAGTTTGTCTTGGTGTTCTTAGATGATATTCTCATATACATCAAATCCATAGAAGAACATATCCAGCATCTGCAACAAGTGTTGGAGACACTAAGGACCAACAAGCTATACCTCAAAGCATCTAAGTGCTCATTTGCTCAGTAGCGTCTAGAATACTTAGGCCACATTATTTCTGATCAGGGGGTGTCTACAAACCCAGACAAGACTCAGGCAATGCTCCAATGGCCAATACCAACATCCTTCACAGAACTTAGAGCATTTTTGGGGTTAACTGGCTACTATAGGAAATTTGTGAAAAACTATGGAATTATAGCAAAACCCCTCACACTACTACTCAGGCCCTGTTTGGTTGGGCTTTTGGCTTTGGCTTTTGGTCCTAAAAGCCAAAAGCCCAACCAAAGGGGCTGCTTTTGGAGGGTGCTTTTTCAGAAGCAGCTGCTTTTTCGTAGTCCATTTTTGAAAGCTGGTTTGACCCTGCTTTTGACTTTTGGCTTTCTGCTTTTCGAAATTAGTGGAATAAAAAGTTCTTCCATAGTTGTTTCAAGAGAGATAAAGATAAAAGGTATATTTTATACTTGTTTAACCAAACAGCTTTCAGCTTTTCTACAGCTCACAGCCCACAGCAGCTTTTCCACAGCTCACGGCCCACAGCAGCTTTTTCCCACAGCCACAGCTCAACCAAACAGGGCCTCAGGAACAAACAATTTCAATGGACTGATCAAGCCAACATAGCAATTTACAATCTAAAAACGGCCATGACAACAACACCTGTCCTTGCACTTCCAAATTTTCAAGCTCAGTTCACAATTGAAACAGATGCTTGCATAGATGGAATAGGGGCAGTGTTGATGCAGAATGAGCAGCCTATTGCTTATCTCTGCAAAGCTCTAGGAGAAAAGCATAAACAACTTTCAATCTATGAGAAAGAATTCTTGGCATTGATAATGGCAGTGGAAAAGTGGAGACACTATCTGCAAAGGCAGGAATTCGTCATCCTGACTGATCACAGATCCTTGGCATATCTTTCAGAACAAAATCTTCACTCTGATATGCAAAGAAAAGCATTGACAAGACTAATGGGCCTTCGGTTCAAAATCAAATACAGAAAAGGCAAAGAGAACATGGTTGCAGATGCTTTGTCTAGGGTGGCTCATATGCTAGCTATACAGGCAGTATCAGTGGTGCAACCACAATGGGTACAGGAAGTGCTGAACTCTTATACAACAGACCCTCATGCACAACAGCTTATCACATAGCTTTCGGTCAGCAGCCCAGATGCAAATGGGTACAACCTTCACCAAGGTTTGATCAAGCATCAGGACCTCATTTGGATTGGCAACAATCCTGCCCTCCAAACAAAACTGATTGCTGCATGTCACTCCAGTGCCATTGGTGGCAATTCTGGAGTCAGTGCAACTTATCACAGGCTCAAAAGACACTTTGTGTGGAAAGGGATGAAAACTGATGTGGATTGCTACATCAAACAGTGCAAGACCTGCCAGCATGTAAAAACTCACATACTCACCCAGCTGGATTGTTGCAACCCCTACCAATCCCAGCTGGTGTCTGGAAGGATTTGTCTATGGACTTCATTGTGGGCTTACCAAAATCCGAAGGGTACTATATCATCATGGTAATAGTGGACAGACTTACAAAGTTTGCACATTTCATTCCTGTCAGACACCCCTACACTGCCATCTCTATTGCCAAATTGTTCCTAGATAATATTGTGAAACTTCATGGTATGCCTCAATCCATAATCTCAGATAGAGATCATATCTTTGTGAGCTCTTTTTGGAGGGAGTTGTTCAAGCTTTACAAGGTCAACCTCAACTTGAGTACAACATACCACCCCAAACAGATGGGCATACTGAAAGGGTCAATCAATGCCTTGAAATGTATTTAAGATGCGCAGTACAAGATTCCCCAAAGACCTAGAAGTCATGGCTGCCACTAGCGGAGCTTTGGTACAACTTCTCATACCATATTTCAATTGGATGTTCCCCTTTCAAGGCACTGTATGGGTATGACACTGATCTGGGTGGGAATCCCTCTCCAACACCAGAAGCGTCACCATCAGTAACCCAACTCATTGAGGATCGTGATCTCCATCTACAGAATCTCAAGCAAAGGCTTCAACATGCTCGGAATAGGATGAAAATTTTTGTAGACAGAAACCGAACTGATCAACAATTCTTAGTCGGGGATTCAGTCTTACTGCGCCTTCAACCTTATACTCAATCATCGGTAGCAAACAGACCATTTCCCAAATTGTCATACAAGTTTTTCGGACCATACATAGTCCTGGAGAAGATTGGAGCAGTGGCTTATCGTTTGCAATTGCCTGATGACACTTCTATACACCCAGTGTTTCACATCTCATAGTTGAAGGCTTTTCATCCTGCCTATACTTTAGTGTACAAAACACTACCTACAATTACAGACCTAGAAGCCACAGAAGCCCTACCTGAGAAGATCCTCGAACGCAGACTCGTCAAGAAAGGTAACAACGCTGTTCCACAGATACTAATCACTTGGACAGGCTTACCACAGGACTCAGCAACTTGGGAGGACTATCACGTCGTCAAGAAGTGTTTTTCCAGCAGCACCTGCTTGGGGACAAGCAGAACCTTCGGCGGGGGGAGATGTCACGGCACAAGGGTGGGCGTGTCCTAAACAGGAAAACGTATTTGCCTCTGAAGGAATGACGAAGGAAGAAGGTGTATTCGTTGAGGAGAAGCGTAGTCAAGTCATTTATGTATTTCCGTTTGTATGACATGTGGGACCAGGTTTAGGCAGCGGCCGTGAGCCCTTATATTTCCGAACTCTGTTCTGTAATAAGCATCAGACAATATATTTACCAAATACAGTAAAAGAGCCGGAGTGAAATTCCTCCGTTGCTCGGCCGAATCCGATGATCCTCTCGTGCTCACGTCGACGCCGGCGGCTACGGGCAGGTTTGGGTGCTCGGTTTCGGGCAGCAGGAAGGGAGCCGGCGAAGGACCCGACGAGGCTAGACCAAAGCACATGCACCAAGTGTAGCGCGGCGGCGGCGTCGGCGGTCGTCGCCGAGTTGCTCGATGAGAGAGCGAGAGAGAGGCGCGCGAACGCGAGGCGAACGGAACCGAAGAAAAGGCAGCCGGTGAAACCTAGTCCGGTTCTGTTCATTTTTTTTTTCATCACGAGTCCGGAGCAGGCGCTGGCGGGCCTCCCGCGATAGTTTCTGAGGCCGGCCCAGGCCCAGGCCCAACAGGCCGAGATGTACTTTTACCCTGTTTCGATGGGTCGTTTACGATTCAGTTATTTCACACATTATCCATCACTCGTGACGGCGGCGATGTCGTCGGCCGCCTCCTCCGCCGCCGCCGCCGGCGGCGACGGTAGCGAAGGAAGCGGGGTTGCGGAGGGCGGGGAGATTGCGTACGTGAGCTACGGCGGGGAGCAGCACCTGCCGCTGGTGATGTCGCTGGTGGACGAGGAGCTCAGCGAGCCCTACTCCATCTTCACCTACCGCTACTTCGTCTACCTCTGGCCGCAGCTCACCTTCCTGGTACGCGCGCCTCCCCTTCTCTCTCTCCCCCCACCTCTCCCCTCCGCGCCCTCTCGAATCGCGCCGCGGTCGTGCCGGATTTGACGCTCTCCTGGTTCTTCGTCTTGGGTGGCAACTGGGATGGTGGGCCGATGCAGGCGTTCGATGCCAGGGATGGCAAGTGCGTGGGGACGGTCGTGTGCAAGATGGGGGAGCACAGGGGTGCATTCAGGGGCTACATCGCCATGCTCGTCGTCCTCAAGCCCTACCGAGGGAGGGGAATAGGTGACGCACTTCTTCTTCCTTTTTGTTACTGCTGCTTTTGGCTCTTGATGAATTGCTTTCACCTCTGTTCTAGATCGTTTCTAGACAGGGAATGATCGTGCCCGGATAGGTCGATTACGTACTAGACTGCAGAAACCTTAATGCGATGTTCAATTATGTGTACACAAACAGATCTATCAATATGTTGTATGAACTTGCTTGTGTTATCCAACTGGCATTGTCCAATTATATCACAAATTCGTAACTGAGAAAAAGGGTAGCCCAACTGTGCCAGAAAGAAGCTTCATTTTCTGTATGAATATTCCGCTTCCTTGGTTTGCAACATGAGCAGGCATATAAATGTTTACTTGGCTGCTAGATCGTTTTTTTGACAATTGGCATGCTGTCATATGACTGTTGTGGACCCTTTCTTGAAATAATAAATGAGTTTCTTTGGCAAACTGTACTTGAGAAAGACTGCTAGTTAGAAAAGGAGTTTACAATCTTTGTCCAAGTACTTTCCATTTACTGTATGTATATACTGTATAGACTTGTAGGCAGGGCAAGTTGAGGAAAGCCACAACTTGCCACTAATTAGTCTAGCAGGTTTGTGGATGTCCTCCAATTCCGCTCACTTGTGTTCTATGAACTTGGTGGCTGATACATACAAACCCGCATGACCCGCAAAGCACGCGTAGCTGGCTTGCTTGCCACTACTGCTTCACATGCCTGCTTAATAGAAATACATACTGCATACTGCTGCTAGAGAATCGAAAAAAATCTGGCCAACAAATTTATCATAATCCACAAAGGCCCCAACAGAATAGTAATTCATGCTATTGGAAAATAGATTAATCAAACAAAATTTTGGATAGATACATAGATGAACAACTGATAGCTATTTCAGTACGAGTTCAATATCATTTCAGCTGGCATGTAATGGGATTTATGCGAATACTAATAATGTCCCCAATATGGCACTGGGATAAAAGCTTATGATCTCGAGTCTTCAGACATCAACAATAGGGAAAAGTTAGAAAAAAAAAGAAAGAAGTTGCAACGAACAATGCTCCTCCTAGCACCTTCTTTCTTCGGTTCTGGAAAATTCAGAAACAAAGGTTTTCATCAAAACTGCAAAACTATAATGTGAAGTCCAAAGTCTAAACATGTGCTGAAATATAATTACTTTGAACAACCTAGAAATTATGGAAGGTCAATCATTGATGCCAAAAACAATTGAAGGTTTAACCAAAACAAATCTGCTGAAGATAGTTCATATAAAGGCCTATGAAGTGAAAGCTTCAAGCTTTTGCAGTCATTCACGTTTTTTGCAGCTGTCAAGGCTCACCACTGGGGCACAAAGAGGACAAACATTGACTATCTTAGTGAATATGCATTTCCCTTGCAAGTTAAAGTGCGGTAATGCTGCTCATACCATACCAATACGTAGGAGGAAATTTTCTAGTGAATACTAGAAAAGAGGGCTTTCTACATAGGGATAGAGCAGGTGTTGTAAGGTAGATACAGTTTCAGCTTTAGTTTGAGAGTGAAGCAATTTGTGTAAAATGGCCTGTGTAACTGAGTGCAAGTTACAGCAATCTAGCTCAGATATGTACAAGAACTTAGGCCAGTGGGTTAGGCACAGTGACGCTATACACTTCACAGGACTAAAGAGAGGTGAGGACGAAGCAACTCCTTACCCATCTGTGTGGAAGAAAATTCCAGACAAGGAAGCCACACCTGCAACCAGACGTCCCATGCCCCAGAAACCAGTGCCTGGATCTTGGAGGCTTCATCACCCCATCCTCTCCTCTTCCTCCACTGCAGAGGAGCGCTGGACAAGGGCCATGTTGCCACCAGCTGCCATGGCCGCAAACATCATCTCAATCCGCATAGGCGTAGAGGTACAACAGGCAGAGGGCGACACTAACAGGGACAGCGGTGGTAGCAGTAGGATTCCGAAGAGGGCGATGCCAACAGAAGCAGCGGCGGCACTTCTTGTGAGTTTTGTCCAATGAGGTTGGGAGACTGAACAGTAATGGTCCGCAAACTATTGGCTGGTGGCCCACAACAGGCCAACAGCCACAAAGAGTTATTTGCATGGCAGACTGGCGGGTTACGTTAATAACCCATCCTGCCTGCATTCTTTACTGTGTACTAGGCATTGACTTGTGCTATTGCAGAATTTTGGATGGTCACTCTGTTCCAGTGTCATATGTATGGTAGTTCAGTGTGGGGTGTCATTAGGGAATCACTGATTCTGATAAGAGAATAGAGAAAATGATTAGTGATTATGGTGAGGAACGTTAACATCTTTTATTTGATAATTTCTTTCACATAGGACTAATATTTTGACAGATCCTTCTATTGAGAATCTTTCTTCTAGCATACATTGATGATGAAATCCTTGGAATTATCTATCCTTTCAGCACTTATATGTTGAATTAGTCCATTGGCGGTTATTGCTTTTCTTATGCAGTGTGTGTAGCACAAGTTAGTTTTCTAATAAAGGAATGATAATTACATCATTATGAGTATCCTAGTTTTCGTGTGTAAATTGGTACCAAATCTTTAGCTTTTTTCACCTTTTCAATTGGCTGATCTTAGCAAGCAAAGTAACTAAATCTCTATTTGTCTTTATACAGCAACTGAGCTAGTTACTAGATCAATTCGGGTAATGATGGAGTCTGGCTGTGAGGAGGTAATTACTACTGCCATTTCACGTTCTCTTTTGGTTCCCAACATTCCAATTGACTTGGAGAACTCCTAGAAGTGAGAGCTTGTCACCTATCTTTATTTTGGTATTTTCCATTTCTTTTTTGTGTAAAAAGGGTTTGTAACATCTTCAGCTAGAAAGATGGTAATAAGTTTGAGCTTAGACCCTAGATTAACATGCAGTTTGCATATGAACATCCATCCCAAATGTTCAAGTATTTGACATCCAACTTGTACCTTCTGATCAGGTGACACTTGAAGCAGAAGTTACTAATAAGGGTGCCCTTGCTCTCTATGGTCGCCTGGGGTTTATCCGAGCAAAGAGACTGTACAGATACTATCTAAATGGTGTAGACGCTTTTCGGCTGAAACTACTATTTCCACGCCCTGATCCTGGCCTGCCTCCAATGATGATTGGCAATGACAGGGATGACCAGAAGATGGATTCTCCCTACTTGTGACAGTACCCTAATCAGTAGGTAGAATTGAGTTGGAGACCTGGAATCCAATCATTTTTCGCTCTGTTTCATGCTTTCACAGCTAGTATGTAACTGTAATATTGTTGGTACTTCATATAAAATTTTGAGGTGTCTATTTCCTCCTGTTCTTTGATAAGGATGTTGTATTTTTTTTTTTATTTTTTATCTTTTTCCTATCAACTTCACATCAAGCAGTAAGACCGTGCAGTTCTTTTGCTCAATAAACAAAATGCATGCCACAGTTGCTGTAGAGTTTAATTGTGAATATCGAAGGTCTCTGTCAACAATACTATTGATAAAATCCCAAAGATTGTGGATAGCCACAACCTAATCCTGTACAGGTCGTTCCTCTTAACATTCTGTAAATGAACATACAACTAGCTGGAAATGTAAAATCAATGACAGGATAACAGCGGGGGGTTGTGATGCTAAGTCCAGAAGGTGCAATAGTCCATTAAACATTAAAAACTGAATTCCACGCCAACAGATTGAAATATTTTCGTTAAGCTAATATTGTTTTAACAGCAACAGGTAGCAACCAGTAGAACCACTCTAGAAAACCAAAAGGAGCTATGCTCACTTGCTCAGCTGCACATCACACCCAACATGTCAGTAGAACATTGGGCGACACCACCATTTATACAACCTGAATCCCAGTAAAAAGGGTGGATGGTGAGAGTCAGTTGCGTAGGTGAGGTGTTGTTTGCTTGGAAGATCATGCTTTCAAACACTGAAACAACAATCACTGGTACCCTGGCACGCTGCTGCCAGCCTCCTGGGGTTGATTCACCTCGGGAACCCCCAACCGGACCCATAATAGGGGGCTCTGAAATGGATGAGGGCAAAAATGCAATTAATGATTTTTGCAAGTTGCAGAATGTAAAATTTGTTTCTCTATTGTCTAAGCAAGTAGTTGTTCATTAAATATTCAGCAGCTGAATAATATGCTTTTCAGACATTACTGTTGCCAGCAGAGGTCACATGTACAACATGGTTTGCAAAAAATAACAATGTAACAGAACTAACATACAGGAAGTACTAAGGTTCATTAAGATATCAAATGAGTACCTCTCATATGTGCTTTGCTGGTAATGATGATTCACACTACCATGTTCATATGGATATGGATGATTCTGATAAGGAGCATAGTAGGGACCAGTAGAATAAGCGGGACCTGAGACATGCGCTGGCATAGGGTATTGGGCATAGAGAGAACATGAAGGTGGCGTTTGCACATACCGATAGGCAGAATGAAATGGACGATATGCTTCATATCCATCTCCATAACCATACCCAGTTTCTGTTACCATACCTGGAGCAGTCGGAGGCAGGTAAGGACATGGAGGTGGATAGGCTTCAGGTGGCATCGAATGAGCATCCGGAGGAGCAATATAGGGAGTTGGATGATGCGCATAAGCAGGTGGTTGTACCGGGTTAGCTGAAGGAGGTAGAAGAGGAGGAGCAGGGGGCCAGTTATCAACATCATGTGGGGGTGGGAGCCAGTTATCAACACCAAGTGGGGGTGGGGGCCTGTTATCAACGTCATGTCGGGGTGCTGATTCAGGAAGTAAAGTAATTGGCTGAAATAGTGCCCTCAGTTTCTCAACCTACAACAGAAAATCAACAGCATATGAAGCCTCATTACATGTATTATATAAGTTCATACCAAATACCAAGGTAAAATAGAAGACAATATCATATTCCTGCTAGCTGCTAAACTGATGCTCAAGGTCAATAATGATAACTTGTTCCATAACACATAGAAGAGAATTTCTATAAAAAAGAGAAAAGAACAAAACAATGTATGAAAATGCTCTCATCATGCCTCAGTTTTTCCCTTCTCTTTTCTTAATATACAATTTCTTATTTCTCAGAAAAAAAAACATTGCAACATCACAAATGAACAGCCTAAATACAATCATAAAACCTATTATGGCAACAATACAGAACATCCAAGCTCCAGTGAAATAAAGATAACATCCTATATGCCTTGTTTATGGGAATAAAGGGCACTAAAAAGAATAGACTTCACTACTTCAGGCCTCAAAATTTAAACATGCTATATAGCAATAAATGAAAAATCTATCTCAGCATCAACTTGAGTTCACATTTGTATGTGATGGATGAGCAAATTCAAAAAGGAAAGTCTTAAACGTCTAATATGTCAGGGAAGGATCGTTATCCTTTTGTCTACTAACCCCCAACATATACGAGTTAAACCAGGCATCATATGAACTGCACAGCAGGTTCATGTACGCAGATGTCCGTCCTTATTCTATCTAATGGTATGATTGAAGGTTGGCGGTCAGAAATAATGTAGAGGAGCCACACATAACAATATTCAATACAATTCATTTCTCTTCACAGACACAACAAATGCTGATTCTTGCTCATCCATACTTACTTGTGTAGCAGTAAGCTCTGGGTTGAACCTCCCATTGACATAGTTGTCATTGATGGCACTTCTTAGGCTACTCTCAGGGAGAGGCATGAAATCACCATCAATCTTAAACTTGACCTGCACACAAAAACAAAAGTTGTTGGCTTTTGTTCCATTGCTAGATGACATTACAATGTTTAAATTGGCAATTAATAAGCATAAGGGAATGAAAAAATATTAGAGGAAACGAAAAATTTCTGCAATCAATCGGCATAAAAAGGTTAGCTCTTGATTGAGATAGCTTTTCTCGAACAAGCAGGAGAGCTGTCAAGAAGAATGGAGAGGAGGAACAAAAGCCCAAATACAAACACATGCACACACACCAAAATGAGATAACTAGAAAAAATCACACCCTTAAAATAAAAGCAACCTTGACCTAACCAAAGGTTCCACCTAAGAACCAACCTCTGGGCCAAGAGCAAGGAGGAAAGAGATGCCCCTGACCCCTGCCAAATGCCAACAATACAAATCCACCCTAGAGAGCAACAGAGCATTAGCTAGATTAGGAGAGACACCATCAAAGACAAGTTGATTGTGATGTTTCCAAAATTGTCTGAGACCCTAGGATGATGAGAGAGTTCAGTCCTTTTCTGGCATGTCCATCCATCAAAACTTCCACATTCGACAACTATCAAAGGACAAGTCCTCCAGCTGAGTAGAGAGACTCTTCAACACAACACTTTGGAGTAGGCTGTACCGAAATTGCCACACAAAAACACAAGAGATGAGAAGGTGGTTGATGTTTTCATTGGCCTGGTCACAGTGAAGACAGGAGGCAGGATGAGCAAGGCCACCCTGGGCAAGCCGATCAGCAATCGAGCATTTTTTTTAGCCTGGATCCCTAGTATGCAAGTTGTAGTATCTGAACTCTACTAAACGCACTCACACCACACACACGCACACCCCTAGAAACTACAACCTATACACATCTCGCGTCCTTCTGGAGATCACCGAAGCCGCACGGACCTCGTAGACAACGGGCATGTCGTAGTCCCATTGTGGCGCCACACGAATATCCAGGACCTACAGGAAACAAATCCGGGAAAAATCCCGAGGTGCGACACCCGAGTCATCCCAACCGGGAATCGAACTCGGGTGGGTAGCGCTCCCACTGAGCGGCTTCACCACCGAGCCACTGGCTCGTCCGCCAGCAATCGAGCATTTGTTGTCCATAACCAACCACACAAACAAGCAGGAGTCCAGGATAGTGAGAGCTCTTTTGACAAGTTCCTAAGGACCCTTGAAATGTTTAGAGACATAGGCAAACATGTGCCACCAAGAGCACCTCACCACATTCCAGGCCTCAACAAGACTGCCTTAGAAGGAAAACATTGAAAGGAATTCTAAATCCACTCTAAACCTTAGACCTTTTAGTCCCCATAGATACCAATGGTTCACAACTTCAACAGCAGTGGGATGATCTGTGTGGATTCAAGGACAACACTGAACTACAGAGTAAAATGTCACCATTATAGATCCTCCTTTGCCATTAATTAAGCCTACGGCCAGTTCATTTGAAACTGGTCTCCCTGAAACAATCTATTCTCCCATTATCTAAAAAAACAATCTATACTCCATAAGATGGTAGTAGCAGAAACTGGTAACAAACCAAATATATAACTTCTTTTTAGTGACCTCAAAAAAATAACTGTGAAAGGTCATTTAGATTCACAAACTTCTAATATACATAGGTGAGCATTAAGAAGTGCAACTCAAAAAATCTAAAATCGTGCCTATGCTTTAAATCAGAGAGTCCAAATAAAATATAAGCTTCTACTCCTTCAAAGTCCATATTAATCTGCATCCCTTGCTTTTGTGGATAGGATGACAAATATCTTCACAGACACAACAGCAAACAAAAATGAAGAATGCCAAACAGAAAACAAGAGGAAAATGATAAAACACATCTTCATATCCATCTAGCATGTTCTTAGAACACTAAATCCAAACTGATGCAGAGAGCAAGCCTGTTCTACATGAGACAATAAACCACCCATCTGACTGGGGAACATAGCATTTCAGCTTCTCCAAAACTCAGCATTACATCACAAGGGAGACATAGTATATCTCAGACTCCCACCAAAATTCCATCAACCTCAGACTGTAAAGTTTCTGTTTCATAATTGGAAACCATGACTCTTGTTTCATCATACTCTACGACCTTTCAGGCGATAGTAGCAAATACTAAGTGTCAATCTTACCAATTTAGCATACGATTCAGTTCAGTTCCCTCAATTTCACGTCCACATCCCTTGCACTCCCGATTCCAAATTAGCGACCATCTCACAACAAACCATTCTAACACCCCCAAGAATCGTTTTTATTTTCCTAGGAAAATCCCCAAGAATCGTAGAACACCCAACGATTGTAACAAACAATTTAAACCAAATTCATGATTAAAAAGCAGTACTACTCCACCCCATTCCCAACTGACCACCAAAAAGCCCGCGCCTTTGGAGAGAGGAAGCGCCAAGCCACAAACGAGTTAGCCAACCTGCGCGGGGAAGCGGCCGTGGAAGGCGGCGGGGACGAGGTGGAGCCCTCCATCGGAGTCAGCTTGGTAGGGCCCGTAGAGGTACCTCGCGTCGAAGTCGTAGAGGAAGACCGCCGCGCCGCGCCGGATCCGCGAGACCGCGTCCAGCCTCCCGCGCGGCAGGCCGAGCACCCTGTGCCGGTAGCATTCGGGCTTCGTTGCGCCGTTGCACATAAAGATGAACCCCGCCGGCGAGGCAGCGGCAGCGGTGGCGGTGGCAGCCGCGGCCGCGGCGGGGCGGGGGTCGTGCTTCGCCGCCGCCTCCGGTGGAGAGCGCGACCGCTTGCGCGCCGAGGCGGGAGGGGAAGGCGAGGAGGGCCTCGCCATGGAGGCGGACGCCGGATGGGCTAGGCTTTTGGGAAGGAGAGAGGACGGAGGTACGGCGAGAGCGCGCGTCGCGGTGGCGCAACCCAAGGACCAGGGGGATCAGGGTGCTCTGTCTCAGGCTCTAGCCCGAGCTGCCGAACAGGTCCACCCGGAAGAAGTGGTTGACTATGCCACTGTCGTTGACTGAGAGTGTGTTTGGTTTGAAGGTTTATCTGACTTGATATATGGAGCCAACCACTGTTTGATTGGGAGTGCATGACTTGGGGTGCGTTTGGCTCCCGCCATAGCCGTTGCTGCCACAGTTGTGGCCGCGCCCCGAGTTTGGCGGATGAAACGGCCATCAGACAGTTACCGAGTTGTGGTGTGCGTTTTGAACTAGTAGGTGTGGCGCGTGCCAAACCTTTGACAAAGTGCAGCGGGAGTGTTTGGCAGTTCCAGCGTGCCGCACTTGCAGCGGGGTGACCTGCGCGCTTTGGCCACGATCCAAACGCGCCCTTGGTGTGAAAATTGGTATAAGATTGAAACATCTCTAATTGTTTGAACTCGTTGTCAAGCTCGATTTATAATAGTTTTCAATCATAAGTACTAATTTTTTCAAGTCATTGATGAGTTTGTTACCTGCGGACTTTGTGCGCTCCCAATCACTAGAAATCGCTCCCTCACTTTTTTCCTCACGTGTGAAAAAACTATATCCATGTTTATCGCCGCTGAGACTTCGGGTTCAGGGAAGGGACGAAGGGTCTCAAGTGAGCATGGCGATGAGGTGCAGGCCGGAGTGAGGGCCAAGGAGGAAATCCGAAGAGGCATGGAAATAGTTGTGGCAAGTGAGGCAAAGAAGATGGTCGGCGACAGATGAGCGCCGCGTGCAGGCAAAGCGGCACATGAAGCTAGACAAGGAGTTTGTGAGTACCAAGCAGATGCATAAGCAAGTGCAGGTGGAGCTGAGTCAAACCTACGCACTTCACGAGCACGTCGTGTACCAGGTGAACAATGAATCGTCTCGTATGCCATGGCTACTGCCACAAGTTCCACTAGACGGCATGGCCCCTGGCCCGCTAGAGGAACCGCCCCTTAATGATGCGAGATGGCATGCTAGGTCCCGCGAGCAACCCAAGAGGGGTGAATTAGGTGTCTAACTTAAATCTAGGGATCAAATTAAAGTATCACTAAAAAATCATACATTACTCTAGGAAGATGTGCACTTAATTTTTTCTATTGTGCTCTATCTTACCCTTAATCTAGAAAGATGAAGGCCACAAAGAGTTTTTCAATCTAGAGCTAATTTTATCAACTAGTCTATAACTAATCTAGGAAGGTGAAGGCCACATGATCAAAACACGTGTTGAAGCTACAAACAGTAAGTAATATAAATAGCTTAACTAAGATAGGGGAAATCCCTGGAGATGTCGAGATGTATCTCGTGGTATTGGTTGCCAAAACGCAACCCCTAATCCACATTGAAGATCCAACAATGTATGCTCTTGGTCGCTAAGTCTCTCCTGGTCACCGAGTTTGATTTGCCACACAAGGTCTCTTCCAACCAAAAAGGGCAGTACGTGAGTAACACAATCTCACAACTACCACCTGGCTCTTCCAATCGCATTGACGCCATGTCCACTATGAAGTTTCTTCACATGAGGAAGGGGTCTCATCGTCCCCCATACACGATACAATGTCGCTCCACATCAAGAACAGAGGGTCTCACCACATTGAAGGCCACCACATTTTCCCCGCAAACCTGTGATGTTAAACTCTCTTAGGTTATGGAAAAATATTGCAAAGCAGATGTTCATTTCAGAGAGATGGACGAGACCTAACCGCTACAGTCGGGCGAGAAAGCAAAAGCAGCAAACTACAAACCCTCGATAACCTCCAAACAATGTGTATATGCCTTCAAAAGTGAACCACCACCACAACAGACACAACCCATCGTTTGATTCATATGCCTTGACTGTTACCATAGTTACAATGCTTTGGGCCCAAGGGCTTCCGCATCGAACAATCTCAAGTTTAATTAAATATATACAAAAATGCTAATGTTTATAATATTTAATAAATACTCCTTCTATCCCTAAAGTGTCATTCTTTTCTCCCAAGAAGTCAAACGTTTTTAACTTTGACCAAATAAATATATATGAAAAATCATTCATACATATGGTGCATAATGAATATTGTTATATTAATAATTAAATATTTTCGTAATAAATTTATTTGAAGATATAATAAATGTTGCTAATGTAAACAGTTTGACACCCAAAATGACAATTATTCTAGAATGGAGGAAGTATATCATTATATTAATTATAGACTATATTTTCATAATAAATCTATTTGATATAAATTACTATTTCCTTTATAAATCTAGTCAAACTTGATTAGAGATTTATATATATTTTTTTGGATGGAGCGTCCGTTTTTTTTTTTGTTTAAATAAAGATAATAATAACCCAGGGATCTGCTTTCAGAGCTTAGTCCATTTCCATCCAGCCAAACTATAGGCTATAGCCTTTGCTCAAAAAAAAAAAAAAACTATAGGCTATAGCCCGTCCGGAGTCGGAATGTCGGAGTCAGTTACAAAATCTGGTCAGGTCGCTTGATCGCAGTCTCCAAAACCATGGACGGCGGCGAGGGCATGGCCTAGAAAGGCGGCAAGGCGACGTTGTTGGCGGAGGATCAGGGCCCCATCCCACCAAAGTGCCAAACTCGCGCGTCCAGGCTCCAGAGTCGGAGTCGGTCGAGTCCCAAGTCCGAAGGAGGCTCCGCGTAGACCCTACAAAACTGGCAGTTCCACAGGTCTCTCACGGTTTTGTCTGAAATCGCTCACTCGATCGGAGACTCCATCCAAGACCATGGAGGAGGAGCGCGTGATTTCGCAAGGCAGCAAGAGGACGTTTCCGGCCGAGGAGCCCGCTGTCGCCGCCGCGCCGCCTGTGCCGCCGCTGGGCGACGCGTTCGACGACCCCGCCCGCTTTGAAAACTACGCCATTCTTGCACTGCCGGCGTCGTCGTACGGCTCGGTTCTTGGCGACGACGACGAGGACGGTGAGGCTTACAACGACATGAGCGACGACGACAGCGACAGCGACAGCGACAGCGAGTTCGAAGATGATGACAATCGGGTGAGGTTCTGGGACGGCGATGCGGCTGGGAGTGAAACCGACCTGGTGGCGGGGCTTCTGACGTTCCTGGGCCGCCAGACGCGGTTCGCCTCGTTCCAGGGCGCGGCCGGCTTCATGCGCCTCTCCGCCGCACAGGCATCCCCCGGCAGCGAGGAGGACAGCGAAGGCGGGGCGATCGTCGTGCACTACCGCATCACCCGCTTCTCGAGGACCCCACGCGGCGTGCACGGAGTCGAGGTGCGCGACTTCGGAACGGCCCTGCACCACGTCCGGTACTTCGTCCCCTTCCCCGTCGCAGCCACCGACGCAGCGAGCTCGCTGCGCCTCGTCGGCGCCGCGCTGGCGGCTGACGTCTACCCGTACCGGTACTACGTGCAGCTCCAGGCGCTGTGGTCGAGCCTCGTCGCGGCGATCCCGGTGCGCGTCCCGGCGCGGGCCACCCGCCTCGTGGTCACCGTCGACGTGGGCGTGCTCCGGAGCGAGGACCGCACGCCGGAGCGCATGGAGCTCATGCGCGTAGCGCTTGCGGCGCTGGCGCGCGAGAACGACGACGCGTTGCCCATGGTCTGCGGTCTAGAGCAGCACCTGCCGGCGCCGGTGTGCTGCGACGGCGGGTCGGCTGGGGGCGACGATCGGCCAGCGAAGCGGATGAAGAGGTTCGCCGTCGCAGGAGAGGTGTGCGCCATCTGCCACGAGACGCTGGAGCATGGACTCGCGGCGTGGCCACGGTGCTCCCACGTCTTCCACGGCAAGTGTCTGGAGCAGCTCCTCGTCACGGTGCAGCATCGCTGCCCTATGTGTAGGAGTATGTTGTCAATCAAAGGCAGCATGCTCGATTGATTCAAATTAAAGCATGATTTTGCCGGCTGTACGTAGCAGTAACCACTGTGTAAAAAACGATTTTTTAGCAATGGTTTAAATTTTTTGGGGCCATTCGCTGGTCTGAAAAGACCAGCCAGCCGGCTGCTCCTCCTCATAATTTACTGTTCACCAAACCAGTCAAACAGTGTTTCTCTCTCACAGAACCAGCCAGTTCCAGCCAACGGGGCCTTTGTAGGGGCGACTAGTGATGGAGTCGTCCCTACAATAGTATGCTCGGGTACCCAGACATTAGCCGCCCCTATAAATGGAACAGCAGAGACGGCTGGTGATATGAGCCGCCCCCTGGAGTTGCTATTTGTAGGGGCGGCTGGTGATTGAGCCGCCCCTATAAATGCCCCCGTATATATAGCTCTGATTTATAGAGACGGCTCAATCACCAGCCGCCCCTATAAATGACACACATATAAAATAGCTGCATCACTTTTTTTCTCCTCGGGTCACTCACTCCAACCCGTGAAAGAAAGGTGGGGAGGCCTTGGGCACCTCCCAAAAATTGCTCTACTAAGGGGGAAGGTTTTGGTCTTAAATCCTTTGATGAAGATGTTGTAGAAGGTAAGAAAATGCTATTCCACACTTTTTTTTTTGAAGTTTTAATGGTTGGTTAGTGAGTAATTAGATTTTTGTTTTTCTCTCTCTCCTATGGTGCTTGAGTTACTTATGAAGCAAATTAGACTCAAGTTTTAAATGTACTAGGGTAAATTAGGGAGGGGAACAAGATCGTACCCTTATTTGGTCCATGTTTTTTGATTTTAGTGAGCAATTAGTTAGTTTTATGGAGGTTTCATGTGCATGTGGATCTAGATCTAGGGTTTGGTTTTTTCATTAATTTTGTTTTTTGTAAATTTATGTTTGATGAAATTGAACTAGGGTTTGTATGAAAGATATTGGGTAAAGTATAATTGTTGCTAATTGTTGTCTTTGAAATTGTTTATTATAATCAATAAATATGTATTTTAATTATTTATGGATAAATAGGCCATTAATTAATTTTCCTCTACCATGGTGTGTTTGTATGCTTCATGTAATTATATTAGATTTATATTCATATATATCTGAAGTATATACAATTATTCTCAAGTAATTATTAATTTGATTCATTTTTATATATATCTGAATAAGTAGTCCTTTAATGTTTGTTTTGTTATTGTTGTAAAAGATGGAGTACAGGAACTCTTGGATGTAAGGTTCATTAAGGTTCAAGGCAGGTTTCCGTGAAGAGGTGGATAAATTTATTGAAGCCACAAAGAAGCATGCAACGACATTGAAAGTGAATAAGGATATAATTATTTGCCCCTGTAAAGATTGCAAGAACCGTATGACATGGACAGATGTGACTATCATCATATCACATTTGATTATGCGAGGATTTGTTGAGGACTACACAGTGTGGATTCATCATGGTGAAACGGTTATTGTTAACGACGAGGACGAGGAGGAATACGACGACGAAACCATAGAATCCCTGTTCCAATATTCAGCAGAGCTTGATGCACGAATGGATTTCGAGTTTGGAAATGAACAAGGTGGTGATGCTGGTGGTTGGGATGGTAACGACGAAGGTGGTGATAATAATGATGGTAGAGCACATGTCGGGGATGAAGACGATTTGGAGGACATGATTCGAGCCCTTGGACCAGAGATTTTATTAAATAGCCCGAAAGGTCTAGAAAATTTGGAAAGGGTGACAAAAGCATCGAAGGAGACTGTGTATGGTGTTGAAAAGGGTTGTCCGACATATTGGACATTGCTACATTTTGTGCTTGAGCTGCTCATCTTGAAGGCTAAGTACGACTGGTCAGACTGTAGTTTCAATGATCTATTGCATCTCCTATCATGGGTGCTGCCACAACCAAACTTAGTTCCCGCCAACACATACCAAGCGAAGAAGGTCATAAGTCCATTGACAATGAGGGTTGAAAAAATCCATGCATGCCCCAACCACTGTATACTTTTTCGTGGCAAAACATTCAAGTCACTGGATAAATGTCCCTGGTGTGGGGCCAACCAGTACAAGAACAATGACCTTTACGGTGGGGATGAACCCTCCACCGGGAAAAAGAGAAATAAGAAGGGTACAAAAAAGGTGGTATAAGAATCTCAGCCCCTAGAGGCACTCAATTAGGCAATGATGCAAAGCAGAGAAGAATTCCTGCCTTGGTAATGTGGTACCTGCCAGTGACCGACCGCTTGAGACGTATCTTCCTAAACCCTAAAGAAGCCACACTCATGACATGGTGGGATAATGAGCGCAAGGTGGATGATGATAAGATTGCACACCCGGCTGATTATAGTCAGTGGCAAAGGTTTGATGAGAAGCACAAAGAATTCAGCGATGACCCAAGGAATGTACGGTTTGGCTTGAGCACCGATGGAATGAATCCCTTCAATGAGAGGATGAGCGACCACAGCACATGGCCAATGATCTTGACCATGTACAACATCCCAACATGGTTGTGTCAGAAGAGAAAGTACCTTCTCCTCACTATTCTTATTTCTGGCCCTAAATAACTAGGCATTGATATAGACGTGTTCCTCGAACCTTTGATGCAAGAAATGGAGAGGCTATGGAGGCATGGGGAGCAGATGTACGATGCGTTTCGAAAGGAGGACTTCATATGTAGAGCAATAATATTTGTTACTACCAATGATTATCCTGTGCTGTTTGCTTTGTCTAGACAGATCAAAGGAAAGACGGGATGCTTGGTTTGCTTGGATGGTACTACATGGGTGTACCTGGATGCATCCAAGAAGATAGTTTACCTAAGGAACCGACGCTTCTTAAAGACAAGTCACAAGTACCGTAGCAAATTGTTCTTTAGATTTTATGACAACGCCCTGGAGATTGAACCCCCTCCGGAGAGACGTCATAACGGAGAACACGTGTACAGAATGGTGAAAAACATACGCGTCGTCTATGGAAAGAAGAATCCAGATGGGACGAACAGAGATAGAAGCACACCTCCTGTCGAAGGCGTACCTTTCAAGAAACAATCGATCTTCTTTCAGTATCTGCCTTATTGGCCAGACTTGGAGGCCCCCCATGCCATTGATGCTATGCATGTGTAGAAGAATATCTTTGAGAGTCTCATTGCTACCTTGATGGACACAGGCAAGTCAATGGATGGTCTAAAAGCACGGAAAGACATGGTGTAGCTAAACGTGATGCCATAGCTTCACCAGGTACCTGAGGCTAATGGAAAATACACTCTGCCCGCGGAGTGCTTCAATCTAACACCAGACAAGAAGAGAGCTATATGCACTTTCCTGAGGGGGATCAAAGTCCTGACTGGGTTTTCAGCAAATGTGAAGAAGCTAGTGTCGATGAAGCTAGTTAACTTTTTCTTGTAACTTGTCATGGGAAAGGAGATTAGAGAAATGCTGTCGTTGTTAATACTAATATGATTGTATCAGTTGAACGACTTATTAATTGGTTTTTTGTTGACATAAACTGGGTGAGGAGCATTCCCCACCAGATTTCATTTTTCTGGGGAAACAAGTAATTGTTGTCCAATTCCATGGTACAGATTAGGCACGTCATATGCGCATGAAGGCGCAAGCCGCCGCTGTCGCCATGCCACCTGTCGTAACACCGGCTCCTCGCAACCACCCCACCACCGCGGCCACCGCGCCTAGGGCCCCTCTCCTTAATCCTCTCCGGTGTGTCTACTAGTGATAAGAAGGGTGGGTGACTCATCTCTTTAATTTCCTAAAGTTTTTTCAATTGCTTAGCGTTTAATCCAAATAAATCTTTCGATGAAATCAGATGATTTTTTGGTCAAAATCGTGTTTCCTGTGATGACTTCGATGATTGCCATGACGAGATCGTCGTTGCAAGTGTCGATTTCATTGGCAAGTAGTCAAGTTGTGGCCATTATCTGCAAATGGATGGGTGCTTCTAGGCGCCCCCAACGAAGATAGCTACTTCGGGTCATCGATCTTATTGTCATTGGTCACAGAGAGGAAATCAAGGTTTGAAGGTGATGAATCTGCATCTTATGCTGCTCCTAATGATGCAACTGTTGATATTCTTCCATAAATTTAGATGCGTTTTGGACGGGTTCTGAAGCGTTGGATCTTGCGGTATGTCTAATGTTTAGGCGTTGGTCGATGGATTTGGTATGAGGACTGCACTTTGGCTCCGATGTTCGAGGGATTCCATTGGGGAAGAAGATGGAAGAATCTGGATAGAACATTGTGTATTTTTTATTTTAGTTTGTTATATGTAATTTGGGGATGTACTGTGCCGAATTTTAATATAATCTCCCTTCCCTCACAAAAAAGGAAAGATTTGGGGGAGCGGGTGTCTTAAGGATCTCATAGTTGGAGGGGATGAATAGAAATAGTAGATCATGCGAGAGAGAAGCAGGGAGACGGTGCCATGACATGTTCTACTAGATGTTTGATTTGTTATGTCGCTGTTTTGTAAACCGGAGTAGTAAATTTATATGAATGCCACGCTGCACTAGGAAGACGATGGTAGCATCCAAAAGACACAAGGATTTATACTGGTTCAGGGCAGAGCCCTATGTCCAGTCTCAGAGATGATCAAGTGCATATTCATAGCTTGAATGCCCAAAAATTCTTACAATGGGGATGCAAGAATGGTGAAAGAGGTAGGAGACGGAGCTAGAGCTAGGAGATGGACTGCCCGAATGGGAGTATCGAGAGTCCGATAAGAATGGAGATGGATGGAAGGGTGTCTTGGCTACCCTTATATAGAGTCCGGGGCCAAGTCACATACAAAGAAAGAGGTTCTCCTGACCAAGGGGTCGTGAGCCTGAGGGAGGGGGCCTAGCTAACTTGGCTTGCAAGCAACACCATCTTGTGGTGCACGTCTTGGCATGGCTGTCATCATGGTCTTGTGTCCATGTCGCAACATGGTGTGGCATGGTGCTACTATGCCAGTCAAGGCGGCACTGTAGACACGGTGGTGTTTCGCCAGCCATCCTGTGCGGCGTGGTTTTGCCGTGGCCTTCGTCATCGCCTCCTAATCTTGGGGGCATTGTATAGGAGTTGGTAGCTGCCCACAAGTCATTGATCGTCTTGCTACTTGTGGAGTTGGTGGCCATGATCCCGAGTTCTAGGGTCATGGCCTGCGTTGGCTTGGATGGCCTCTAAGTCAAGGCCATTGTCATGGATCCCATCCCATAGTGGGTGAGATCGTACACACGTCTTGTCGGATCATATATGGGCAGTGGTTCTCCATACCTGCTATCATTGCTTGGCGGTGTTGTCGTGTCTCTATTGCGTGGTGCAGGGATGGTGTCTGACTAGACCGAGATGATCGATGTCTCCTTGGTCCTTGTGGTGTCAGTGCTACGTGCTTGCTCTTGTCAGAGTAGGCACGCTTGGCATGCTCGATCTCTCCCGTCCCTTCCTAGGGGTTGGGATGGCGAGAGGTCATGAGCGTCTGCATAGAGTGCGGCTAAGGAAAGGGTTGTGGCAGGCCCCAACCTTAGTTTTTGGTCTGACTTGTTCACCTCAGCTAGGCCGACATATTATGGGCCGTCCGAGTGGCTAACTAATCGGTGCCTTGAGATATCTCGGGGTATCATAACCCCGATAGTAACCCTCGAGTGTTTTTATGATCATGAAGTGATCGTGAAAGTGCTAAGATGCGTATGTGGTGAGTGCAGGTTCGTAGTCGTAGCTTGTCCGAGCTTTGTCACTCGACCCCTTACGGGCTAGTGCGTTCAATGCGGTAGGTGGTTGTTTCGTCCCACCTTGTCGGGACACCCTAACAATGCGGTACATGACTGCTGAGCCCTGCCATGTTAGTGTGCCACATATCAGGGTTCATGACCTAGGCAGGGCCTAGTGGTCTTGTCAACGTTGTACCAGCCCTGCCTTTGGGAAGGTCTCGATTTTCCTGACCTCACGCAGGCATCTAACTTTGGCTGTGGCCTCCCGTGGTGCGCCACACGGTGCAGGGCCCTCAGGCTGCTTAGTTCGCCATTAGGCCTATAAATAGGTGTCTCCTTACCATCCAAACAACCTTCAGCCGTGTCTACATATCGCTCTTAGTTCCTTTTTGAGAAGCTAAGTTTAAGAGAGGGGAAGAGAGAGAAATTTGTGAAAACTATGAGGTTCCAACCATGCGACCTGCTAAGGGGTTGGTTTTATTGGTCAGAACCTAGATGTGCTCCCTCTAATGATTGGTGCTAGAAGGAGTTTTGTGGATAGGGGAGGACGAGTTGGTGCGCCCCCCAAATCCATAGCCTTGTGGCCTCCCCACCTTTCAAGATCTTTTGGCTCGGGTGTGCGAGGTGGTCCTAGGCTTTGGATGGTTTAGCTGCTCCATCCTCATCTCAGAGCAGACGGCGCTATCTGCCTTTCACCCTATCCCTTCAGCTCCATAGGTCATGATGCTTGAGGGGGTTTGCGAGGTGTCCCTTTTTGTCGGATGAGCGACGATGGAGGGGGGCGCCCTGCAAGCCTCCTTCTGGCATCATGGTCTTGGGAGGTTGTGACCTTTCCACCGTGTTGGTATCATCAGGATTTTGATGTAGTACACGATTGGGCCGTGCTTGTAATTATTGACCTTAAATAAGGAATAGTCCTTTATTGGTATGATCGCAATGCCTTTGAGGGGTCACAGCGAGCCTCGAGCTATCTGCTCAGGCTTGAGTATTCAAGTTCGAGGTTGTAACCCCCGAGCGGGTTGTTGGCTCACCGCCACGTGAGGTGGTGGTGTTGTCAACTGGCCTTAGTTCGAGTGCTCTTGCCTTGAATGTACCGTAGCCTACGTGACCGTGTTTGTTCTGATTGTTATCGGACCACGACCTCACCCACGGATGTCGACGTGATCATGGGATAGCCTCCCTATTCTAGGGTTGCAAAATGTCCTCGATCATGCATGTCTAGGTTGTGGCCTCCTTTCTTGGGGCGAGCATCGCCTTTATGAGAGAAGGTGTCATAGAAGGTTTTTGGCTGTCGCTCCGGTCGACCTCTTCTCATAGGGTCAGTGACTCCTACTGGTTTGCGAGGTCATAGAGCGGGCCATGGGTCATGGACCCGAGATGTAGGGAGCAGTTCAATGGTGGATTGGCCTCATCCTCTGGAGGGGTCGTAGGGACCCCACTGCTTTTTCCTAGTGTCTTTTTGACCCTAAGGGGTCATGATGCCTTGTTACAGGTAGGTCTACTTTTGCCCCATGCAGGGAGAGGCTTGTCCACCTTAACCACACGGTTGGAGCGGTGCACCTCGTCAAGTTCTATGGGTAATTTAAGAGGGACCCGATATCCTCCCCAATCGACGTGGAGTTCGGCTATGCCTCATCGAGAGACGTCCCTTAAATCATTAGCCATCAGGCCCATCTGTCCCCAACCACCTCCGCAGCAGCCAGAGGGTAAGATGCCTCCCCCTAGAGGGGGCAACCCAGGCGACTTCAAAGTGAATGACTCGAACATAGGAAGAGATGGTCATGAGGCTCCACACCACTGATAAGAGCCGTTGGGGCCCATCTCATCCTACCCCTATCTCTTTTGTAGCCTCGAGCCCTTCTAAGGAGTGGTCAGAGAGAAGGTTTCCTAAACATGACACGGGGTCATGGGCGATGTGGAAGCTCTACGTGTGGACTCAAGGGACCACTGCTTCCCTAGTCACGACATGACTTAATGGTAGCCACTTGTGTGGGAATGGGCACCATGCCGTGCATTCATGATGATGGAGGGTCATTCTACGCGTGAATCCTAGGGGCGGTTGGCCTCCCCGGCTTTATCGTGACTTGATGGTGCCCCCGCATGTGATTGTATGCTATGACATGACACCTCATTTCCTGAGGTTATGTGGGGCCCTACCCTGGGCGGACTCCATGCGGGCATGGTTCGCGTCCCTGGGCGCTGCCACATAAATGGCCCCTTCTGTCTGTGCCTATCCCTTACCTTCGTTCTTGCTCTCCATCATCATCTATTGCAAACAATAGAGCAAAAGGGAATCAGGATATTGGGTTTGAGAGTTTTACCTAGGTCACGTGCCACCTCCCACCATCGCACGGTGTAGCCGCTAACCCCGCTAGTTTCGCCACTGCTGCCTTGCTTTCCCCTGTGCTACAAAATGGGTGAGTGGGTATCTTCAAAGGTGATGGAAGCAAAGCTGCAGTGGCTAGTGGAGAAGGGTCTCCTCCTACCAAAGGAGGTCACTAGGTGGAGGCCTGCCATAGGAGACATCCTTTCATTCCCATAGCCCGGCAAGGTGGTGTCATTCACTGACTTCCACGAGCATGGATTCGTAGTTTCGACGTCGGATTTCTTCTATGACTTCCTTCATGAGTATGGTGTCTAGCTGTAGCATCTTCCTCCTAATGCGGTGTTGCAGTTGGTGGGCTTCATAGTCGTCTATGAGGCCTTCTTGGGGATTGAGCCCAACAAGGATCTGTTTTGATAGGTTTTTAAGGTCAAGAGCCACAAGGTGCATGGTTTCGATGGCGGCGTGCTTGCCCCCACGGGTGGGATGAACATCTAGATGCGCTATGGTGTGTCCCACAGCTACTCATGTCTGCCGTTGAGGAGTTCAAACTCTGGCTAGCACGAGAATTGGTTCTACAGCCATGATGCTGCTGCCGTCCCCTTCCTCAATTTTCCATCGCCACGCTAGTGAGGCTAGAGTCATGGAGTTGGGGGTGCAATAGGAATAGGTCGAAGAAGGTGCTAGAGATCTTGAAGATCCTCAAAGGCTGAGTGCTGACCGGTCTAAACGCATCACGGTCCTACAGACCATGGTCGAGCTATGCGTTTAGCCTCTAAAGTGGCGTGCATGCTTGCTGTGCGACTACGCTGGAATCATGGCTCCAATTTGAGGGACCATGGAGATGCTCAAGGCCAGTGAGGTCCTAAAGTGGTTGGTCACTCCCGTAACCGTTATCGTGGGCGAGAATGTTGTGGAGGCATTCTCGGCCACCTATCGACCAAATCTGGTGAGCCCTCTTTTTCTCTTCATGTCTTCCTTTCGTTCAGGGGCATCAATCTTATTGGTCTTGTTCTTGCAGCCTGTGCCCTCATCCATCTCCTGCTTTCACATTCCTTGTCCAAGGGGCACCGAGCACACCGCACGGGAGAAGCCGGTTACCAAGGAGAAGAAACGCCTTTGTCGTGAGAAGGTGAGAAAGCACGAGGCATGCCAGAAGCGTGGGGTCTCACCGCTAGATGATGATGGTGACAACGACGATGAGGACACCGAGGATGAGGATGAGGACTTGGCTATTCTTCAAGGCATCCCCGATGCCCTGTAGAGGTCCAGCGACGCCGCTGAACCGAGCGATGCTGGTTGTTTGACGGGTGCCTCAGATGAAGGTACCACCCGGAGGCACCTGGCTCTGTTGCCACCATAGGGATAGAGTCCCAAGCACTCCCATGCTGCCACGGATGGCGATCGAAGCTCTCTTTCTTCGGCTCTTGTCAACCCTTCCTTTGTGAGGGATGAGGCCCCCATCTAGGGGAGGACGTCGAGGATACCACAGTGATGAGTGCAGTGCCTAGGGTTGACGATGAGGGTTGCCGCACCCCCCTTGGAGGAGTCTAGGGGGAAGGATGGAGACCTTCCCTGGCTCCCCTTTCTTCATGAGGGAGTTGAGCGTCCTACTTCCTCGGCGCCCTGTTTGGAGGCGTCAGAGACGGTGGAGGTGGAGACCGCTCAGGAGTGTGATGTGGAGGATGCGAGTGGCACCACTATGACCGAGGGAGGCTCATCGGCTTTTGGCCCCACAGTGTCATCGGTGTCGCACCCCCTGCCGTGTCTCTGCCTGTGGTGCCATGTGTGGAAAGGCGCATTGTTCTGACTTTCGTGGAACATTCCACCAGGTACGCCATGCCCCCCCATTTCTTTTTTGCTGGGGTTGTTGATGATTTTAGCCCATCTGATCTTGATGGATCTTTGGTGCAGCGAACCTCTTACGGGGCTCACCGTCCTAAGGCCATCGATGAGCGTTGTGTGCTCTTCCACACAATTGGAGCCATCGTTGAGCGGTGGTGTGGTTTCTGGGCCACTGGCCGGACTCCCCCCATTGTAGCCCTACGTTCACCCCTCAAAGAGGGTCCCATTTTGGTGGTCGACCACCCTTGCACTGGCGTAGAGGCAAGCAAGGCCACAGGGAAGAGGCTAGCCATCAGAGGGCCAAACGCAGCCACTAGTCGGGAGGGGGCATGGGCTTGTTGAAAGCTCTAGTTTGGTTTTGGTGAATTGATGAAACCCTAAGTGCTAGCGTAGTTTATCAAAGTGATCTTGAGATAGGTAGCACATTCTAAGTAATGGAGCAAGTGGTGAGGATCATGATGATGGTGTGACCATGGTGATGATCAAGTGCTCAGCTTGGAAAAAAAAGAGAAAAACAAAAAGCTCAAGGCAAAGGTGAAACTTGATAGGACCCTTTTTTGGTTTAGTGATCGAGACACTTAGCGAGTGTGATCATATTTGGGATCGATAGCCGTACTATTAAGAGGGGTAAAACTCATATCGAAATGCGGTTATCAAAGTGCCACTAGATGCTCTAACTCATTGCATATGCATTTAGATTCTAGTGAGTGCTAACACCCTTGAAAATGTTTGTGAAAATATGCTAACACAAGTGCACAAGGTGATACACTTGGTGGTTGGCACATTTAATCAAGGGTGGCAAAGTTGGAGTTGAGAAGGGGCTGTGTGGAGGTGACCGGACGCTGCTCTAGCAGTGACCAAACTCAGTAGCCGTGTTCGGTCAGTAGCGCGTAGTGAAGGCCGCCCTTGGTCCTTTGACTGGACGCTAAACAGTGAAAGTGACTAGACACGCAGGGCCTATGTCCAGTTAGAAGGTGACGTATGCTGACGTCAGTTGCGAAGCTTTGGCGCGTAGAGGAGAAGAAGGACCGGACTCTGGCCTGGGTCTGGTCACACCTAAGAGGACGCACCTGGTCACGAAAAATCACCTCTGGATGCTTATTGGAAACGATCTGATGCTGGGTTTTCGTGGGGAGTAGCGCGTCCAGTCGTTGGGTGATGGAATAGCCGAGCGTGCGAGCAGGGCTGGCACCAGCGTGTCCGGTCTTGTCTCTTGTGCGTCCGGTCATCACATGAGTGCTGGCACAGGCAAATCTAACCATTGGGATCATGCGGTGGAGAATCAAAGGAAGAAACATGTGGCACAGATCTGTGGACCGGATGCTGGGGTCCTACGTCTGGTTGACCTGACTTGTGCGTCCGATCGCCCCATGGAGGCAGAGCAGTGTGAGCCCAACGACTCTATTTGGTTGGGGGCTCTATTTAAGCCCCATGGCTGGCTCAAGCTCACACTCTTGGCCATTTGCATGGACATAGCAACCTTGTGAGCTTAGCCAAAGCCCTCTCACTCATCTCCATCCTTGATTCATCATCTTTGTGAGATTGGGAGTGAATCTAAGTGCATTGCTTGAGTGATCGCATCTAGAGGCACTTGGTGTTCATGTTTCACTGCGGGATTCGCTTGTTACTCTTGGTGGTTGCCGCCACCTAGATGGCTTGGAGCAGTAAGGATCATCGAGCGGAGGAAGGTGCTTGTCTTCGGCTCTGATCATGGTGATTGTGAAGGGTTCTTGACCTTTCCCCGGTGGAGAGCTAAAAGGTACTCTAGTGGATTGCTTGTGGCTTGTGTGATCCTCATCTTGTGTTGGTTGTGTTGCACCCAGTTGAGGGTTTGGCGTGTGATGCCAATTAGCGCGTGAACCTCCAAGTGAGTGAAGCACCACAACGGGGACTAGCTTGCCGGCAAGCAAGTGAACCTCATAGGAAAAATCATTGTGTCTTGATTGTCTCCTTGGTATTCATTGATTGATCACTTACCACGGCGGTATACCTCTCTACCACTCTCATGTATTACATTATGCCTTTACTTGTGTAGTGCTTGTGGTAATTGAAACTAGTTAGTGTAGCTCTTAGTTGTAGTTCTCTTGCTAGCTTGCTCACCTAGGTGTTAATTAGTGACTAGCCTTGTTGTGATATACTAGAGATCATAGATTTTAGAATTGGGTAGGTGGCATGCAACACAAGTGTAGTGCTAGCGCAAAATTCGCTTTGCCATCTTATTTACTAATCACTTGCCTTAGTGTTGTTGTAGAATTTTTAATAGGCTATTCACCCCCCTCTAGCCTTTAGGACCTTTCAAGTGGTATCAGAGCCGTGGTCACCGTGATTTGAGGCTTAACAACCTTCGGTGTCAAAATGGCTCAAATCAACAACATCAAGAAGCCACCCCAATTTGATGGCACAAATTATCCTTAGTGGAGTCAAAGATAACCACTCATATCAAGTCAATCAATAGAAGAGTGTGGAAGATGGTGGAGACCAAAATTGAGATAGCCGATTCAGAGAATCCCACCGTGGCCGAAGAAGTGCTTCTCCAAAACGATGATATTGCTCTTAGTGCTGTTCATGATGCTATTGATGAGAGAACATTTGAACAAATCAAGAACATCGAGATGGCTCGTAAAGCTTGGAAGAAGTTGGAAGAATCATTTAAGGGCACCAAGGCAATAAAGGGTGCAAAGGCATACATTCTTAAGGAGAAATTTGCTAGCTTCAAGATAAAGGAAGATGAGAGTGTGCCAGACATGTTTCATCGGATGGAAGTGCTTGTCAATAATCTCAAAGCACTTGGTGAGAAGGTGGAAGACAAGGACTTCTCCCATAAGTTCTTGAGATGCTTACCCATAAGATTTGGCATGTTGGTCACCTTGCTAGTGAGGACTAGTTTGGACAAAATGACACCAAATCAAATCTTGGGAGATATCATGACCGATGATGCTTATAGAGATGATGATGAGAAGGAAGAAAAGAACAAAGAGAAGAAGGATGAGAAGAAGAAGAGTGTGGCATTCAAAGCCGGTTCATCATCCAAGGGCAAGGCTAAGCAAGACACATCAAGTGAAGATGATGGCTCATGGGATGATGATGATGATGAGAAGATGTCTCTCTTTGTTAAGAGATTTGGCAAGTTCATGGTGAAGAAGGGCTACCATGCTAGAAGGAAGAAGTCTTCATCCAAGAATAAGAAAGAGTCAAGAAGATGCTTCAAGTGTGGAAGCAAGGATCATCTTGTTGCTCAATGCCCATACAATAGCGACAATGATGATGATGACAAGAAAAGCAAGAAGAAGGACAAGAAGGACAAGAAGGAGAAGATGACCTTCAAGAAGAAGAAGGGTGGTTCATTTGTGGTCACTTGGGATAGTGATGCTTCCTCAAGTGATGATGATGATAGTGATGATGATAAGACCACCAAGAAGAAGGCTCTTGCAAGCATTGCTATTAATGAGAAGCCTTCTCTCTTCGATACTCCATCATGCTTCATGGTTAAGGCCACTAAGGTACAATCCGATGATGAGTGTGATGATGAGGAACATGATAAAAATGAAAGTGATAGTGATAATGATGAACCCACTAAAGATGAATTAATTGACATGTTAGATGATGCTAAGGAACATTTTGACATCAAGAGAAGGGAATGTAAAGTCTTGTGAAAGGAAGTAAAAGCCATTAAGCAAGCCTTTGATGAGCTCAATGCATCTCATGAGAGGCTAGAGGAAGCCCATGAGAAGCTTGTCAAGGCTCACAAGAAGCTTGAAAAAGCTCATTCCTCTCTACTTAATGAGCAAAATGAGAAGGAGCATGTTATAACATGTGACAAAGGCTTAACTTGTGATATAATTGATGAATCATTCTATAAGCCTATCATTGTTGCTCCCACTAATCCTTCTTGTAGCACATCCACTTCTAGCTCATCTAGTGATGATGGTTTCACTTGTGATGCCTCACTAATGATTGAGAATGAGACACTCACGAAGTAGGTAAAAGAGCTCAATCACACCTTGGCTAAGGCCGATGGTGGTGAGGACCGCTTGCTTATGTGCTTGGGTAGCCAAAGAGCTTCTCTCTACAAAGAGGGATTAGGCTATACCCCCAATAAAGGCAAGGTGGCCTCCTCACAAGACTAGTTTCGTAAAGAACAATGGTCGGTTTTGCACTAGTTGCAAGTAAGTTGGTCATGTAGAGCAAAAGTGCATGAAAAAGAGGCCTCAAGCCAATATATCCTCAATTAAGCTTGATTCTTTCTATGTGTTTACTAAGGGTACAATTGGTGTGAAGGCTAAGTTCATTGGTGCACCATGGATGTACTCAAAGAAGAAAGCCATTTGGATGCCAAAGAGCTTGGTCACTAACCTTTAAGGACCCAAGCAAGTTTGGGTACCTAAAAAGAATTGATCTTTTTTGTAGGTCAATTACAAATCCGAAGGAAGGCATTGGTTCTTGATAGTGGGTGCACTCAACACATAACCGGTGATGCAAGAATGTTCAACTCAATCAACACCAATGGCAATGATGGTTATGATAGTATCACATTTGGTGACAATGGCAAAGGCAAGGTCAAAGGGATTGGTAAGATTGCAATATCCAATGACATGAGCATTTCCAATGGGTTGCTAGTTGAGAGCTTGAACTTCAATTTGCTATCCGTGGCCCAATTGTGTGATCTCGGATTCAAATGCATATTTGGGGTAGATGATGTAGAGATCATAAGTGTAGATGGCTCTAACTTAATCTTCAAAGGCTTTAGATATGAGAATCTATACTTGGTTGATTTCAAAGCTAGTGAAGCTCAATTGTCAACATACTTATTCACTAAGTCTAGTATGGGTTGGTTATGGCATAGAAGGCTTGGTTATGTTAGAATGAAATAATTGAATAGATTGGTTAAGCATGACTTGGTTAGAGGCTTGAAAGATATTGTGTTTGAGAAGGATAAGCTTTGTAGCTCTTGTCAAGCCGGCAAACAAGTTGGAAACACCCATCCTAAGAAAAGCATGATGAGCACTAGTAAAGCAGTTGAGTTATTGCACATGGATTTGTTTGGGCCAACACAATACACTAGCATCGGTGAAAACAAATATGGCTTTGTGATAGTGGATGACTATACAAGTGACAATGGTAGCGAGTTCAAGAATACTAGAATTGATGAGTTTGAAATTAGACATCATTTCTCAGCCAAGTACACTCCATAATCAAATGGCCTTGTTGAGACAAAGAATAGAACACTCATTGATATGGCAAGGTCTATGCTTAGTGAGTACAATGTGAGTCAATCTTTTTGGGCCAAAGCTATCAACATGGCTTGCTATTGTAGCAACCGCTTGTATTGTCACCCATTGAAACAGAAGACACCTTATGAGCTCTTGAATGGTAGAAAGCCCAACATTGCATATTTTTGGGTCTTTGATTGCAAATGCTATATCTTGAAGAAAGGCACTAGATTGGGCAAGTTTGACAAGAAATATGATGAAGGATTTTTACTTGGATACTCCACTACAAACAAAGCATATAGAGTTTAGAATTTGGCAAGTGGTACTCTTGAAGAAGTTCATGATGTCGAATTTGATGAAACCAAGGGTTCACAAGATGAGAATGAGAACTTGGAAGATGTTAGAGGCATTCATCTTTCAAATGCCATGAAGAACATGGATGTTGGTGAATTGAGGCCTAGGCAAATGATTGATGATGAAGATGATCAAGTGCAAGTGCTCTCAAAATCAAATGTGGAAGATGGCACTAATCAAGCAAGTTCAAGTGGCTCTCATGACAATGAACTAGATCAAGTGGCTAGTACATCATCTCAACCCAATGATCAAGCTAGTGCAAGCAATCAAGTTCCTATTCTCCAACCAACTAATATTACAAGGGACCATCTATTAGACACTATCATTGGAGATATTTCTAGAGGTGTACAAACTAGATCAAGATTGACTTCATTTTGTGAGCATTTCTCATTTGTATCATCCATTGAACCAAAGAAGATAGATAAAGCATTGAAGGATGTTGATTGGGTGAATGCTATGCATGAAGAATTGAACAACTTCACAAGAAATCAAGTATGGGAATTAGTTGAGAGACTAAAGAACCACAATGTGATTGGAACCAAATGGGTCTATAGAAACAAGCAAGATCAAGATGGGATAGTAGTAAGAAACAAAGCAAGATTGGTAGCACAAGGTTACACTCAAATTGAAGGTCTTGACTTTGGCAAAACATATGCCCTGTTTGCTAGATTGGAAGCAATTAGAATCTTGCTAGCCTATGCTTGTGCCCACAACATCAGGCTCTATCAAATGGATGTCAAGAGTGCATTTCTCAATGGCTACATCAATGAAGAAGATATGTTGAGCAACCTCTGGTTTTGAAGATGACAAGAAGCCCGACCATGTGTACAAGTTGAAGAAGGCATTGTATGGCTTAAAGCAAGCATCTAGAGCATGGTATGAGAGGTTGAGGGACTTCCTACTCTCTAAAGGGTTTATGATAGGCAAGGTTGACACCACTCTTTTCACCAAGAAGATTGGCAAAGACTTGTTTGTGTTGCAAATCTATGTTGATGACATCATATTTGGCTCAACCAATCCATACTTTTGTGAAGAGTTTGGAAAGATGATGGCTAATGAGTTTGAGATGTCCATAATTAGAAAGTTGAGTTACTTCCTTGGTCTTCAAATCAAGCAATTGAAGAATGGTACATTTGTGAGTCAAGACAAGTACATCAAAGACATACTCAAGAAGTTTGACATGAATGAAGCAAAGGCCATAAGTACACCAATGGGAACAAATGGCAATTTGGATAGTGATGCAAGTGGTAATATGGTGGATCAAAAGTTGTATCGGTCTATGATTGAAAGCCTACTCTTTGTGACCGCATCAAGGCTGGATGTCATGTTTAGTGTGTGCATGTGTGCAAGATTTCAATCCTCACCAAGAGAAAGTCATTTGAAGGCTACAAAGAGAATATTGAGGTACTTAAAGCATACATAAAATGTTGGTTTATGGTATCCCAAAGGAGTAAAGTTTGAGCTAGTTGGTTACTCCAACTCGGATTATGCGGGCTGCAAGATTGAAAGGAAGAGCACCTTGGCACATGTCAATTATTGGGAAGATCACTTGTTTCATGGTCATCAAAGAAGCAAAATATTGTTGCATTATCAACTGCCGAAGCCAAATACATATCAGCCGGTAGTTGTTGTGCACAAATACTTTGGGTGAAGGCTACCTTGAATGACTTTGGAATCAAGTTCAAGAAAGTGCCATTGCTTTGTGACAATGAGAGTGCAATCAAGCTAACCAACAATCCGGTTCAACATGCAAGAACAAAGCACATTGATGTCAACCACCATTTCATTAGAGATCACCAACAAAAGGGGACATTTGCATTGAGAGTGTGGGCACCGAAGACCAACTTGCCGATATATTCACTAAGCCATTGGATGAGAAAAGGTTTTGCAAGCTAAGGAATAAGTTGAACATATTGGATTTCTCAAATATGTGTTGATGCACCCCCACTTATATGACATGCCTCTCCTTCGAGCAATCCAAGGTAAAAGTTGATTGGCATGCATACATCCTTTGCTATGGACTTGCTTAGTGCATCTAGTCATTCCTCATATGTCTTAGGCTCATTTATGAAAATAAAATGAATTTGATGCTTGTATGGTACCACTATTGCTTCTATGCTTGATTTGATTTAGTGGTAGCATATGATATGTTTGTCGGCTTGTGAACCTAGTGTTTAATCTAGAAAAATGAGCTATAAGTGTTTGACTCAACATGGTACAAGATAACCCTTGAAATGAGGTGTGAAGAAGCTTGTCCTTGGATCAAACCGAGTTAAATATATTTGGCAAGTGTTCTAGATTGGACCAAATATGGGAAAATGATCCTCACCCCATTGATTGACATTGATAATCTTAACCTATCTAAAATTGAACCTTTGTGGTCATTGATGACAAAGGGGAGAAATTGCACAAAGATAGTGAAAAGATGACAAAGGGGGAGAACTTTAAAAGATGACAAAGAGGGAGAACTTTAACAAAGGGAAAGAGATATGAGAAAGTAAGGGGGTCAATTAAAATTTGAGCACACAAGTAGGGGGAGCAAGCTCATAAACTTGATTGATGCATTTGAGTGTGCATTTCATATGTTTGTTTGCATGGCACAAGTTTTAAGTTTAAAATTCGATGCTTGTGTGGTGTATGCTACTTGTAGGTTTAAATGATGAAATGAAAAACTAGCATGCATAGGTTGAGTAACTAGATTTGTGCTTATATTGTGAAAACTAAACCCTTGCTTCTAATGTTGATCTCATGAGGTATTCTAGTTTTTGTGTATGTCTAGTTACTAATGGTGCTAAGGATGGTATATTGGTGCACTCCAATTGGTATTCACGCTTCAAAGGTCCATCTCTTATACCTTAGCATCATTTGGTAGACATTACTCTCCTACAACTCAAATCCATGCATATGTGCCAGCTTCAATCCAAACTCTTAGCACATATGTAGGGGGAGCAAATGCTAAAAATGGGGGTTATTGAAACTTGTCCATATTCTTTTACACATAGTAAATATGCTTGGACAAGCAACATGGATTCAAATAAATTTAAATTCATATCTTTGTGAAAGGGTTGCCATCAATTACCAAAAGGGGTTGAAAGCTATAGTTTGGTTTTGGTGAATTGATGAAACCCTAAGTGCTAACCTAGTTTATCAAAGTGATCATGAGATAGGTAGCACATTCCAAGTAATGGAGCAAGTGGTGAAGATCATGATGATGGTGTGACCATGGTGATGATCAAGTGCTCGGCTTGGAAAAGAAGAAAGAGAAAAACAAAAAGCTCAAGGCAAAGGTGAAACTTGATAGGAGCCTTTTTTGGTTTAGTGATCGAGACACTTAGCGAGTGTGATCACATTTAGGATCGATAGCCGTACTATTAAGAGGGGTGAAACTCATATCGAAATACGGTTATCAAAGTGCCACTAGATGCCCTAACTCTTTGCATATGCATTTAGATTCTAGTGAGGGCTAACACCCTTGAAAATGTTTATGAAAATATGCTAACACACGTGCACAAGGGGATACACTTGGTGGTTGGCACATTTAATCAAGGGTGGCAAAGTTGGAGTTGAGAAGGGGATGTCTTGAGGTCACTGGACGCTGCTCTAGCAGCGACCGAACTCAGCAGCCGCGTCCGGTCAGTGGCGCGCAGTGAAGGCCGCCCTCGGTCCTTTGACCAGACGCTAAACAGTGAAAGTGACCAGACACGCAGGTCCTGCGTCCGATCAGAAGGTGACATACGCTGACGTCAGTCGTGAAGCATTGACACATAGGGGAGAAGGACCAAACTCTAGCTTGGGTCCGATCACACTTAAGAGGATGCGTCCGGTCGCAAAAAATTGCCTCTAGATGCTTACTGGAAACTATCTGACGCTGGGTTATCATGGAGAGTGGCGCGTTCGGTCGTTGGGTGATGGCACTGGCATGCACACGAGCAGGGCTGGCTCCAGCATGTCTAGTCCTATCTCCTATGCGTCCGGTCATCACTTGAGTGCTCGCGTGGGCGAATCTGACAGTTGGGATCATATGGTGTCGGCGTTTCGAGTAAACACCAACGAGTAAATTTGTATTATTGCGTGTCTGGCCCGGATGGTGTGCTAAAAAGACACAATGTTTAGATAGGTTTGGGCAGAATGTCCCTAGGTCTAGTTTATGGTTGCTGCTTGTGTTATTAGCACTAAAAAGTTCATAGTAGGGGTTACAAACGGGCGAGAGAGGGACAGGTCCTAGGTCTCTGATGGAAAGATCGAATGGGTGCAGAGAGCTTGGTCGCCGCTCCGCTATGTGTTCGGGTTTCGATGCTAGTGGTTCTGCTGTGATACGATGTGATGTGTGATGTCGTGGATTGATGCCCCTTAGTGGGGTGTCCTGCTTTCCCTTTTATAGGCCAAGGGAGAGCATGGGTTACAGATAGGAGAAAAGAGGAAAATGAGAGGCAAGGGAAGTCCTTCAGGGTCTTCGGGTCTTTCTTTTCCTCCGTGCAGGCCCCACTTGACATGGCAGGCAGTGACAGGGACGGTCCCATGTTGGGCGCCTGTCCGCTGACAATGCCATGCCCTGTCATTGTTAGCGGGTCATCACGTCTCACTCCACCCCGGCGGGCTACGCGGTGAACCAGCGTGCTGATCAGCGGCCATACAGAGAGTAGGCAGCACAGTGACCACACGTCTGTCACTGTGGGCGATGTGAGTTCCCTAGAATGACATGTCGCGAGAACGGGTCATGCTAAGATGTGACCGCTCCCTGCACGACTCTAGAAGTTTGACCTTGGGTCACACCTTCTGGACCGTAGTGGTTGTCATGAGCTTCCATAAGGATCCGTGCCCAAGGGCAAATGACAGCGCCCACAACACTGTAAGGCAAATGTCGGCACCTACAACACTATTTTGGCTCTGACATGCCTGAAAGGTTGCAAAGCACCCTTCTGGCTTGGCCTGATGGTACTGTCCTGTAGGTGTGTAGGGTACGGTCCTCAGTATTGCAGTTGACTTGAGCGCCTCGTCTTATCTGCTTCGCCTGATTCCTGGGTCCTTACCCAGTCGGCTCCGACCGTGTCGGTCGGAGAAGAGCCGTAAGCAGAGGTTTGGCGCGTTCCTAGTCGGAAAAGCGGGTCGGAGTCGAAAGCGAGCATCGTCCCCTCCTTGGCCTGGCCCTCCGGTCGAAGATTGGATCGCTCTTCTAGCTTGTCGTTAGGTATCTGGGCCGGCCTAGGAGTCGCGCGTTGTTGTAATGCTGTCCCAGACGTCGGGCGAGGCGGAGCCAGTCCTCAGACGTCGGGCGAGGCAAAGCCAGCCCTTGGACGTCGGGCGAGGCGGATCCAACCCTCAGATGTTGGGTGAGGCGGAGCCAACTCTCAGACATTGGGCGAGGCGGAGCCAACCCTCAAACATCGGGCGAGGCAGAAGGGTACCCTAGCATTGGTCCCCAACATGCGGTCACGCTCTTGATCGTACGGATCACTCAATGCTGATGGTTATTAGCTCCTCGTCTCAGGGTACCCTAGTATTGGTCCCCGACACGCGGTGGAGAATCAAAGGAAGGAACACGTGGCGCAGATCCACGGACCAGATGCTGGGGTCCTGCGTCCGGTCGCCCCGTGGAGGCATTGCGGTGTGATCCCAATGGCTCTATTTGGTTGGGGGCTCTATTTAAGCCCCATGGCCGGCTCAAGCTCACACTCTTGGCCATTTGCATTGACATAGCAACCTTGTGAGCTTAGCCAAAACCCTCCCACTCATCATAAGTTAGGAGGCAATAGTCGCAACAATTGGAGATAAAGCGGCCCTCGTGAAGACCTTTGTAATTGTCGCTCGCGATACAACACAAAGCTGGTATGCCAACCTACAACCTAGCTAAGTGTATTCTTAGGAACACATCTAAACAAAGTTGTATTTAAACTTCATAGGTATCACCTAGCCACATACTTCATCGACATAAGTTCTTTTACTGGCTTCTTCTTCTGGACAGACTCAATACCAGGAACTTACTTAGAAGAAAGCACTTCAGTTTGCCCTCCTATAACTGTGTTCTTTGCCAAGGAAATGTGGAAGAAACAGTGGAACATTTGTTCTTTGACTGCCTTTTAGTGGTTGGTGTTTTTGAGACTAATGGGCAATCATCGGACTCATAGTGCATCATTACCAGATCGTCTTGTTCTAGCTAAAGCCTCTGTTGGTTCGCCTATTTTCATGGAGCTTGTTATTGTGGCTGCCTGGTGCATTTGGACTATGAGAAATTTATGGCAAGTCTCCCTCTCTTGGGCGTTGGAAGCTTAGTCTTCGGGAGGAGCTTTCTCTCTCTCTCTCTGCTTAGGTGCAAGTCCTTAAAGAAATCTCTTCTTAGGGACTGGCTTTTTTGTTTTTAGTCTTTCTAAAGTTTCTTTTCGCTTTTGTACAGACATATCTATAAAATGAGTTTAACTGTTGGAGTTCCCCTCCTAATTTTCTCAAAAAAACCTAGCCACATACTACAAATTGACCTCTTCAGCTACAAGCAGAATAAGAAAGAACCTGTGCAGGACTACCAGCGAAGAAGGTTCATATTGCTGAAATCGAAAACACCAAACATATCTGATGAAGTCATGATCCTAGTAGCAATAAATGGCTCAAGTTTCAAAGCTTGTTTATCAAGGTTATTGCCCACAAACCCGTGACCTCAGTTGTCAAGATCTATTAGGTATGGAAAAATATTGCAGAGAAGATGCTGATTTCGGAGCAATGGACGAGACCTAAATCTATTTAATATAAATTACTATTTCTTTTATAAATCTAGTCAAAATTGATCAGAGATTTATATATATATTTTTTGGACGGAGCGTCCGTTATTTTGTTTAAGAAAGATAATAATAACCTTGGCATCTTCTTTCAGAGCTTAGTGGATTTCCATCTAGACAAACTATAGCCCGTCACTACCAGGCTTCAGAGAATTCCCGTCGGCTCTGAAAATTCCTGAGGGCTCGTTCGGTTGGGGCGTTAGGACGCCAGGAATTAATCCGGCCAGTGAATGCTTCTGTAAATTGAGTAAAGATACCGGTCTGGAATTCTTCCTGGGCTCATTCCCGGTCAAACGAACGGGGCCTGACGGTTTTTAGGAAGCCAACAGGAATAAAGATAACTCCTGTTGGCTTAAAAAAAACCAACAGGAAACACATGTAGGATTCTTGTCGGCTCCCACAAACCGTCAGCCTGACGCTTGGATTTAGACCAACAGGAGACATCGGTCCCCAGAAAGTCAGAAACAGTGAAAAACAGTGCGTCCTTCGCATGCGTGAGATGGCTTGGTGCGGAGAAAACCCGGGCTATTTTCTAGTGGGCCCATCCACGAATCGGAAGTATATAAAAGAACCCCAAAAACCCTAGGCCCATTTGCCCCCCGCCGCCCGTGACCGCGAAGCGCCAGCCCCTCCCGCTGCATCCAACGCCACCCCCTTTTGCTTCGGCACGGGCTCTACCGCAATCGACGTCGCCGTCCCTCCCCTGCATCTGCCGCCGCACCCCCCCCCCCGCCATCGCTCACAGCCACACCTACATCCGCCGCCACTGCCCCTCAACTGGATCCACCGCCATCGCCCCTCATCTGCATCCGTTGTCGCCGCCCTCCCCTCCTATCCATCCGCCGCCGCCACCCCCTCTGACTGCACCAGACGCCGGCCCCTCCGACTGCACCTGACGCCGGCACTGCCTCAGCTCAAGCAGATCCACTCAAAACGTCGCCTCCCCTCACGCAGCAAGCCGGAGGCCACAAGATGAGAGCAGATCCGCTGCTGATTTAAAGAGGCGCTAGAAGTTTGCTGCCACAGAGGGGAGAAGAAGATCCTGCTACAAGAGGTCAAGGGAAGGACAAGAAAGCAAAGGAAGGAGTTTCCTTAAACCCTAAGAGGTGATTAATACATCCCTTTGCATTTTTCTTCATGGTACCGAAGCATTCATGTGCATTGTCAAATATATGTTTCTGTACCCTGTTATATATGGTTAGGAAACTCTAGCTATATGTCTGCAATATATGTTCACTGGTGTAGGAATGAATCTAATTATGGAATATTATCAGTTGCTAGCAGAAATGGCGCAACACGCAATTAGTGTGAGAACACATATGAATTCTGTTCTGGTTGTCCACTGTCTTTTTGCACATTAAAGACAGTCATGCTAAGCTAGCTGATTAGTTTGTCAATATAAATATGATATGTAGATTAGACAGTCAAGCCAAGACCATGGAGGAGGAGCGCGTGATTTCGCAAGGCATCGAGAGAACGTTGCCCGCGGAGGAGCCCGCTGTCGCCGCCGCACCGCCCGTGCCACCGTTGGGCGACGTGTTCGACGACGACCCTGCCAGCTTCGACGACTATGCCATTCTTGGCCTCCCGTCGTCGTCGTACGCCTCGGTTCTTGGCGACGACAACGAGGACGGTGAGGCTTACGACGACCTGAGCGACAGTGACAGCGAGATAGAAGACCATGACAATCAGGTGAGGTTCTGGGACCGCGATGCGCCCGGGAGTGAAACCGATCTGGTGGCGGAACCTCTGATGTTCCTGGGCCGGATGACCCGGTTCGCCTCCTTCCAGGGCGCGGCCAGCTTCATGCACACGTCCGCCGCAGGCAAGCACCGGCGGCGAGGACAACCGCGAAGGCGGGGTGATCGTCGTGCACTACCGCCTCACCCGCTTCTCGGGGACCCAGAGCGGCGGACTCGGAGCCGTTCTCAACTTTGGAAAGGACCTTCACCACGTCCGGTACCTCGTCCCCTTCCCCGTCGCCGCCACCGACCCAGTGAGCTCGCTGCGCCTCGTCGGCGCCGCACTGGCGGCTGACGTCTACCCGCACCAGTTCTACATGCAGCTCCAGGAGCTGTGGTCGAGCCTCGTCGCGGTGATGCCGGTGCGCGTCCCGGCACGGGCCACGCGTGTCGTGGTCACCGTCGACGTGGGCGTGCTCCGGGGCGAGGACCGCACCCCGGAGCGCATGCGCGAGGCGCTTGAGGCGCTGGCGCGCGAGAACGACGCGTCGCCCATGGCCTGTGGTCTGGACTCTGGAGCAGCACCTGCCGGTGCCGGTGTGCTGCGACGATGAGTCAGGTGGTGGGGGCGATCGGCCAGCGAAGCGGATGAAGAGGTTCGCCGTCGCAGGGGAGGTGTGCGCCATCTGCCACGAGGCGCTGGAGCATGGTCTCGCGGCGTGGCCACGGTGCTCCCACGTCTTCCACGGCAAGTGCCTGGAACAGCTCCTCGTCACGGTGCAGCATCGCTGTCATATGTGTAGGAGTACGTTGTCAATCCAAGGCATGTTCGATTGATTCAAAGCATGATATTGCTTGCTGTACGTATGTAGCAGTAACATTTTCTTGTACTTCTATAAACCTGTCATGGGAAAGGAAGTTCGGGAACCAAATTTTGTAGCTGCTATTTCAAACCATGTTGGATTGATTTTTATTTTTGGAGCAGAAAAGCATGTTGGATTGATGATTCGCTGGTTTCCAGTAGCCTGAGCCCTGAGCCTAAAACCGCTGAATGGAGCTAACGGTTGGGTTGACACTTCAGCCCAGTAGCTTACTGCTGGGAGTGGCAAGCTGGAGTGGCCCAATAGCCAACATTGGAGCAGCAGCATGTTCCAATTCATTTTTTTTATACCAGGAACAGCAGGGGGTGATGCTCGTTGCGGCCAAAATTTTTTATCATTTAGTTTTTTTTTTCGATTGCAAACTTTTCTTTTGGTCTAGGTTGTTTCTATATATATTGTTTTTGCTCTTTATATTAGATTCTTTATCATCGATGAAAATGGATCCCAATCCAAGTAGCTCTATTTTAGTTCTTTGTTGCATTGAGTTCGATCACCCAGCGTCGTCGGTGCTGAAAAAAGTTCTCTTTGTGCCAGCTCATACCGATGCCACGATTCCTATATACTCAGCGTCGGCACCAATGCTTCTGCTACGTGGACCTACATCATACACAACCGACCCCTTCCTTCTCGACTATTCTGCACGCAAGAAGTCTTCGTATAATTCTTTTGTTCTTTCAGCATCAAGGAAAGTAGATGACCTGGGTAGTGTGTTTTTGGTTTCAGCATCGACATGCACAATGGTTCTACTCGATGCTCTGATATTCTCTCCCCTCTCAATAAACACAACATTGTGGCTAATCTTATTTTCTCATCTGATTTCGATTTGAATTATCGCTGATTCCTAGGATAATAATTGATATGATGGCGATTGAATTGCTCCATTTCTGAGATACGTACTACTCTTGATATTGTTTCCCCAAACTGACTTTCTAATTAAGTTTTTAGGATTTTGCCCGGACCATTTTCATTAGTTCTGTTACATACATACATAATAACTGAGTACAATGCTAGCCTCCTTCAACTCCAGAGGTGGCTTGATGTACGGGACGGTGACTAGAGTTGGTAGGCACTAGGCAGTAGTGATGCAAGAGCTGAAACCAAGAGGTAACTCATGCCTCCAATCTTTCTTAGACTGGACAATAATAGTCAGGTGTACCGATATCTTACTTAGCTACCTCTCGCCCCAAGACGTGCAGAATCTACAGGGTGAACGGGGCACAACATGATACTCAACTTGTCTTTCCCAAGCCAAGCGTATCTCATTTGGATGCCTGTCCTAACATGGCCCTGCCACTCTCTCAAGTCTAGAGTCATAATTATTCATTATAGTCATAGTTGGTCATCTTTTGGCCTCTCTTGATTTCTACCGATGCTAAGCATGGATAAGCAATTAAATCCTGACACCTACATATAAGCATACTTTATCTAGGATATGTTGCTCTAAACCAAGGAGGGGGATGCCACAACTAGGTTATACTCAAATACATGAGATATGTAGAGATGTATAGGCCCATGCACAAACATTACTATCAATATACTAACAAATTAAGATCCAAAATAAGGGTTCAAAATATAACGGTGCCTACCTAAGATTCAGTGATCCACACTCGTAGTCAGACATCTAAGGATCACGACACTCTAGAACGTTGTTCACTAGGAAATTAAATGGATGCATAAAATTAGATAAGAATTCCATAAGTGCACATTATGTGAAAGGCAAATAGCATTCTTTTTGAAATGAGGAATTATGAGCATGGAAAACTCATACACTTCTTAAACAAGGCATATCAAAATTAAAATAGTTAAGTTGATTTATCCTTTTTAAACATCGAATATGGCAACACAGCAACGCTCGTTTGTTGTTCTGTTCGACTTGAAGATGGCAACACAGACAACGTGGACCAGGACGATGCGGTGGTGCATCGTCAGTAATGGTAAAGTCAGCATGGAGGAGGGCTGCCTGGCCTCGATCTAGCCAACGGTAGCACGGAGTAGAGCCCCCGACCTCGAGCCAAGGGCGGCACTGGATCCGGCCTCTTGTTGGGGTGTCAAGGAGCGCGCGGTGGTGGTGGTAGAAGCTAAAGCTCGCGGTGGACAAGGGCGGCGTTGGATCAGCAGTGGTTGGAGGCATCGATGAGTGGCTATGGCAGAAGCAAAGGCTATTGTTTGATTTGTTTTTATTTCTAGAGGCGGGCGTTGTAACTCACACACATGTGGAAACATCATTTTCACAAGCGTACACCCAGACCGCCTTTGCTAACAATAATTAAAATTGACCTTCTAGATGCGGGCAGAGTGCACATCTCTGAAAATCACTTTTGACCGACTATGAAAAGCTAAAACATAGTAGTGGATATTCACATGAGAAAAGCAAAATTCAATCAACTATACAAGGAAACTAATCAGGTAGAAAATGCTAGTCAGAAACCATATGTTGGGAACCATAAGTTGGGAATCAACACTAAATAAAGATTGTGGCTATATATATGGAGGACCATTTGAACCATGCCCTTGCTTGAAAATTCGAATCGCGCAGCCAGTTGCTTGAGAAATCGAATTATTGTAAGCCAAGGAGGAGTGAACGTTGTGAGGCATTACCTAGCAGATGAAGCAGCTGTACTCTAGATACGTGCTCCACCTTCTTCCCCTCCCTTGTCCTTCCACGGCGAGCTCCGGATATGGAGCTCCCCCGCCCCGACTTAGCCCAGCCACGTCCACCGCCGCCAGGATCCCTAAACCGCCCTACCACCATCCCAACCACTTGGCTGGCCTTCCTCCCCGGAACCCCTTACCGTTCCCACCACTTGGCTGGCCTTCCTCTCCCCAAACCCCTTCTCTTGTAAGCCCGTCGGAGTTGAGGAAGAAAGGGGTGGAGTAGGCGCAAGCGCATGTGGTAGGGAAGAAGAACAGTGTGGCTGGTGGGACCCACCACGTGTGGCATGCTAGGGAGGGAGATGGGCGTGCGGTGTGCCTTCATAATGGCCGGCCGCAACGAAGTCTTTGGCTTTGATCAATCTGATTCTAGAAAAAGGTAAAAAACCAAGGTATCTATAATTTTTTTTTTCTGTAGCCGTGCGTATAATATACTAAGAGATCGAATCATGATGGATGCACAATTGCCTAACCTGGGACCAACGTACGTATATATTAAACAAGTGTACCACATTTGAAGCATGAACACTGATCTGGGCGGCCATGATCCTAAACTGAATTAAATTAAATTAAATTAAACATATATATTCCCTCGATTATGGAATACAAGGTATCATAGTAATTGTAGCTTGTATTATTGCGTAAAGCAAATAATGCATAGAAGCACTGATCAACTTAATCATTGAGAGATAATGTGATTGGGTCGGTGATATATATCAATGGTAGGATAAAGTCCACTTCTGGACCACCAACTTACGTGAGAGTCCGATTTTCAACCCTGAACCAGGAAGCCCTGGACATGTGCACAGTTGGCCGCGCTACCGCGGCAGTGAAGTAAACAATGGAAGCACGTCCGAAGGTGACTAGCTTATTGCATCTTTAAATGGCCGTCACCTCAGCACATTTCGGGTGAGTTTGTTGTAACAGTGCAGGAGCTGGACACACATTGAGAGAGAGAGAGAGAGAGAGAGAGAGAGAGAGAGAGAGAGATCACTTCCTGGACGAAGCAGCAGCAGCCAATAAGCGTGATCCTGGTGGCGCTGATCGCCGGATTTGCCCTGCTACCTGCCGGCAGCGTGGCCCAGCCGCCGAACGACCAAGCCGCCGCGACTGTTCTTGACCAGTTGAGATCCGGTGCTTGTCGTTCTCCAGACAGCAGTAGTCTCCATCTTTGTGTAGAAGAATTCGGCTCCCGTGAAGGCGGTGTCTGCTGCCTGCGCTTGAGCAAGGACTGCCTCTGCGCCATTCAAGAAAAGCAAGCCGTCCTGAACATCCAGGGTCCAAAACTGTGCGGCAGCTTAACAGGGGACTGCACTGCACGCTTAGAGCGGAGGCGGCCAAGGCAGCTCGGCAAAGAGAGGAGCAGCTAAAGAAGGCTGCAGGCTCCCAGAAGTAGGTGATCGCGATCCATCCAAAACCACAGCTGTTGCGAAGTTCACATGTCCACATGCCACGGCGTCCTTCATGATTGCAGTTCGGCCGGGTCACTAATTTCTTTCTTTTGCGAAGTTCCGAGACGATCATTTCATCATCCATGTGCTCCCATCTGTCAGGGGTTAATTATTTCCCTCACTAATATGCTGTGTTTACCAAGTTTCTTCTTTTTCTTTGCTGTGTTCCCTTACAAATGATGTAGTACTGCCAAAGCTGTTGTGGTTTAATTGGTAGTCCTCTTCCACTCTTGTCGTTGATATGATAAAAATTTTCAAGGCACTCTTCAAGTTCCTTTGATGACATAGCTAGTGATAGTCTTTTCACTTTACAAAAATAGCGAATTCAATAAACATTCTTAATGGCACTCTTTTCGCTTTACATTAATCGCTGATCAATCCTTACGAGATGAACTTTCGTCTTTTGGGCAGTGACCATGAACTTGTCTTTTGGGCAGTGACCATTCACTACTGGAGACGGCCTCTTTGCCGAGGGCTTCTGGGTTTGCCGAGGGCTAGATCTCGGGCACTCGGCAAAGGAGGTCTTTGCCGAGGGCCAGCCCCAGGAGCCCTCGGCAAAGCTAGGCCCTCGGCAAATAAGCCTTTGCCGAGGGCCTGGCCCTCGGCAAAGAAACGGCCCTCGGCAAAATAAATCTTTGCCGAGGGCCTACCCCTCGGCAAATATGGCCGGATGGGTCACGGCGGCCACTGGCCTCAGTCTTTGCCGAGTGCCCGCCGTCAGGCACTCGGCAAAGATTTTTTTTTAAATATTCTTTGCCGAGGGCCCAGATCCAGAGCCCTCGGCAAAGATTTTTTATTTTTTTTAAATATTATTTGCCGAGGGCCATTGGCCAGGCCCTCGGCAAAGACCCCCTTTGCCAAGGGCCAGGCTAGCCTCTCGGCAAAGATTTTTTTTGAACCCAGTTTTTTGTGGTGCTATAATACATTATTTAAAACTCAATTTTAAAATTTTGGCCAAATTTGACTTTTTTGATATATTTTCCTAATTTATTTCTTTTCGTTGATTTTTTTCGAATATTTCAAATTTGAACTGCAGGTGGATGGAATAATGCAATTTAGTGATTCGAAAAATGTTATTCATGGTATTTGGTGTATGTTGAGTCCCTATCCACGAACTCGCATCAAATTTCGGGCATCTTCTTCACGTAACATGATGAGGAACTTGTCGGAAAAGTATTTTTAAATTATATAAAATCCATACGAAGTCCGAAAATCATGAAACTTGTCGAGGTGTCATGTTATCGCATGTGTAGGCTGTGGTAAAAATTTGAGAAGGTTTCGAGCAAGTTGTGACTTACAACAAGCAGTGGAGGTTGACCGGATTGATGCAGCCGTACTTGCTGAAGAACTCGTCGAGATCTACTCTACTTCTACTCCTAAGGGGTGTCCGGAGTCGAAAAAGTAACTGACTTGTATATTGGATTGATTGTTGTTTTTACAATAGCCGGGGTTCAGTATTTATACCCGGGACCTGTGCATGACTTTGTCTAAGCACGACTCATCACAATTTTTGACCCTAGAGAAAACATTCCTAATTTAAGATAACTTAGACTCTAATCTTTCCCCTTTTGTAGAGTCCATCATGTTTTGTCCTGGTGCCGATCGTAGCCTTTGTCATTATCTACCAGCGCTGCCTGAAGAAAACCGATTCTAGTGCTGCATTCAATTCAGCTAATCCCGATCCGCACGCAACTGATTCCCTACTGACATGATCTTGGGAGCTTTTGAGCCCCTGTGGCTCTTCTTCTAAATTTTGGTGTAAACAAGACCCCCTCGAATTCATCTCATATACAATACAATCCAACAAAGACACAGGACGTAGGGTATTATATCGATCAGACAGCCCGAACCTGTCTAAATCGCTGTCTCAACGCCTTGTGTCACCATCCAGTCCCTATTACGTGCACCTCCATCGATCATCTACTACTGTGGGTATACCCCTCGGTAGACCGGTGACTAGATTTCATCGATAGTGGCACGTCAGGTAGTGGCTGTGCATTCTGATTCCATGGCCAACCAGATGGTCACTTTCCCAAGCTCCATGGCCTTTCCCGATCCGGGCTAGATCTTTACGGTCGGATCCATGACTTGGGTCATTGGCCCTGATGGCAGCGGGGAAATCATGGAGGCGGTGTAGGATCACCCTGCGCCGATCGTGCCAACATCTATAACGACATCTCTGATCCCGACGCCTCGCCGCTGGGTTAGGAGATCCATCAACAATGACGATCTGATCGAAGCTATCGATCGGGTCACGCACCGCTTAGCGGAATGTCAGCTCCTCGTGGATTCGGTCTTAGATCGATCTAGAGCGAGCGATGAACCTCCTGCACTCTAAGGTCACCATGCCAGTAATGTTGAACACCCTGCTCGTGCACATCGTCCGAGGTGGCAAGATGAAGATTTGGTGATCACGCCAACTCCGGAAGGGCGTACCGTCCAATGCCGACCACTCTCCACCCCGACGGAGAGCATGCCGAAGCCCTATTCTTTTAGACTGGTGGGTGCGGGTCTAATCTGGTAGGACATTGTGCACCATCTTTTCGCTGACCACACCGAGCATAGCCACGTCAACGACCTCTATTAGATCGACTTCCCTGAGGCCAACTAGCCTACGCCAATGGTAAACATGGTGCAAATCTGAATAGATCTTCCAGATGAAACGCTCCACACCATCCTAGAGGAAAGTCCTGAGCCATACTCTAAGGGCTCTGCCAACAGCTGCCCATCTTTCCCTCTAGGTTTTGGGAGAGAGCTTTTCATGGTTAGCCACGATAGCGTTGCTGTCGATGGAGAGACCAGTGTCCAGCGCCATGAGCACGAAACTAGGAACACTGATCGCCAACAATGTCGCAATGAAGAAGCAGAAAACGCTGCCCAAGCTGCTAGAGGTGGCCTACCGCCTCTTGCTCATAATCTCCAAGAAGAGTTCCTCATGGCGGACAATCAGCGAGTGGAGCAGACGTCGAGCGCCAATCTGGCTGTGGCCACCCATGAGTTGACTAGACTCCCACAAACACTAGAGATACTCAAGATTCAAGTGCTGCTCAAAGCAGCTTAGGCCTAGGTCAACGACATCTAGAATTGGATGTGGCCACCCGTGAATTGGCTAGATAGTGAGGCCATCTCCGCTTTCACTAGAGGACTCATCACTATTAGGAGTTGTGCTCCAAACTTTACCGTAAGAGGCCCTAGACCATCGGCGAACTCCTCAAGGTTGCAAACTCATACGTAGATTCCAAAGAAGCTGATCGACAGTTCAAGGACGATGTTGCTCATGCTTCCCGCTCAGATTGCCACCCACATCGTGATGATGATCGCCATGAAGAACATCATTATGAAGATCGCGGCAGGCACTACGATGATCGCGAACGCCATCATAATGGTTGGCCAGAGGGATCAAGGGCTGCACAGCCACATCGCTGCCGACCAGAAAACTCCATTAACAATGTAGAGCAGCCACGCGCTAAGCAAAATTTCAATGCTACCTATGAAGAACTCCTTAACTGTCCATGCTTAATTCACAAGAACAGCAAGCATACCATGCGGCAATGCCATGGCATGGCCAAAGCTTTCTACGATGAGTAGCAGAAATGGCAGATGCGCAAGGACGATGAATCAGATGATGGTAAGGAGGAGGTGCGTCCAAAGGATACACAACATGCTTTCCAAGATGCCAACAAGACCGTCACCACAATCTTCGGAGGATACGCCACCTCTGAGAGCAAACACCAGCAGAAGCTTACTGCTCGGCAGGTCATGTCGATCATGAAGTACGACACGGTCGCTGATCCCAAATATCTAGACTGGTCGGAGCATCCTATCACATTCAGTAGGGCCGACCAGTGGGCAGATATCCCATACCCTGTTCGTTTCCCACTCGTGTTAAATCCCACCATCCGCAACGTGCGGTTCAAGAAGGTCCTCATCGACGGTGGGAGTGCCTTTAATGTCCTTTTCGCCGGAGCCCTAATTGAATTAGGCCTCATAAAGGATGCTCTCATCCCTGTTGACTCTCCATTCTAGGGGATTATACCTGGCAGAGCATCCCAACCTTTGGGGTAGATCACCTTGCCAGTATAGTTTAGCACCGCCAACCACTTCTATACTGAGTATGTGAACCTCTTTGTGGCAGACTTTGACACCGCTTACCACGCCATCCTTGGCCGACTAGCTCTCGCCAAGTTCATGGTCGTGCCCCATTATGTCTACCTGGTGTTGAAGATCCCGATGGAACAGGGTGTTCTCACCAAGCGTGTCAGCGTCTCCACCGCCTACGACTATGAAAGAAAAGGACTCACCATCGCCGAAGCAAACGACATCTCAGCCAGAATGGAGGCTTGCATTGCTGACTCCAAGAAGGTCCATACATCGTTAAGGCTGTGACCCGACCAGGGTCATATAGGTTTTGTGATCGTAGACATCCCTAACTCCTAGCACATCGAACACCTTAGATGTTTCTATCCTTGAGATGACCTACTAAGATATGTACCCCTTATGTATTTATGCATTTCAATAATGATTTTCGTCATGATGTTTTCTCCATTTATTGTTTTCTCCATAATTTTCCTCCAATTATCTTTTGTATTTCTCCATGCTAACCATCTTTAAGATGACGTATACTATCGCCATTAAAATCGGACTACACCCTTGCCTCGGTCGGACACGCTCAAGGGCTTTGCCTCCCCATGCGAATTGACTCTGCCAGGCTCCGATTACGCTCGTTTGCCTATGACTCTATGTAGCCACTGAGCCACCGTGCCGCCCGAGCTGCCGTGCCACCTGAGCCGCTGTGCCACCGAGCCGCTCGAGCTGCCAAACCGCCCGAGACGCCAAGCGAGCTGCTAAGCGAGCTGCCTGAGTCATAATCAAGCCACTCCGGTCTCCAATTTTCACCACGATCTCCAAATTTCGCCACGATCTCCAAATTTCACCACGGTCTCCAAATTTTGCCATGGTCTCCAAATTTCTCCATGTTCTCCAAATTTTGCTATGTTCTCTAATGTTTGCCATGGTATAGTGCTAAGCACTCTCCATATTCTCCAAATTTCTTCATGTTCTCCAAATTTTGCCTTGTTCTTCAATGTTCGCCACAGTATAGTGCTAAGCACTCTCTAGGTTCTCCAAATTTCTTCATGTTCTTCAAATTTCGCCATGTTCTTCAATGTTCGCCACGGTATAGTGCTAAGCACTCTCCATGTTCTCCAAATTTCTTCATGTTCTCCAAATTTCGCCAAGATCTCCAATGTTCGCCACGGTATAGTGCTAAGCACTGTCCATGTTCTCCAAATTTCTCCATGTTCTCCAAAATTCGCCATGGTTAATTGCTAAGTAATTTCTCCATTTTTAAGTGCTCAGCACTCTCCAAATTTTACTCCTATGTCCAGTGCTAAGCATAGAGATTTTATCCTTTATATAAATATGAATAAACTCCAAATAAACATAAACTGCACTGCAGCATATATAATTCACCGATACATTGATCCTGATCAACTCCGCTCTGTTTTCTTCATCATCGAGTGAAACGACCCCGATTTCCGCAAAGGGAAATCCACAGCGTCGAAGTGTAATAAGACTGTTGTAGATCATATTATCCAAATTCCAGTCGAATATCACATCCATACAACCATAAAATCAGAGTACAAATAGTGCAGAATTACATAATTTATTACATCGCCGCATTGGCGGAATCAAAAGTAGCATTCATTCAGAACAGCTTTGAAGATAAGATCGCCAAACTCGAGCGTAGGCACGAACCCCTCATCCGTCAAACTCCTTGGAGCTATACTCCTCAGCAGAACCTGTGTACCAAAATTTATCAGTACGATTTGTACTGGCCACTCCCAACCCTATGAGCATTGCTTTGTGGAAATTGGATGCAAGTTGAATATAGTCAAAAGGAACCTATAAGGCTGGGGTTTCCTATGCATTTAGCATATCAAGTATATATATAAGTATAGTCAAGTTTTAACACCATTCCCACACACATTCCACCCCATTCCCTTTTCTAAGCCAGGTTTTGATCCTGGGATCGATATACCACCATCTCCATACCATTACCATACCATCGCTCAGTCGACAGGCCAACTCCCTCTCGGCACTGTCTCAAGGCCCGTAGCCCCTGGCTACGACCGACACTTTCTCACGGGGGAAGAAGAGAAGGACTCATCTCACTATCTAGTTTAAGCAAAACCCAGGAAAGGTCCATAGCCGACAAGTTGGCACATGTATCGATCGATCAACCATACACTCTGCAGAGGTTTTACATAACCACAAGATCCGCCTTCCTCGCTGACCGTCGTCAACTAGGCTGATTCCGGCCGCTTGCTAGCCTAGGATAATGCCACTCTACCATTTAGCCCTGGTACACCCCAAGTCTAGTCTAGGGTGGCTCAAACTGTGAGTCATGAGCCGGGTCCACAAGGTCTCCATGAAGTCTTGGAAGGGTGTGGGGGAAATCCTCCGTGCCCCGTACCTCCTTACACTGTCCGCTATCAACCTAGCAGTAGTGGCAAAATCCTACCAAGTAGTCCGGCCGTCCCGCACCATATAGGGCGAGTAGTACGTAAGGCTTCCCGGTGAATCTGAGTACTAGTAAGTCCTTAGGGTTGACCAAGCTAGAATGTCTTCATTAGGGTTTCCATTTATCATGCCACCACAGCACCTCCATCCCGGGCTCCTCCCATCACAGGTTCACACCCAGGACCACCTCATATACCATTTACCCACCACAGGTATCCATTTCCAGGGGTGCCCAGGTAGCATCCCATAGCAAGACTTGCCCTAGGCTCATCGTATACTCCAACTTGGTCGACACAACCCTCACCCTCCACACACCCAAGTCACACACGCAGCACTCTCCCCATAGTCCAGGTAACACCAGTTTCCACCATGCACCAACGTAGTGCAAGCGTAGTAGAAGTAATAAGTAATATAGCAGCAAGCGTGTGTCTAGCTTAATAGCAGGGTATGCAGGGGTAAGGTTGCATCAAGGTAAAGGCCTTCAAGTAAGCATACTACCATGCAAGTCCTATCATAATATGACTGTAGCAGTAAAGTAAAGCGATAGCAGTTCTATGTTAGCCATGCGTAATAGGTGCTACGAGATTGGGTGGGATGTGGCACCTTCAGTGTAGTCGTCTCCATACTCCTCATGGTACTCACGATCCTCGTCGGTCTGGTTCTCCTCCGAGTCTACAAACAATCGCATTATAGTCGCGTTAGCGATGTCTATAGAATAGCACAAAGAAGCAATGAAAATTCAAAAGAGCCAAATGCACTCAACCATGGGTTCATTGTGTAGAGGTTGATTTTAGATGAATTTTGGTCCTGGTTTCGTATTTTTTGGAGGTCATATGAATTAGTTATGAATTTCCAAAGTTTAAATCTATTTTTGAAAATGGGAAAAGGCTGAATTAATCCTAGGCTGACACGTGTCACGCTGTGACTGGTCCACGTGGCACGATGATGTCAGCATGACGTCATCATGACATCAGCATCTCGGTTCTGAGCTGACAGGTGGGGTCCAGCTGACGTCAGCAACGTCCTCAGTTCTGACAGGTGGGTCCAGGGGCTCTTGAGTCACTTACATGTGGGTCTAGTCAAAGTCAACGTTGGTCAATGGCGAGTCAACGGTCAACGGTCAGGGTCACTGACGTGTGGGGCCAGGGCTGCTGACATCAGCAACTGATGTCACTGTGACGTCAGCATGACGTCACCCTAGCTGTGGGCTTCTGACAGGTGGGTCCCGTGTGAAGTCAGCATGACGTCAGCGTCTGACGTGTGGGTCCAGAGTGTCTATGTCACTGACATGTGGGGCCAGGTCAACGGTCAATGTTGACCGGTCAACGGTCAACATGGGCCGGGTCACAAACGGGCTCTGGTGGGCTCATGTTGGGCCGGTCTGGGCCGGGCACGTGGCAAACTGTGGTGCTGCCACGTCGTGGTCGTGGGCCACCACTGGGCTGTGCTCCATGGTGTGCGGTCCACGGTGGACCGAGGGGCATTGGTCCATAGACCGCAGATAGGACTACGGTGGACCGAGTCCACCCTCCTTCTCTCAGGCGCGGTCCTTGTGCACCGGGTGCACACGCGGGTGGCCGGCGAGGGGGGGTGTTCCCCTGTTTCTCCCGCGGCGGTGCTCCTACCGGCGGCGAGCTCGCTGTGAGCCTCCGTGGCAGTGCTGGTGTCCAATTGGGGAGGGGAAAAACTTCCCCAGGCCATGGCGATCATGATTCTGGGGCCTAAGTGGTGGCCAGGGCCTTCCAGGGCGTTGGCCATGGCGACTGGCGGCTCGGCAGTGCTCGCCGGTGGCGAGGTCACGTACGCAGGCCCTCCAGTAGCTAAGCTGGGCAGATGAGGGCTCCTGCGGTTTCGTGGGTGCATGGCGAAGGCGTCCAGGGCTCAAGGCGAGGCTTCGGATTCCCAAGTGGCCGGTAGGGATGTTCCGGTGGCCACGGCGGCGTAGTGACGACGGCGAGGCGCGCGGGTGAACCACGGGCTCCAGCGGGGTGGTCATGGCGTGGTCACTGACATGTGCGTGGGTGTGTGTGTTCCCAGCGGCTGGAGATGGCCCTAGCCTACGTGCTCCAGGTGTGGAGCGCCATGGCTGACAAGATGAAGTTCGGTGGCGGCGGGCAGAGAGGGACCGGAAGGGGCTCACCATGGGTGTTGTGGAAGAGGGGATAGTGGTGCAGTGAAGAGTTGCAGCCGTGTAGCTCCGGAAGCCGTGCAGTGCCGACCCGCGTCCATGATGACAACATCGGCGTCGTCTTCGGCTCCGACGACCTCCTCCCCCATAGCGTCTTCAGCGTTTTTCTCCCCCCTTCCTTCCCCTTTTCCCTCTTCTCTCTTGGTTTGGGTGCATAGTGGATGGCCACCATGGTGGCGGCAGGGTGATGAGACGAGCTAGGGCAACCGGGACCGGGGGCTCTTATAGCCGAGCTCGGCCATGGAGCCCGGCGTTCGACGGCTGGAGATTGAGGAGGATCGGAGGCGTGCATCTCATCCAACTGCCGTGCATGGTTGCGTGGGCGCGGCGCCAAGGGGACAAGGCCATGCCTCGGGCGTGACCCCCTGGCCCGCCCCTGCAACCGCTGTCGGGGCTCGGTCGGCGAAGAAGATCGACGTGCGCGGTCGGGGCGTGGAGAAGATGAACAGGAGAAAGGCTGACATGCAGGGCGCGCGTGGCAGCGACAGCGAGCGAGCAGAGAGGCGCGCGGGCGATGGGCGACACGCGCTGGGCTGCTGCGCGCTAGCGGGTCGAGCGAGTTGGCCGGCCTGCAACTACGCGCGCGTGGGCCAGCAGGGGGAGAGAGGTGATGGGCTGGCTGGTCGGTGGCCTAGGCCGGTTGGGCCGCGAAGCTGAGCAGGCCTGGGCCGCGAGGCCTTCTTCTTCTTTTCTTTTCTTTTCTGTTTTTCTTTCCTTCTTCTTTATTTGAATTCCATTTCGATTTTTAAATTGGGTTCCAATTTGGTGCACCATATTCATTGGAGTTGTTAAGCATATCATAACTCAATTGGAAATCCAAATCACATTTTGAATATTCAATGTATGCAACACTTTGTTTGTTAGAATTTAAATAAACACAATCAACTATTGACAAGCCATGCTTATGTGTTAACTTGGGTTGGGGTTGGTCCTAATGTATCTCTTAGGTTGGGTTCTATTCATGGCATTCATCATTGCATGGGAGTTTTAAGAAAAATTTTGTAGTTGGTATTTTTAGCGTGTGGATTTTTGGGTTGTTACAGTCCTACCCCCTTAACAGAATCTCGTCCCCGAGATTAAAGCGTAACGTACTCTTTGAAGAGGTAAGGATATCGTAGCCGGAGGTCAGACTCTTTCTCCCATGTTGCTTCTCTCTCTGTGTGATTGCTCCATTAGATCTTGCACATATGAATAGTCTTGCTTCGGGTCTCTTTGGTATCTCTGCCCAGAATTCTGATAAGATGTTCTTTATACTCGAGTGTATCTTGAATGTCAAGTGTATCAGTTGGAACTACTTCATCGGGCACTCTCAAACACTTGCGTAGCTGTGAGACATGGAATACAGGATGTACACCCATCAATTCCTCGGGTAGCTCGAGTTTGTAGGCGAGCTTTCCAATCATCTTGCAAATCTTGTATGGGCCAACAAATCTAGGGGCAAGCTTTCCTTTCACATGGAATCTGACAGTTCCACGTAGCGGGGATAATTTGAGATAGATGAAATCTCCCACATTGAACTCAAGTTCTCTTCTCCTTTTGTCAGCATAGCTCTTGTATCGACTTTGAGCAATCCTCAAATTCTCCTTTACTTGCGCAACTCCTTCTGCATCTTGAATCTTAGTGGAGTCAAAGAATGATCTTTCTCCCGGTTGGGACCACATCAAAGGTGTCTTACAAGGTCTGCCATACAGAGCTTCAAATGGTGACATCTTGATACTGGCTTGGTAGCTGTTGTTGTGAGAGAACTCTGCATAAGGTAGGCATTTCTCCCAATTAGAGCCATAGCTCAGTACACTAGCGCAAAGCATGTCTTCTAAGATCTGATTTACTCGTTCTATCTGTCCATCTGTCTGTGGGTGATAAGCAGTACTGAAATCAAGTTTGGTTCCAATGGACTTGTGCAGAGCTTCCCAGAATCGGGACACAAACTGAGGACCACGATCAGATACAATGCTAGAGGGAGCTCCATGCAGTCTGAGAATATGCTCAACATATAGATCCGCTAATTTTTCGGCATTGGTCTTGGTCTTAATTGGTACAAAGTGAGCAATCTTGGTCAAACGATCAACAATCACCCAGATGGAATCATTGCCTTTCTATGAGCGGGGCAATCCAACTATGAAATCCATGGATATGTTCTCCCATTTCCACTCGGGAACATCAAGAGACTTTAGCAATCCTGCAGGCCTTTGATGTTCAGCCTTGACTCTGTTGCAGGTGTCACAACGTGCCACATGTCCTGCAATGTCTGTCATCATGCCTTTCCACCAGAAGTGTTTCTTCAGGTCTTGATACATCTTTGAACCTCCAGGGTGAATACAGTACTTGGAATCGTGAGCTTCTGATAGAATTTCCTTTCGTAGTGCTGGGTCAGATGGAACACAGATTCTGTTCTTGAACCAGATGGTTCCTCGTTCATCTTCTTGGTGGTTGGTCTTGTAGCCTAGTTTCATTAGACCACGGAGATACTCAATCTCTTCACAACTTTTCTGAGCTTGACGGATGCAATCTATGAGATCATACTGTATGCGGAGCTCATTCAACAAGTCATGCGGTAGTATCTCAAGTTGGAAATCATCAATCTCTTCTTTGAGCTCAGGTGGTATGGATTCAGTGATCAAGGCGTGACAGTAACTCTTGCGACTGAGAGCATCTGCGACTACATTAGCTTTTCCCGAATGATAGTGAATTTCTAGGTCATAGTCCTTGATCAACTCTAGCCATTGGCGTTGCCTCATATTTAGATCTTCCTGAGTGAAAAAGTACTTCAAGCTCTTGTGATCCGTATAGATATCACACTTGTTGCCTATCAAGTAGTGTCTCTAGATCTTCAAGGCATGCACAACTGCTGCTAACTCGAGATCATGAGTAGGGTAACGGTTCTCGTGTTCTTTCAATTGTCGAGACACATATATGCTATCACTCTCCCATCTTGCATCAGTACACAACCAAGTCCTTGGTGGGACGCATCACAATAGACCATGAAATCCTTGCTGATATCAGGCAATGCTAGCACATGAGTTGTGGTAAGCTTCAGTTTCAGTTCCTGGAAGCTTTGCTCGCACGCGGGCGTCCATTCAAACTCCTTAGTCTTCTTCAGAAGGTTGGTCATTGGACGGGCTATCTTGGAGAAGTTCTCAATGAATCGGCGATAATATCCAGCCAATCCCAAGAAACTTCTAATTTCTGTCACATTACGGGGTTGATCCCATTCTTTCACGGCTTCAATTTTGGCTGGGTCAACTACAACACCTTCGGCTGATAGTACATGGCCTAAGAAGGCAACTTCCTGTAGCCAAAACTCACATTTGCTAAACTTTGCGTATAGCTGATGTTGGGCTAGTTTCTCAAGCACCATTCTCAGATGATGTTCATGTTCTTCAGTGGTGGATGAATAGACAAGGATGTCATCGATGAATACCACCACAAACTTATCCAGATCATCCATGAAAACCTTATTCATCATGTTCATGAAGTAGGCGGGAGCGTTCATGAGTCCAAAGGACACCACGGTGAACTCAAACTGCCCATACCTAGTCACAAAAGCTGTCTTTAGGATGTCACTCTCTCGAATCTTCATCTGATGATAGCCGGATCTGAGATCAATCTTGGAGAAATACTTGGCACCTCGAAGCTGATCAAGCAGATCATCAATCCTTGGTAGGGGATACTTGTTCTTGATGGTGACTGCGTTCAAGTTCCGGTAATCAATGCACATTCTCATCGAGCCATCCTTCTTCTTGACAAACAGAACAGGGGATCCCCAGGGTGAAGCACTGGGTCTGATATATCCCTTCAAGATGAGCTCATCAAGCTGTTTCTTGAGCTTGGCCAGTTCATCAACTGACATACGATAGGGTCTCTTGGCAATGGGTCCTGTTCCCGGCAAAAGATCAATGATGAACTCTACATCATGGTCTGGTGGCATACCTGGTAATTCTTCAGGGAATACATTGGGATAGTCTCTAACCATAGGCACATCATGAACTATCTTCTCCTCTTTCTGTGATTCTGAACTCGCTTTAAGGGCACACAAGATTGAGGTGGACTTTTCGGACTGGGGTTCACATCTAATGACTTGGCCTGATGGGTGGGTCACTTGGACATATCTAGGTGAACATGATATGATACCTCGGTGAATGGTTAACCAATCCATACCTAAGATGACATCTAGGTTTGTGGAAGGTAATAGGGTTAGGTCAGCTTTAAAGATAAGACCCTCAATGGTAAGACTCACTCCCTTACAGATGTGGGTGCACTTTAGGTCTCCTAAAGGTGAGCTGGTGATGATAGGCTTTTCACATGGGGTTACAGGCAGGTCATGTTCTCGTGCAAACTTGGATGATATATAGGAACAAGTTGCTCCAGAGTCAAATAGAACTGATGCAGTATTGCCATTAACTAAAAACATACCATACACAACATCAGGGGCAGCCTGTGCTTCCTCGGCGTCCAGATGGTTGAGACGTCCACGGGTGGCAGATCCCTTGAACTGAGACTTCTGTGCAGCTGAGTTCTGTGGGCACTCAGTGGCCTTGTGACCTGGCTAGCCACAAGCAAAGCAGGTGAAAGGCGTACTGCCTATAGAGGTTGGCGCGGTTGCCTTCCAGTTTCCAGTGCCTGGTGCGGAGCGGTTCTATGCTGGGCATTCATTCGCTGAGCGGGGATGGTTGAAACGATCCTGAGTGTTGCGGTCCTGAGCATAACGGTCCCGGGTGTAACGATCCTGAGCAGGGCGGGAGTATTTGGCGGTGTAGCCTCCACTTCCCCTACTCGATCTAGGGTTGTCATCCCTGTTGTGGCAAGAGCGTTCCCTAGATGGTGCATCTCTACGGAACCTCTTGCGATCACGACCACGGAGAGACTCCTCAGGCTTACGCTTCCTCTCCCTATACTCTTCTCTAGCTTCAGCATGGTCCTTCTCAATCTGGATGCAGCGATCCACCAGAGCACGCAATGTGTTGCTCTCAATACCACCAAACTTTAGCTTGATGTGCGGGTTAAGTCCCTTGCAGTAGTAGTACATCTTATCCTTCTCAGAGTTCACAACATAGGAAGGTGCATAGCACAGAAGGTTGGTGAAACGAGTAGTGTACTTAGTCACCCTGTCCTTTCCCATCTTGATGTTGTGGAACTCCTCAGCTTTGGCCTCCATGATACCCTTGGGAATGTGATACTCAGTGAATGCTTCGGCGAATTCATCCCACGAGATGTTTGCAGGGTCCTCATGGGAATCACTGAAACTGTCCCACCAGGCGCGTGCTGCACCTGTGAGCTGGTGTGCGGCTGCTCCAACACACTCATCGTCGGTGAAAGTAGTGAGGTCAAGCTTCTTCTCTATCTCCTTGAGCCAGTCATCGGATACAAGCGGGTCAGGGTCGGTGCCATCATAGGTAGGTGGCCTTAGCTTCAGGAATCCTTCTAGCTTCCTTTGGAAGTCATTCTGCTGACCTCCCTAGCGATGGTTTGCTCCATTAACCAGAGCTACAAGAAGTTGAGTCTGCTGCGCCATCACTTCTGCCAGGTTTGGTGGTGGTGGAGGAGGAAGGTTATCCTCAGGCGGCGGGGTATTCTCCAGGTTGAAGGGTATCCCACCACGTCCACGGCCACGACCACGACCACGGTTGTTGCCACCACATCCCCCATTTGGTTCAACTGGTTCAGGGGTGGGCGCACATCCACGGTTCATCAGGCGATAGGATCGGCGGTTCGGCATCTGCAACACGGATCATAGTGAATTTAGTGCTTGTGCCATAAGTGCTTATAATTCAATATGATTACATGATTTTGATGATTTTTAAAGAAAAACATTTATACTATCCAACACTCATTACAAAGAAGCAATAAGATTCATAAGATGCAATAAGATCCGAAACATTCATTACATGGGTTTTATTACATAGCATCATCTCCAGTAGCTACACTTGAAGACGTGCGAGAATCGTACTACGCATAATGTCTCATAATACATCTCATAAGGGGTACATCATGGGGTACAACTTACGGAAGCTGCTGACATGACTCATGACCACGCAGGGTCGTCTACTCTAACTCATACACCGCAGCTGGGATACGACTGTTCTCGATCTCGATCTCCTTGTCAGACTTGTGAAGTCGGGACACGTACTTCAAGGTAGGGCAGGTGTCTAGGTTGAGGCGAGTCGGGGCTAACTCAAACTCCTCTATCCTAGGCTTCGTCTTGTTGCGAATCTCCTTAGGCAGCTGATCCCACATACCCTTCATCTCCCTGAGGCGCTTCTTGTCAGACTTCTGCCAAGCCTGCCAGGTCCTCTCACACTTGTCCTGTAGGTACTCAGTCTGCCTGAGTGCCTCGATCAGGTGACCCTGGTTGCAAATGGCCTTCTTCCTGAACCCCTCTAGCTCTTGAGTCATGGTCTTGTTCCGAGATTGGATCTTCAGCATATCAATCCCCTTGGATCTCTCTTTGTCTCCTCTGCGGTTGAACTCGGCCTTCTTGTCATCCAACTCTCTCTGCAACTCCAAGACCTTGCTGTTGAGGTAGCAGTTCCTGTTGCCTAGGTCGACTACTTTGTCCTATAAGTCAGCGACCTTGGCTCTATGGACTTCCTCATGACGGTTGAGCTCGTCCTGTAGCTTGGCAACTGTCTCAAGTAGACTAGCTCTCTCCTGTGCTCCCTACGAGTCTCGCTCCTGGTACTCCCACTAAAGGGTCTGGTCCTGACGTCTCCTCTGCTCCAGCTGGGTCACGTACCGGTCCTGCTCCAGTAGGTGGATAGCTGAGACGCGAAGGCATCTATCCTCCTCGACAAGGATAACTCTGCCGGCTACGAAACTCTGCTCACTAGGGGTAAGGCTGAGGTCGAGGGCCTAGGGAAGTAGATGAAACTCGGTCATCTTTAGGTGCTCATAGTGGTCCCTCATCACTCTGCAAAGTGCCTTATATGAGATAGCTCGCAGTCCCTCCTCGACTATGTCCTCTATAGTCAACTCGGTGGAAGCTGGGATAGAAGGTAAGGTAGTGCTAGCTGGGAACTCGACTGAGGTGACAATCGGTCCTTTGATTCCTCCTTCCTGAGCTGGCTTCCCGGTGCAGGTGACCTTGACAAGCTCGTCGGGGACTCCTAACGCGATGAGAACTCGGCAGAGGGTCTATGCAAAACCCCCGAGCTCACGTAGGTCAAAGGTAAGCTTGGCGTGGTCTAGAGGTAGCGGTCCTAGAGGCGGCCAGTCAACGTTCGTTGCCATCTGCATGTTTTAAGGAACAGGTGTTAGCAGGTCCATAATAGATAAGCCTTGCATAAAAGTACATGCAGGGTCGGTATATAACCAAAAGAAGGGCTGTTCACGTCCTATTCTATCATCCATTTCTGAGGGTTTCGTCCTAAGGTCAAGTATGGCTCTGATACCAACTGAAATGACCCCGATTTCCACGAAGGGAAATCCACAGCGTCGAAGTGTAATAAGACCGTTGTAGATCATATTACCCAAATTCCAGTCGAATATCACATCTATACAACGATAAAATCAGAGTACAAATAGTACGGAATTACATAATTTATTACATCGCCGCATTGGCGGAATCAAAAGTAGCATTCATTCAGAACAGCTTTGAAGATAAGATCGCCCAACTCGAGCATAGGCACGAACCCCTCATCCGTCAAACTCCTCGGAGCTATACTCCTCAGCAGAACCTGTGTGCCAAAATTTATCAATACGATTTGTACTGGCCACTCCCAACCCTATGAGCATTGCTTTGTGGAAATTGGATGCAAGATGGATATAGTCAAAAGGAACCTATAAGGCTAGGGTTTCCTATGGATTTAGCATATCAAGTATATATATAAGTATAGTCAAGTTTTAACACCATTCCCACACACATTCCACCCCATTCCCTTTTACGAGCCAGGTTTCGATCCTAGGATCGATATACCACCATCTCCATACCATTACCATACCATCGCTCAGTCGACAGGCCAACTCCCTCTCGGCACTGTCTCAAGGCCCGTAGCCCCTAGCTACGACCGACACTCTCTCACAGGGGAAGAAGAGAAGGACTCATCTCACTATCTAGTTTAAGCGAAACCCAGGAAATGTCCATAGCCGACAAGTTGGCACATGTATCGGTCTGGTTCTCCTCCGAGTCTACAAACGATCGCATTATAGTCGCGTTAGCGACGTCTATAGAATAGCACAAAGAAGCAATGAAAATTCAAAAGAGCCAAATGCACTCAACCATGGGTTCATTGCGTAGAGGTTGATTTTAGATGAATTTTGGTCCTGGTTTCGTATTTTTCGGAGGTCATATGAATTAGTTATGAATTTCCAAAGTTTAAATCTATTTTTGAAAATGGGAAAAGGCTGAATTAATCCTGGGCTGACACGTGTCACGCTGTGACTGGTCCACGTGGCATGATGACGTCAGCATGACATCATCATGACATCAGCGTCTCGGTTCCGAGCTGACAGGTGGGGTCCAGCTGACGTCAGCATGACGTCAGCAACGTCCTCAGTTTTGATAGGTGGGTCCAGGGGCTCTTGAGTCACTGACATGTGGGTCCAGTCAAAGTCAACATCGGTCAATGGCGAGTCAATGGTCAACGTCTACGGTCAACGGTCAGGGTCACTGACATGTGGGGCTAGGGCTGCTGACGTCAGCAACTGATGTCACCGTGACGTCAGCATGACGTCACCCTGGCTATGTGGGCTTCTTATAGGTGGGTCCCGTGTGAAGTCAGCATGATGTCAGTGTTTGATGTGTGGGTCCAGAGTGTCCGTGTCACTGACATGTGGGGCCAGGTCAACGGTCAATGTTGACCGGTCAATGGTCAACATGGGCTGGGTCACAAATGGGCTCTGGTGGGCTCGGGTTGGGCCAGTCTGGGCCGAGCTAGGCCGGACACGTGGCAAACTGTGGTGCTGCCACGTCGTGGTCGTGGGCCACCACTGGGCCGTGGTCCACAGCGTGCGGTACACGGTGGATCGAGGGGCGTTGGTCCATAGACCGCAGACAGGACTACGGTGGACCGAGTCCACCCTCCTTCTCTCAGGTGCGGTCCTTGTGCACTGGGTGCACACGCGGGTGGCCGGCGAGGGGGGGTGTTCCCCTGTTTCTCCCACGGCGGTGCTCCTACTGGCGGCGAGCTCGCTGTGAGCCTTCGTGGCAGTGCTGGTGTCCAATTGGGGAGGGGAAAAACTTCCCCAGGCCATGACGATCATGATTCTGGGGCCTAAGTGGTGGCCGGGGCCTTCCAAGGCATTGGCCACGGTGACTGGCGGCTCGACAGTGCTCGCTGGTGGTGAGGTCGCGTACGCAGGCCCTCTAGTAGCTAAGCTAGGCAGGTGAGGGCTCCTGCAGTTTCATGGGTGCATGGCGAAGGCGTCCAGGGCTCAAGGCGAGGCTTTGGATTCCTAGGTGGCCGGTAGGGATGTTCCGGTGGCCACGGCGGCGTAGTGACGACGACGAGGCACGCGGGTGAACCACAGGCTCCAGCGGGGTGGTCATGGTGTGGTCTCTGACGTGTGCGTGGGTGCATGTGTTCCCAGCGGCCGGAGACGGCCCTAGCCTACGTGCTCCAGGTGTGGAGCTCCATGGCGGACAAGATGAAGTTCGGCGGCGGCGGGTAGAGAGGGACCGAAAGGGGCTCACCATGGGTGTTGTGGAAGAGGGGATAGCGGTGCAGTGAAGAGTTGTAGTCGTGTAGCTCCAGAAGCCGTGCAGTGCCGACCCTCGTTCGTGACGACAACGTCGGCGTCGTCTTCGGCTCCGACGACCTCCTCCCGCGCAGCGTCTTCGGTGTTTTTCTCCCCCCCCCTTCCTTTCCCTTTTCCCTCTTCTCTCTTGGTTCAGGTGCGTAGTGGATGGCCACCACGGTGGCGGCGGGGCGATGAGACGAGCTAGGGCAATCGGGACCGAGGGCTCTTATAGCCGAGCTCGGCCATGGAGCCCGGCGTTCGACGGCTAGAGATTGAGGATCGGAGGCGTGCATCTCATCCAACGGCCGTGCATGGTTGCATGGGCGCGGCGCCAAGGGGACAAGGCCATGCCCCGGGCATGACCCCCTGGCCCGCCCCTGCCACCGCTGTCGGGGCTCGGTCGGTGAAGAAGATCGGCGTGCGCGGTCGGGGCATGGACAAGATGAACAGGAGAAAGGCTGACATGCAGGGCCCGTGTGGCAGCGACAGCGAGCGAGCGGAGAGGCACGCGGGCGATGGGCGACACGCGCTGGCGGGCCGAGCGAGTTGGCCGGCCTGCAACTGCGCGCGCGTGGGCCAGCAGGGGGAGAGAGGTGATGGGCTGGCTGGTCGATGGCCTGGGCCGGTTGGGCCGCGAAGCTGAGCAGGCCTGGGCCGCGAGGCCTTCTTCTTCTTTTCTTTTCTTTTATGTTTTTCTTTCCTTCTTCTTTATTTGAATTCCATTTTGATTTTTAAATTGGGTTCCAATTTGGTGCACCATATTCATTGGAGTTGTTAAGCATATCATAACTCAATTGGAAATTCAAATCACATTTTGAATATTCAATGTATGCAACACTTTGTTTGTTAGAATTTAAATAAACACAATCAACTATTGACAAGCCATGCTTATGTGTTAACTTGGGTTGGGGTTGGTCCTAATGTATCTCTTAGGTTGGGTTCTATTCATGGCATTCATCATTGCATGGGAGTTTTAAGAAAATTTTTGTAGTTGGTGTTTTTAGCGTGTGGATTTTTGGGTTGTTACACCGAGTTCACATATTTTATCTTTAAATCATGTACTACCTGTTCTACATATTTGTTTTGCAGGATCATCATCTGGGTGGTCGCACCACCTAGCCTTCAGGTTTCTCCGCCGATCAACTGGTCAGACCGCTAGGTTTATGACTTCGTCGCCGACCAGTTGGTCGAACTATTTGGCGTTCACTTTTACTCGGCGCTCACTTCACCGCCGACCAGTTGGTTGGGCTGCTCGGTGCTCGATTCTCTATCAACCAACTGGTCGGATTGTCCATCGCTTCATCGTCAGCTATGCCGGAGGCTCACCAGCTAAGCTGGGGACTTCTTGGTGTTTGGATTGTCCGTCGCTTCATCGTGAGCTAAGCTAGGGGCTCCCTTGGCAGTTGGATTTTGCTACGTCTTGTCTGTCGATTCGCCTGATGGCTTACTATGTTTTGATGACGCTACATGTCATATGTGCTATCAAGGTGGTCCACGCTATTCGAATCAGGGTGCTGATCCTGGGCGGCACATCAGGGGCCTTGATAAGTATATCTATCGCAGCAATCTAAGTGCTAAGCACTCTCTATTTTCTCCATGTTTTACTACTCGATATTATGGAGTTTTACTCAACATGCCCAGTGCTAAGCATGGGGACTTCGTCCTCTACACTTAATTCTTTGATCCTGCTACAAGATGCAACTTTATCTTATAGCCGGCTCAGGGACTAAGTGTATACACTTCACCTAGTGGTGAGTGTAATTTTCACAGCTAAGCTAAGAATATATTATTTGATCTCAATATTATAATGTTCTTTGATCCTGCTACAAGATGTTTCTCTATCTTACAGCAGGCTCGGGGACTAAGTGTGTACACTTCACCTTGCGGTGAGTGTATTGCTTTTTCTCCTTACTAGTTTTTAGCTAAACTGGGGACTAGCTGTGTGCTCGGCTAAGCTGGGAGTTGGTTATTGTAACTAAGTGATCGTTGATATTCTTTGATCCTAACATCAGGTGTTTTCTTCACATACTGTCAGGCTTGGGGACTATAATGTATACATTGCACCTAGCGGTGCATGTATCGATACTAACATCCTCTTTGACTAAGTCAGGGATGATGATCATCTGACTTTGCCAACAAAGCCTAAGTATGTACACTTCACCAAAGGTGGAGAATTTTTTTAAAATTTTAAACTCGAGCTCCTTACATCCTTCTGGCAAGTCTTACTTGGCTAAATCCCATATCTGCTTACCAGTTAAACTGGTTGGTTTCGACTTCCACCGCTCGGATCATTAGTTAAACTGGTCGGCACCACATTTTATTGATTGGATTATCAGTTAAACTAGTCGGATTACTAGTTAAACTGGTCAGCACTATATTTTGTTGTTTGGATTACCAGTTAAACTAGTTGGATTACTAGATTAATTGTTTGACTCTAGGTTAAACTGCTCCGATTTGCTCAAGACGGTGTTGCTCAGCGGATAGAAGATGCTCGGGGACTAGCTATGGGGGGGGGGTATAACCCTAGGTATCCATGGCAATGGACATGGGCCGCACCACCAGGGGAGGTCCAGCCCATAAGATCAAGCTCTATGGTGCTCAGCGCTGGTCGGTGTGCACCATAAGGTAATCAGAAGACATCTTGGTGATGCAGGAAGATATGTTCGGATATGATAGATATCGTATTCCTTGTAAATACTTACCATATAGCCGAATAGATCTAGACCTAAACTGACTTGTAACCCTACCCCCAGACTATATAAGGCGGGTAGGGACCCCCTCGAATTCATCTCATATACAATACAATCCAACAAAGTCATAGAACGTAGGGTATTACGTCGATCAGATAGCCCGAACCTGTCTAAATCGCTGTCTTTGCGCCTTGTGTCACCATCTGGTTCATATTACGCGCACCTCCACCTATCATCTACTACCGTGGGTATACCCCTTGGTAGACTGCCGACCAGATTTCGTCGACGGCCCCACACATGTAAATGGTTAAGTGAGGGTTCCCTTCCTGTTCACAACCCATATGGTGTTTTGGGCACCGACTTGCTTGGTACTCGATTGAGAATATGAATGGCGGTTTTTAACGCCTATCGGTAAAGTGGAGCAACTTATCATACTTCTCACCATATCCATTAATGTACGGTTGCGTCTTTCAGCTACTCCATTCTGCTGAGGCTTGCTCGATGTAAAGTATTTGGCAACTATGCCATTTTTATGTAAGAACTTGGTAAAAGATCCATGAATTTGGCTATATGGGGTATGTGGACCATAGTACTACCCCCACGGTCGGATCTTACTATCTTAATCTTTAAATTGTGCTGATTTTCTAATTTAGCCTTAAATATCTTAAATTTATCGAATGCTTCTGATCTTTCCTTAATTAGATAAATATAGCCATAACGAGAATAATCATCTATGAATATTATAAATGAATCATAACCATCCACACTTTTCACAAGAAACAAACCATAGATATCTATGTGAATTGTTGCCAAAATTCTTGCGCTTCATTTGGCGTCTTTCTTTATTTTCTTAACATACTTTCATTTAATGCAATCAATGCATTGTTCTAAGTCTGAAAATTCTAATGGTCGAAGAATTGATTTCTTAATCAGTCATTCTATCCTCCACCTTGAAATATGGCCTAAACAATAGTGCCATAATTTCGATCATATATCATGAATTCTCTTTCGCTTATTACTTACATTCATAAATGAGGAGGCATTCTCATTTTTACTGCTCACAACATTCACATTCTCACAAGGTGATAACAAATAAAACTCATCTTGTCGGAAGGCAAGACCAACACACTTATGATTAAACATAATCTTACATTGGCATTACCAAAATGGCAATCAAATCCATCATCGTCTAAACGTGAAACACTTATTAAGTTTCATCACAAAGAGGGTACATAAAGGACATATGTAAGCTTAAGTACAAAGCCATCATTTAATTCTAATGGGAGTTCTCCAATGGCTTTAACCTCAGCTTTGACTCCATTTGCTACCTTAATGTGTCTTTTTCCTCTTTGTAGGGTCCTCCTCGTATGGAATCCCTGTAATGAATTTGCAACATGAATAGTTGCACCTGAATCAATCCATCAAGTAGATTTTACATAACTTAAATATAAGTACTCATCTATAAATGTAATAATGTCCTCACCTTTTCTCATCAAGTGCTTTAGGAACTCTGGACAATCCTTCTGGTAGTGTCCCTTCTTCTTGCATCATTTGTAGGTATCCTTGTCTACTTGAACATTGTTGGATTTCTGATGGTGATCAGTCTGTGGGGCCTTTCCTTGTGACTTAGAAGGGGAGCTACTATCCCACTTAGGTTTCCCTTGTGGTTTAGCATTCTTAAAGTTTTTTCTTTTATTTTTCTTCACATGGTTGACTGAGTCGCCATGTGAGCTCTTAAGCCTCTCCTCTTCTTGCACACACATGGCAATGAGCTTCTCAATGTCCCACTTATCCGGCTGTAAGTTGTAATTAACAACAAAGGTCTCATACTCTTTGGGCAAAGATGCAAAAATCAAATGAACTCGTAACTCATCCTTGAGCCCCATGTCCATTGGTTTGAGCTTGGATGTCATGTTGCTCATCTTCAATATGTGCTCTCTAATCCCTCCACCAGATTATGTCTCATTGACTAACCTCTTAATAAGAGTGCTTGCATAAGCCTTTGAAGAGCCTGTAAACTAACTCTCTACCTTCTTGAGATACTCAATGGTGGTGGTATATTCTGGGATTGATCCCCTAATTGGATCCTCAATGGAGCCCTTAATCACCATCAAACATTTATGGTTTGAACTATCCCACTTCGCACGATCAAGGTCATACTTCATTCTTACTATTGCATGGTCATGCTCCCGAGTAGCGAAAGTTGCATCAATCTCATTTTCTGCCCTCACCGGGTTCTCAGGCTCAGTGGGATAGAGACATGTTAGCGCTAGATCATTGTCGGACAGCGCAAGTGCTATCTCAAGCTTCCCTTGCCATAGTTATAGTTGCTTCCATTGAGAGGCAGAATGGATGAAATAAACATCATTGGGTTGTATCCTAAAAACAACATTAGAGAAAGTGAGAAACATTTGACATAATAATTGTATGCCGTAATTTAACGTTGGTCAAAATTAAAACATACAATGTGTTTCTACTTTAACTCTACATCACCGTTGGGCAGAAATAGAACTAATGCATAAAACTCATAAATGAACTTATAATATTGTTATCATCAACGTTGGTTAGAAAAATAACAATATCAAAATTTAACTTAAACAAAACTGACTGCTCCTCCAATTAAAATTTTTCCGTTGGTTCTAATTTAATTAGAGAATAAACATATTCATAGCAGCGGAAACATGAAAAACTTGAAAAATAATAATTCTTGATCAGAAGCATCTCAACGTACTCATCTACTCTCTAAACAAATTATCCCGTTGGTTTAAATTTGAGCAGAGATTAAAAACTAAGCCAAAATCATCAAAATAGCTTCTGAAAAGAATAAAACAAAATTAAAACCTCTACTGTTCATTTGGCCTGAGGCCCATTTGCGCGCTGCGCGCTACCGCGCTGGTCCGAGGCCCACTCGCGCACTGCACGCTCTCGCGGCTCAGGCCGCAACCTGGGGTGGGATTCTTCTTTCCCACATGGGCCAAAAGGCGGCCCGGCTGCCGCGAGCCGTCGATTGAAATCGGACGGCTGGACGGCGTTCTTGGCGGGTCAAACCCCCTCCCCCCGATCGGCCGCCTCCTAACCCTATCCCTAATAGAAAGGACGGAGAGGGGAATTGATAGATTCTAGGATTGATTAGGAGTAGATCTAGCGGGTGGTTTCTGTTCTATTCAGGATAAACAAGTAGATCGTGCTAGAACATGGACTAGAGAGAGAGGGGGTAGAAGTGGTTGACCATCAGGCTTGGAGGAGCTGCTAGCCATGGCGACAGTGTCTGGTGACAGCGGCATCCTGGCGTTGAAGTCCAGTGACGGCGAGCCGGTGTCGAGGACAGTGTCCTGGCAGCGGCGAAGGCAGTGGCGCTTCCCGTTGCTGTTAGCGCTCCCCTCTAGATCGGATTAGGGTTGTAGGTGGAGTTCTTTGGGCGGCGACGAACCTCGTACCTTGAGCCCCTGGCCCCCACCTTCTCTTTATAGCGTTGCGCGACGGTGATCCACCAGTCATGTGTGCGGTTGGGCGCCCTCGATCAGGGCGCGAGTCAGGGTCCGACTCGGTCGTTGGACCGAGCCGGTGGAGATCAATCTAACATGCTACACACACTTCATACCTTTGACATGCAAAATGAGACAATGAAGTGTGTTAGTCTATCTAATCAGTATGCTCAATGTTTGACTCAGTAAAGATCATACGAAACAGTGTAGAACATCATTCATCTTCTTTGGGCATTCTGGCGATCCTCCTCTGCCAACGTAATATCTGTAGGTATTGTTTCATGGATGTGAGGTCTAGACAGGATGCCAATGTACCACCTTTCAAAGTGCATCATATGCACATGTCTTTTGGATCCCAGGGAAAACTTAGGTGGGAATGGCACATCATTCACAAATTTCCAGGGGCAATCGGGCAAGTCGACATTCATCACAAGTTTCTGATTTGTGCCTTCCACTTGTTATATATGTTGCCCCATGCGGAGGTGCATAAACTGCCCTTCAACTTGTTGTGTTGCCCCCTAAGGATTGACGATCTGCCAGTCTGCCACTTTGACGTTTTGTGTTGCACCCTAAGGAGGTGCATGATCTCCCTCTCGATGAAATGGACGTGGTGGCTGAGTTCCTGCTTCGTCTGGGGATCAAGTTGTTATGTTGCCCTTTGAGGAGGTTCAAGATCTCCCATCTGGATGAAATGGGCGTGGGAGATGAAAGTGTCTTGTGCGACGTTGAGCATTACTCCAAGAGTTCACAATTTTCATTTGGCAATTATGAAACAAGTTATTAACTAGAGACAATCTAGCAAAAATAATAAATATAGATAATAAAACTTGCTTGTTTTATGAGGAAGCTGTGCATATACACTGTTATTAACTAGAGGCAATTATGAGGAAGCTGTGCATATACACTGTTGTAGCGCTTCTCATTAACTGTTGTAGTGTTGCTGTTGAAAGTTGGAGATCATGCCCTGTATTTTAGGAGAAGAGATTGGTACCGATTGTGAATCAGCCGCTAGTTGGTGGATTTCACATAAGAAAAATGTTGTGAAGAACATATGTGAACCAGCTGCTATGGCAAATTCAAAATTCATTATGTTTCCAAGGAGAATGATGGAGTAACACCAAGATGTTGCGAAGATTTGTAGAAATAATTGTTAGGTTTATTATTAGTCCAACATCGGTAATTGATGTTGGGAGAATACAATAATAAGGCTAGGCATCCCTCACATATTAGACTAGTCTTTTAGATTGAGTCTTTTAGGGTCTTCAACACATGCACCTACCGGTGTTTTTATCTCCAAATAGTGACTATATATAGAGCATATATAGCACTATTTGAAGACCAAGATGGTGACATACGAGACACGAAGTCTATATATTTTATGGCTCTCGTTGAGAGCCCCTGTGTTTGTGGATTGTATTGCTTCATGTGTTGTATGTCGAGGGTTATCGAGATGTGTTGAGATGCCCAGGGCCGGGGCAGAGCCGAGGGAGCCCGGCAGGGACCATGGCACCCCTAAGAACACAATAACATTATTTTACTTAATTAATACTATTTAATAGTCTATATTTGTAATAAGAAATATATGATAAAAATGTCATGATGTCTTATAGATAACAAAATCACACAAAGAATAATTAGAAATTTTAGATTCATCTAAACTTATTTGCCTATTGTATTAGGACAAATTCAATGAAATTTTTGGTTTACTAAATACGTACCTACGTTTCATTATATTTTACATTTTTATGAATGCGTATTTCACTAGTAATAATAATTTGATGGTCATCAATACCTTATCATTATCAAGCTTATTGAGAGGCACTATTATTATTAATGGTTGACTCCCTTTTTTAATGTAAATCGTGGTATTGATGCATACACTCACACTACTACAGAATTGGACATCACCGCTGGCCTCATCACTGTCAGATTTTAGCTAAAACAGGCAGTGATAGGACACTGATAGCCCAACCGACACTGATATTCAGGTCTTCACTGTCGATTCATATCATTGTCGGTTTTAGCCATGAACCGACAGTGATATGCTGTAAGAAAACTTCATAAGTTTCTCATATGATATCCGATGAAGACGAACTTTATATCAAAGTTGTAGTACTCGACGAGATCTACAACTTTGTAGTTCAAACTTTTTAATTTAAGATTGTTTGAGTGTCCAAATATTTTCATTTAAAATCATCTATCTAACTAAAATTACGTTTGATTTCTAAAATTTAAAATTTGAATTTTTTAAACGACCTCAAATGGAGAAACGTCCAAAACAAAAGTTATAGATCTCGAAAAGTTATGAAACTTTATAGTTGACAACCTTTTCATTTGAAATTATTTACTACTTTAAAATGCTGATTGAAATTAAATTTTGAAATTGTTGAAGAACTCTGATTTCTCTTTTTAATTTCTAGCTAAAACTTGTAACTAGTCTTTCTCCCTCATGCTAACTTCAAATTTGATGATTTTTTCCTAAAAATTTCTAAAATCATGCTCTATCAATTTATTGTTTTGTTATAGCTATTATTTTATCAATCTTTTCATGTGACTATATTTTATATATTTGAATTTTAAATTTCAAAAAATGACAAATTCAAAAGTCATTTTAGAACACTAAATGATTTTAACTGAAAAAGTCATTAACATAGAAGTTGTAGAACTTATCAAGATCTATAACTTTTATTTTGGTTATTTTTTCATCCGATAAAGTGGTAGTAACATTGTTCACAAAATTTACATATCTCTCTTATAGTTTCATAAACTATAAGAGGGATTTGTAACATTTATGAACAATGTTACTACCACTATGTCGGATGAGTAAATGATCAAATAACCAAAATACAAGTTGTAAATCTTAGAAAGTTATGAAACTTCGTAGTTGACAAATTTTTGATTTGTAATCATCTTGTCAAGGAAAACTACGTTTAAATTTCTAAAATTTGAAATTCAAATTTTGTAAATGACCTCGGATGAAGAAACTACCAAAATGATAGTTGTAGATCCCAAAAAGCTATGAAACATTGTAGTTAACAACTTTTTGATTTGAAATCATCTTGTCAAGGAAAACTATGTTTGAATTTTCAAAAAATTGAAATTTGAATTTTTGAAACGACCTCGGAGGGACGAACGGCAAAACCAAAAGTTGTAGACACAAAGTTATGAAACTTTGTAGTTGACAACTTTTTCATTTGAAATCATCTTGTCATGGAAAACTACGTTTGAATTTCTCAAATTCAAAATTCAAATTTTGTAAACGACCTCGGATAGAAAAACTACCAAAATAAGAGGTGTAGATCTCAAAAAGTTATAAAACCTTGTAGTTGATAACTTTTTCATTTAAATTCGTTTAGGGTTCCAAATACTCTTTTTAAAATTAGATGAACATAAAATGGCTAGGACGAAAATCTTATTTGGACACAAACAGCTTGTAGGTAGAGTTGTTAGAGGTCGAAGACGCAAAGCAGGAGGTCAGGGGTTCGAGCGCTGGTGGCTGCGAAGCGTGTGTTTTTCGCGCAAAAAATCGCATGATGACCGTGTAGCTGCCCGATGGGACTTCTCCCGGTATAAAAAAAATTCAGTGCATTTTTTCGCTTTGCACATCACTACCGGTTTCACATCAGTGTCGGTTTATAAGAACCGGTAGTGATGTCAGCCCCATCACTGCCGGTATGCCACTGTCATTTTAAAATCCGGCAATAAAGAAAATTTTTGAACCAATATGAAGATTTGGGGTAGTGTCACATACATGCACGCTCATCACCCCTACAGACAAACAGACTTCCTACCCAGTACCAACGCTTCTAAAATACAGGAATGGGGAAAACATAGGAATTTCACAGGAATCACACAGGAATTTCACAGGAATCAGTTCAATTTCACAGGAAAAACGCAGGAATGGAAAAAAAATCTCGCATTCCAAACAGGCCCTAAGCTGATAAACTTTAAGATCATGAGCCGCCTCAGGCTCTTTTCTATCGACAAAAACAATCGTTTATCACAAAAAGAATAACATTATTAAATAGTCGAATGATGGAATATATCTAGGAAAGTATGAGCAGCTGCATCAATGATTAACATAAGTGGTAAGTTCTACCACATGAACCTAAACAAATGAGCTATATACCTAATTCACATATGTCCGAATCTCTTTGACAAACCCCCACTATATATAATTTTTGGCTCCACCTCGTGCTTGGAAGTGCGTGTGTAAGCAGGTAGTACGATGCTTCAAAACATGAAATAAAATCAATGGAAAAAAATGTTGCAGGTTACGAGGCATTAATACGTGTGTACTATAGTCATGTTCAAGGACGTAACATCCAAGACGGATCACGATGGTTTGGCAATTGCTTAATAACCTTGCATTATATGTTGGAGTCAAACAAATGAACCACGTGTGATCAGGAGATTAGGATCTTAATAATGTATTGCGCACACACCTCAGCACAGAGAGACAGGAGCAGAGCCAGGAACTACATATAAAGAGAGTGGGTTAAGGAAACCCGATATATAAGAATTGAACGTAGCTCATTTGTTTAGTTTTTTTATGATGAAATCTGACCATTTGGGTTAGTCATCGATGAGGTGGTTCTGTTTTTCTCAATTTATTCGAGAATCCAAAAATTACACAATGTTATTAGGGCCATGCTAGCGCCCGGACGCTCGGATGCACCCGCATACGGATGCCCGCGCACCCTCGTGTTGCTGCGCCTGCTAGCTTGCTGCACCATAAGCGGGCTGTTGCTGCTACGCCTACCCGTGTGCTTCGCGCCCCGCGCCTGCTGCTACTAGGTCCGCGCGTGCTGCTGCTGTGCCTGCACAGGAGAGCATGTGCGTGGGGCCTGCCCAGCTGCATTCGAGAGAGATAGTGGGAGCACAACGCGCGTACCCATGTTGACCTGGCTGCATGTCACATCATGGGGCCATAGCCCACGCCTGGTGTTGCAAGGCGCATGGTTTTGTGTCCATTTGGTGCTGACCCGCTCACTACTAGAAATATCCAATTCTATAACGAAAATTTTAATGACGAATCCGAAACCGTCATAAAAATCATTTTTATGACGAAAATTTTGATTTCATCATAGATCATCCGTGACGAACCTCAAACCCCCTCTATCTATGATGAAATCGGGTATCGTCACAGAAAAACATCACAGAACAGCACAGTATTTCATCATAGATCACTCACGCGACTGTTCCTGCTCATCTGTGACGATCTTATTCAGAACTGTGACGAACAGGGCTTCGTCATTGAACTAATTACTTATCTGTGATGAATGATCTGTAACAGCGGCGCTTCGTCATAGGTCTCCACATGGTACATTCTCTATCCGACGTGTACCTGTGGGACCTACAGTTACTCATCCATGACACTTGCAATTCATCATAAAAGTCTCTGCTCTATCCTTTCTCCATGCGATGTGTACCTGTGGGATCCTTCTCCATCTGACCTGTGAGACCCGAACCTATGGGGCCTTTCTCCATCTCCATCTGACCAGTGGGACCCGACGGCTTGCGTGTCACTTGTTGCCGCCGGAGTTTAATAAATTCAAACTAAAAAAAAACCATGAGACCTGAGAGTTGAACCCAGGACCCAGAGTAAGGAATAGACCGTCTTGACCATTGCGATAGACGTCTGGTTGTGTTGACATGTCTTTGGAGTAGTATATGTTCTCTGTGTGGACAGGTTGACTTTTATATTGGATATATCCCCTGTAAGTGAAAATAAATCTATGCCCGTTGGACTTGCAACGACGGCGGTGGCGACAATGGAGGATTCCTGGTGTGTTGTAGTGGCTCAGGCGTTCTTTTGGAGGCTAGGCGGCGGGTTTTCCTGGTGGAGCACGGCGACATTGGCGTCCATGTCCATCGTGTGCCACGACAGAGGCAACAGATTCGATCCGCATGTCTCCTTTCTCGCCTTTTTCTGTTTGCTTCACTGTTTTGGTCCTTGCTTGAACATGAGGTATACAAGAAACATTGTAGCATTTCAGATTGGGTTAGGCCAATGATGATGAAAAGAATTAGGAGATGGCACTTGTTGGTTTTCTACCTGTGCGTGTCACTTGTAGATTTGTCTAAGCAAACAAATAGGCCCTTCGCTTCTGCCTTAAACTATTTTTCTATCCAATGCTTGCTTGATTCTATATTTCTGTTTCGTATGCTCTAGTACCACCAGTGAGTCCTTACGGTATTTTAAACTTGTAACATATCAGAGGCCACATTTCTATGCTAATGATGTCTATATGGTTGTTGGATGTATTATGATGCAGCTCATATGTTTGCTTTCTATGTCTTCTCCTTGTTGACAACTAAGTTATCCATTTGGTTGCAAACAAGATGAAGGCATTGAAAGCAAATCAATGCTTTGTGCCCATCATTCACATGACTGAGGCCACTCATTAATGTCTAAGCTGCACATGTTGCTACTGATGCCAATGATGATCACTACCACTTGTTCTCTGATATTATACTTATGAAAACTGAGGCAGCATGTTCGGGTTGTGCAGATTTGAGATGAGTCATCCCTACTATGTTGTGTTCGATGGCCATGAGCCAGGAGTTTACTACAACTGGTCTGACCGCCATAGACAAGTTCATAGGTTTTGTGGTGCTTATTATAAAAAGTACAACTCCTATGAAGAAGGAATTGCTACCCTCAAGACAAGAACCAATTCAAATCCAGCCTTAGCTCATGATGACGACTTCTATCTTCAAAACCCAACAGCTGCTCCACCCTCTTCGTTCTTCAAAACTGTTGTAATTGTAGTCCTCTTAATCTTTGCCTGTCTCCTATGAAAGAAGCTCTGAGCTCATGTACTAATTATAAGTGTGATGGTTAGACTTGATTTAGCTAGAATTGTAATGGTTACAACTCCATTAACTGCTACTCTAGTTTGAGTTATATATATATCTATGTGGCGCTACTCTAAATTTAGATGGGGCCGTACCATGAAAATTGTTAATGGTTGTTAAAGTTGCACTTCGATATGAGTTGTGGACTTCACTGATGGATATTTGTTGGATTATTTTCCTCCCCAGTGATCTCATTACTGAGCAAGCTCTCATCCTACTAGCATGCACACTGACAAAATGGAGGAGGCCCACAACAAGAGGAATGCACTGGCTTGCCTCATGGATAATGTCTTTGTCGAGATCCTCAGCTGCCTCCCCACTCGTTCTTTGTTCTGTTTTAAATGTGTCTGTCGCTCCTGTAAATGCCTCATCTTGGACAACCATAAGTTTATGCCCCAGACTATGGCTGACTTCTTCTACGATTGTGAGGTCGAGATGGCAGACTAGAGGGGGGGTGAATAGTCCTTTCTAAAATTAATTACGTCGGCTAACCGAAACAAGTGCGGAATTAAAACTATCGGTTTAGCCAAGACTACACCCCTTTATTTATGTTCTCTAGCACCTTCCAAAGATACTAATTAAGCAACAAACGTGTCAGGCTAGCTAGAGCTCACCTAACCAATTCTAGAAGCAAGGTCACACAAACCTATGCCACTAGTACTTCAAGCAACAAGGGAGCTCCTACACAAGCTAGTAAGCAAAAGCACAAAGCCACCTAAGCTCACTAGCAATGCTCAATAACAAGGCAACCAATGCCAAATTAGAGAGCGCAATTACTTAGCTACACAAACTAAGTAATGTGACTAACAAGGTTACACAAACCAAATTAGCCACACAAGGGAGCTACTTCTATGCTACACAAGCAAGAAGGTAACTAGTAAGCTACATAAGCTAACTAATTACAAGAGCAACTACACAAGCATAATGTATATGAAATATAAATACAAGCTTGTGAAAGAGGATTGCAAACCAACGGGAAGAACAAGGTTGACACGGTGATTTTTTCCTGAGGTTCACGTGCTTGCCAACACGCTAGTCCCTATTGTGTTGACCGCTCACTTGGTGGTTCGGCGGCTAATTGGCATCACCCGCCAAGCCCGCACGTCGGGCACCGCAAGAACCAACCCCGAAAGTGAGGGTATCTCAATGACACGCTCAACTAGAGTTGCTCTTCGCGGCTCCCGCGGGGCGAGCACAATGCCCCTCACAAAGCTCTTCTCCGGAGCACCGCACAAGCTTCTTGCGGGCTTCAACGAAGACCACCACCAAGCCATCTAGGAGGTGGCAACCTCCAAGAGTAACAAGCACCACCGCCTTGCAACTCGATCACCTAGTGCCACTTGATGCAACCTCATGATGCAATTGCACTAGAATCGCTCTCTCACACAATCGGATGATCACTATCAAGCATATATGAGATGGAGGGCTCCCAAACACTACTACACAAGCCACCAAGGCTCTAGTGTGCTCAGCTACTGGCCCAAGGCCGAGACCCCTTCTATTTATAGCCCCATGGCTAAAATAGCCGTTACCCCTTCACTGGGCATTTTTTGGATTGATCGGACGCGTCGGTCATATCGACCGGACGCAAGACCTCAGCATCCTGTCAACGGATGCTCGCCACGTGTTGCTTCCGTTCAACCTCAGTCACTTGATCTCAACGGTCAAGTGATGACCGGACGCAGCTGCTCAAACTGATCGGACGTAGCAACCACAGCGTCCGGTCATTCCCAGTAAGGTACCAGTCGCGACTGGACGCGTCCGGTCAGTCACGATCAGACGCAACATCAGCGTCCGGTCCTTCTCCAACTTCTCTACGTCGCCTACGTCACCGTAGGTCAGCCTGACCAGACACACCGTGCCAGTGTCCGGTCACTTTCAGCGCTAGTGTCCGGTCGAAGACTGACGCTGCGCGTTCTCTGCTGCCACTGACCGGACGTAGGACCCTAGCGTCCGGTCACCACATGACTAGCGTCCGGTCCACTCTATGAGACCCTGTCTTTTCTGTATAGGGCACCGGTGGCACCATCGAACTATCCGCACTCTACGTGCGGACACTCCACCGGTGGAGTTTCGAACCCTTCTCGCCTCCGTTCCATCGCCGAGTTAATCCACATCAACTCCAACTTCATCTCCTTTATAAATGTGCCAACACCGCCAAGTGTACACCACCATGTGTATGTGTGTTAGCATTTTCACAATCATTTTTCAAAGAATTGGCCACTCAACTTGCCACGCCACTCAATCCTAGCGACGATGCAAAGTTAGATCACTCGAGTGGCACTAGATGACCGATATGTAGACAAGTTTGCTCCTCTTGATAGTATGGCCATCTATCCTAAACCTGGTCATAAACTTCTCTACACACCTATGACCGGTGAAATGAAATGCCCTAGGTTATACCTTTGCCTTACGCATTTCATTCCATCTCCTCCAATGTTGATGCAACACATGCACCAACACAATCAACAATGATATGATCCACTTCATATCATCACATGATCATATTGGTTCATCGATCTTGACTTCACTTGCTTTTCACTATTGCCTTCGTCCATCGGCGCCAAGTCTTGCTTAAGCTTCACCGCCACACGGTCCATCGCTCCAAAGCCTCCAACTTGCCCTTCACGCTTGCAACCGGTCCATCAAGCCAAGTCATGTCTTGATCTTCTCCACCTTGATCACATGACTCAATGTCATGTCTCATTTGCAATGAGCTCCTTCATCATCACATGTGTGAGCTTTGCAACATCTCCAAGCCATTTTCACCTTCATGGCATATGTTGCTCACTCACATGTACCTATGGGATAATCACTCGTGTATCTCACATAAACACAATTAGTCCACCTAGGTTGTCACTCAATTACCAAAACCACACAAGGACCTTTCAACGATGGAATCTACGGCCAAAGAAGCTTCACCATCATCACCGGTGTTTACCCCTCCTTATTCTTCTTACCCTTCACCATGAACAATGTCTCAGATTGCTGCAACGTCCTCATCCTATGCTGGTGCCTTGGGATTGATGGATATCGCTATGTCGTCTACGGTCCAACAACCTAGGACTTGAAGGTTGTCATACCCAAATTTAAAGGCAAATCTAGATATAAATTATATGTGTGCCTAGGAGTTAATTACACACATATAGAGATAAATCAAAGGAGAATACCAAGCATTGTGCTTTATTACATCATAAGTATTTAATCCATTACATAAATATATCAAAGTCTAGCAAGCTGAAATAAATAAAGATAACTCCATGGTGCCTCCATACCACAGGAACGGTCGACTGGTTGATCGCAAAACTAGTAATCCTTAGAAAAATCCTCATAACCATTGTCATTTGTTACCCATCTGGGATTTTTATCCAAGTAATGAAAAATAAACAAGCGTAAGTACATCTCGTACTCAACAAGAATAACATAGGGTTCATGAGGCTCAAAAGGTTGACACGGGTTTAACTGCATTTAGCTTTTCTTGAGTCATAATTTTAAACAATTGAGTAGCAACAAGTTTAACATAAACCCAAGTAAACACATGATCAAGTAAACATGAATAATGAATAGCATAAACATAATTATCATTAATGATTATCAATTCCATAAGGGTCTAAGGCCGTTCGTGTCCATGAGCATGGCTGATATACCAGTTTGTAACACTCTGCGGAGGTTGTACACTTTACCCATGAGTCGTGTTGCCCATATGCCCAGGGTCATGACTCCCATAACACTTCCAAGATGAGTAGGCAGGGTACACTATGAAGTCTTTCAGAAGTTCGTCTAACAAGTTAGGGCCGCTAGGTTTCCAATTGGCAAGGGAATATAGAGCCCCCCTTCCTAATGGCATATTTCGTGCAGGCTGTACACATAGAGACAGAGGCCGCACTATACTCAGCTCGTCAAGCCTCTCTTGCGCCCTTTCGGGTAACCACTAACAAGCTAGAAAAGGTCTTGATACTAAACTAAATTCAGAGCTATGTAGCTCTCACGGTTGTACTATAAGTCTCGGATGATCTCTTACATATAAGTCCTTAAGGAGAGGAATCTAGAGCATCACAAAAACTATAATCTAGCCCCCTTGTTCCTTGTTGCTAAAAAGCATCTTTTAGTGTTTATTGCATATTCCATTAGTCAAGTTATAAGATCATGGTTATTGTTTGAGCACTAGCATCATACTACCCAATGCATAAACCCATAGGTGACAAGGAATCAGTATATCAATTGCTAGGAAAATTTCTACGGTTATCAAGGTAGACTCATGCATATGATTAAAGTGATAAATAGTAAATAGGACAACAAGGATGATCCTATGCTATACTTACCTTGCTCAAAGTACTCCTGCTGGTCTTGTTGATCGTCAAAGTATTGACCTTGCTCAACGTTGTAATGCTCACCGTTTATATACGATTCACAAATACAACATCACACAAGCATCCACGGACAATCATACATAGCAAACAAGAGTAATAATTAGAACCGTACACCAATAGTGGAAAAACAATTTGAAAAGTTTATAAAATTATTCTATACGTAGCTACAAACACATAGACGCAAAAATCACCAAAATCATATTTAAAACGGTGAAGATATGATGAAAATATGAACTAGATGGCAGAACCGTAAATAACGCGAACTAATTACGAATTAAAATAAATCAAAATCTGAATTTAAATCTGGGCCAGGGACGGCGCACACAATTTAGAGAAAACACAGGATCTCTTTAACAAAACTGTACAAAGGGGTATCTTCTAATCTCACGCGTCAATCTCAGATTGAACGGCCGAAAATCAATGAGCGAGTATAAGAGAGAGATGTCCCCGGCTGCTATAGGAGACAGCACGACGACAAGCCATTGCCGGCAGCAAGCTTCTCGCTGGCGAGCATGGAACTTGGGCCTACGGCCACGATTCGACGCGGAGAAAGCACGGGGAGAAAGAGCTGGCGACTGCGAGCTCACCTAGGGCAGTTTCGCGGATAGAGACGAGATGTAAACGATGTGCAGCTTGACGGGGCGGATTGGACGAACGCGTTCCTGCCCGTTCGGCGAAGGCGTGTAAGCGATAGAAGGCAAACGAGTGAGAAAGAAGGGCTAGTACGACTTCGTCACCTCGGCACAAAGCTCGGCACAGGGTCGAGAGCGGCAGCGAAGCTGCGCACGAACAGGTCGATGCGTGGGCGCGTGGCTGATACAGCGAGGATTCACGGCGGCGGCGTGAAAGCTTCCGGGCGCTGCGGCTATTGCGAAGGGGTCGGGAAAGGGCAATGGAGTGCGGTGCATCACTTTTATAGCCGAGATGCCCCAGAGATGGAAAGGAGGGAGATCGAGAGGGATTGGGCTGCTTCAAGGAAGGAGAGCGGCAGAGTTCTTTCCATCGCGAGGAACACGATGGCGCAGTCGCCGAAACGCGGGAGGAAGGAAACACGCCTGCGCTGCTTGGCCTCTGGGCCGCGGCACTAGGCCGGATCGGCGTCCTGGCTTGCGGCCACAGGCAAGGTATGCGGCTAGGCTGCAGGGTTGCGCAGACGGCGCTGGAAACAGGCCCAGCAGCTTTAGCACGTTGAAGCTGGGCCTAGGAAACAGCAGCGGTGCTGCTGGCTACGAAGGCAAAGAAGTGACCATGGCTGCATGACGCCCTGGCCAACAACCGAAGCAGCAAGCCAGCAGGCCAACAGAAAGAGATACGTGCCCTTTTCTTTATTTTCTAAACCTCAAATTCAATTTAAAAAAACACAGTTTTGAAGCAATTTGATTTAGGAGCAAAAACCAGTCAGCACAATAAATCAAAATGCTCTAGCATGTATGCATTAACATGTTTCTAACCTTATGATGGATTTTAATTTAACAAAATTATTATTTGCCTATGTTTTAATGCACACATAATTGCATAATTAAATCAATTTAGGCTATTTTAAAAGGATGAAAATTTCAGGGTGGTATTGTCGCCTAGAATCCATTCTGTTGGTTTGGCTCGATTGTGGTTCGATCTGACAGCCTCCTCGCACTCCCATGTGTTTGAATATATGGAGGAGGATGGCCAGTGCGTGGGTGTGGACATCTACTCATCTAAAACTGTAGCTTGGATCTTTAATAAATCTAAATAGGGCGAATAGGTTGAGTGGATATTTTCAAAATCAGCAACTGTGTTTCTTAACTGTTGTTCTGCGAGGGTTACTGTCGTATACTTGCTGTGGATATGGAGGGAAAGGCATGGAGGTAAATTCCTAACAGGCCGTGTGGTTTTTCACGCTCCATCCATCAAGCTCAGAGTCACTTGTGTCCATGTACTGTTGGTGATCGCAATATATCAAGCTTTCAATATGGATTCTTGAAGACTATGGTACTAATAATAAATGGACATTGAAGCATACTATCATCCTGCGTAAGTTGTTTGGAAAGACTAAGAAACAAATTGGTTACTTTGATTTTGAGTCATGCTACACAACGGTTATAGTTCACCCAGAATAAAATTTGGTTTTTTTGTTGGAGTTGAGGTGGAAAGAGCCGTGATCGCATATAACATGGATAGTAGAAAAGTTTATGTCATCTCTACACATTACATTCCGTATGGTAGACGTGACATCCTACCAGAAATCATCGGCAGACCTTACTATCTTCTCTATGTTCCCTTGTTCTCGGAGTTGGAGTCATTAACAAAGTAGTAAATAAAGTTGTATTTGATGTATCTCTCTGTCATGACATGTTTAAATGGATCAATGTTGTTTGATTGTCTATGGACATGTTAATTTCCTCTTGGATGGATGTTGTAATTATTTTACGGCAACTTTAACTTGTTTGTAATGTAAGCTAAGGTCTGTGCAATGTGTCAGACGCGTTCAAACCTATAGTGGTCGGACTTTCTTGCGTGTGCAGTAATATTTCAACACCAATGGCTCTGCTATAGTAGTGATATATTAACAGCCATGATCTCTTTTGTAACTCTGCTTGTTTTCCTTCCTTCATCGACCCTCCCATTCCCACTATAGATCTAAAATCACCAGAAATGTGCGGTTGCCTTCTCCAAACCTACTTCACTCTTAGCCACCACCATGGTGAAGGTCGAGCCTTCTGCGAAGCGTGCACGGGAGGGGGTGACGCTGTGCCTGTGGTGAAGGAGAATGACGCCATGCCTGTGGTGAAGGAGGATGACGTCATGCCCGTGGTGAAGCAAGATGAAGCTTCGGTGGATCTCTTTGTAGATAGAGACGATTGAGCCATTGGCATCATGAGTAAGGCTTTCTTGAAGATTAGGCATGTGCTACAGAACACCGGTCTAGGCACCCTCAACCTGCCTTGGGAGGAAATGGTGAGCACTTACTTCTTCATTTTTTACCAACTCACCGATGTCCTAGAAGAACTGCTAGCCTACCTAAACAAGAATCACGCAGACAACACGGAGTACATCCTCGCTTGCTACCGGAGCCGGATAGATGGCTTCGACACTAGCGTCGCAACATAGGGAATCAGCACCGCCCATGACACTGAGAAGCACTAGCACAACCTAGTTCGTGCCGATGCTGAGTAGGTGGCCAACCGCATCACCACTGACGAGCAAAAGGGCCTCATGGCTATAGAGGAGGACAACAACAACGTTGATACCAACAACGAGGATGAGGATGAGGATAGTGATACCGATGATAAGTAGAGGAGTAAATAAAGTTCCATTTGATGTATCTTCCTTATGTTGGGAGTACGGGTGGAGTACATGTTGTTGCTCTTTCCTTATGTTGTTACTCTTTCTTATGTATCTTCCCTTGCATTTTATGTCAGACGCGTTCGAATGTACAGAGGTTTTGATTTGTGAAGTCTGATTTGCATGTCTATGTTTACTTTTGTTGAACTTTGTATTAAGTGGGTTAAACTCTATTGAGCATTGTGTAGATCAGGCCCTTTGGTCAATTGGTAGCTGATTTCTAGTCCCTGTTGGTTGGTTTTGCCTGCATGTTTCTTTTTGGTACTCTTTCTAATCTATAGTATGGTAAACATGCATAACGAAATTCATCCGATCAAGTCTAGCATCGATGTAATGCCTAACGGAGGAGCTTTGTACTGTATATTGTTCGACGAGATCAAATGTGTCGCATTTGGATTTTCTTGCAAGCGTAGTAAAATATGAGAATGAAGCGAATGCGGCAGGAAAGCTGGACACAAGAAGTGAATCGAGAAAAAGAGCTTTTGACCACCATAACACACTTGAGACTTGAATGCCTACTGCGATTGTGATAGGTCTTTTATGTACTTATTTCACTCCAATCCAAGCAGTCACGGTAGTCGAGGGGTAGACCGATTGCTATGACACTCTACTGTCCTACGAGATCAAATACACAGCGGTCGGACTTTCTTGCGTTCGTAGTAAAAGTCAACAGCTTTGGCTCCTCCGTTCTGCATTAGATCGAGGCGAGACTTGTTCAGATGTACTCCGCGTTGCATGGTTGTTTCAAGTTCAACAAATTTTATCAAAGATATGAGTTGGCTTTAGCAAAGATCAAAGGCACTCATGAATGTTTAGTAAATAAGTTTTAGATCAAAGGCAACTAGAAAGAAATCTGCAGCAAAAAGAAACCAACAACAAAATGACCAAACGACCTGAGCTACACCACGCTCAGCAGAGTTTAACCCACCTAATACAAAGTGTAGCAAAAGTTCATATAGACATGCATGCAAATAAGAGTTCACATATTTGCAAGGGCATCCCACATATCAAACCTAGTCATGACTACTAGTACGACTCTTACGTCCCACAGATCAAGGAACGAGGCAGGCGTGCAAGATCTCGTCCATGTCCACATTCACTAAGACGACATTGGCGGCTGGTTCAATACTCTTGACCAGATCGACGATGTCATCGTCCTTCGATTCTAGCAGAAAACCCTGCTCCACCACCCGGACGTTCACCGCTATGCCAATCTGAATTTGGGCAGCAGCCAGTACCGCGGCAACCCCCTGACCAGCGCAGCATGGCACAGAATCGTGGGCGGCTACCTCCATCAAGGGATGCCTCACGAGGCCACTTTTCAAGCACGACCACGAACAAAGAACTAGGCTCTAGGGCCAACGAGGCTTGGGACGCCGTCACGCCCACATTCACCTGTTGAGATAGGAGGCAAATTCCAAATACTAGTTAAATTAAACAGCATGAACACAAATACTAGTGTGAGCATTGCCCACATACTCTAGTTAAATGAAGATAAACAACATGGACAACAGTATGCTGATGATCCACCTCCAAAGGGGGGAACTGGCAGGTGAGAGACCACACCGATGAGAGGTCCATCTGTTGGTGGAGGATTGCCAGCGTGGAAGGCCTCCGGGGCCTCCACATCGACAGATGACCTTGTTGGCTCTGCCATGGTCCTAGCAGGAGGTATCGACGGTGCAGTAGGTTGAAAGGCAAAAGCATTGGGATGGAACCAGGAGCTCTGGAGAGAGAAGGCAGCAGGTGTATAACCTTCCCTTTCACACCTCATCTCCGCTGCTATAGTTTGGGGGCCATCGACCATCCCATGATCGAGACATTTGCGTGGGTGGGTGGTGGGGCTTCGCCCCATCACGTCAATGCGATGAGCCCGAAGGCGACGTCCCCTCCTGTAATAGGCTAGTAACACCACCCGCGTGCATGCCTGCGCGAGAATGCATGATCACATTGTCCGGGTAGTCAAGATTTCAGACGACCAGACCTTTTGTGATCCTGTGAAGTATAAAAATTCTGAAAAAATAATCTTTGATGCATAGTTCTTGCAAGTTCAACAAATCTTATCAAATACACGAAAATAAGATGAGTTGGGTTTAACACAGATCAAAGCCACTCATGACTACTACTACAATTGATATAAATTGACCAAGTGCACTCCGTAGGCAATAATTTTACTCATAGTTCTACATTGTATTGTGTCCGACGAGATGAAATGTGCCGCATCGGACTTTCTTATGAGTGCAGTAAAATATTAGAGTGAAATGAATGTGGTAGAAAAGCCGGACATAAGAAGTGAATCAAGAAAAAGAGTTTCTAACACGCTTGAGACTTGAATGCCTGGTGTAGTTGTGATAGGTCTTTTCTGTACTTATTTGATTCCAGCTATGCCCTAGAATATGGTGGAGCTCTAAGGATGATTAGGGTTTCTGTCTTCTCAAATGACTTGATGACGGGAGTTATTATTCTTCCTAGGGGGTGGTAGTGTCTATGAAATCTAGTCGGTAGTCTACCAAGGGGTATGCCCATGGTGGTAGATGAATCGATGGAGGCATGCGTGAGGAAACAAGATGGTGACACAGAACGTAAGAGATAGCGATTAGATAGGTTCAGGTCGTTGGCTTGACATAATACCCTATGTCCTGTGTCTTTGTGGATTGTATTGCGTATGATTAGATGAAAACGAGGGGTCCCTACTCGCCTTATATAGCCTAGGGGTAGGGTTACAGATCAGTTGTTTCTATATTGATCGGTTTACAAGATAGGAAGTTATAGATATCACAGTAATCTAGCATATCCGAGCATATTTCCTAGATCACCGAGGATTCTTACGTAGTCTTGTGAGGCACGTGGACCTACGTCGTACTTCACGTGGCGACATCTTGCAAGCTAGGCCTCAACTGGTAGCGCGACCCATGCATGGTCTTGTGTGTTGGGCCTCCCATAGCAGCTCTTCCCATGTACAGCCTTGTGGGTACCGGGGGTTATACTCCCATAGCTAGTCCCCTAGCACCTTGTATCTGCCGAACAACACTGTCTTGAGCTTGTCCAAGCAGTTTAGCTAGTCACTGGTCATCAAAAGCAAGCGTCCGACCAGATTGACTGGGGTCCAAGTTGTCGAAATGAGCGTTCGAGCTATTGAATACGTCATCCAAGCTGTTGAACATGGCATCCAAGCTGTAGAAACAGATGTCCAAGTATTTCAACTAGAAGCCGAGCTCGGGCTCACTTGAAGTTCAAGGTTTGTCGGTAGGATGTAAGGAGCTCAAGTAAAAAAAATTTAAAGTCTTGGTCGATGAAGTGTACACATTTAAGTGCTAGTTGCGATGGCTCTGACAACATGGTCATCAAGGAAAAGCAAAGGCATTAGATGATGGGCTTGACGAAGTCGAAACACCATGTAGAAGAAACAGTACGTGCACCACGAGGTGCATTGTACACAATGTAGTCCCCGAGCCTGCTGGAAGATGACGAAGGAATCTTGTAGCAGGGTCAAAAAAATATGTAGTCCCTAGCATAGCTGAGAAAGCAACCAGTCCCCGGCATTGCCAAATAATCGAGTGACCAAGAAATCAGTACATTCACCACAGGTGAAGTGTACACACTTAGTCCTCGAGCCTATTGGAAGATGATGAAGGAATCTTGTAGCAGGGTCAAAGAAGAAAAATATATTATCATAAATATCTACAAAAAAATTCCACCAAAGCAACACTTAGTATTGAATTCTGTTTCGTTGGCCCATATTTGACACGGTACCCCACCAGGCCCATTTAGCAATCCAGCGGGGCACGCAGAGATTTTGGTGGAGAATGTAGTGGGGCAGGTGCGGTTTCCCAAAAACCCTAGAAGGAGGAAGGTCAACGGTCGAACCGTTATAAGAGCAATGCAGCCTCGGTGCACATTACCCACAATCTCCACTACTTCATCATTCTCCTTGCGCCCATGCCTCTACGTCTGGCAACTGTAAGCGCATAGTTTCCTCTCATCCAGAGATCTATGAGATGGCACTAAAAAAGCCACGGTGGCTCGAGCCGGGGAGCACGCGACCTGAATCACACTGAGGAGTGGATGGAGTCTGTCAGCAATGAGGTGGCGTTCAATCGGTTGGTGGTGGACGACGTGCTGCCCGATAGGGTGACGGGGGGATGGAGTCCAGCTCACGGTGAGAGCTTTCCTACTCCTCGTGGTGATGAACTAGTAGTTTTTGAAGATTACTTCTACTGTGGATTCGGTGTTCCAATCCATCCATTCCTCCATGGGTTGATTGATTATTACGGGATTAGTATTTGCAATCTAAGCTCAAACTCCATTCTTCATTTTTCTGTCTTCATCTATTTCTACGAAGCCTATCTAGGCATTCTTTCCCATTTTGATCTCTTCTGCCACTTCTTCTGCTTGAAGAACTAGGGGGGAACTAGATCTAGGATTGTAGGAGGAGCATACTTGTAGCTCTGGGACAGGATGGTGGGTCAATAGATCGCCACCCCATTGAACATGAACATGAAATATTGAGCACAATGATGGTTTTACATTCCTCAGGTGGAGCCATATGTGGCATGCGACATGGATCAGATCCCCATTAGCAACGCTAGGTGGTCGGAGAGGCCTAGCGCCAATGGAATGGAGCAAGTGACGGAGCTCTTGGCGCCGATAGATCGGAGAAGGTTGGATGGGGTGACTGTGGCTACAAATTTCACCTTTTGACGAGTCCAGCCTAGCAAGGAGAGGGCACATCCTGGGTATGAGTTCTAGGGGGAGACCGATGGTACCCGGCAGGTGCCCGAGGAGATCAGTCGGGATGAAGTTAAATGACGCATCTCATTGATGTTCAACATTGCGAGGAGTCTTAGGATCAACGACCAGCAGAGGCCCTTCCATGTAGGGAGCCTCCCACCATGGGTAGGAGTCTCATTTTTTGTTTCATTTAATCATTTATCTGTTGTGATGTATTCATTCAAGTTCCTAAAGATTTGTGAGCAGGATCGAGTGGTGTACTTCTTGGTGGTCCCATCAGCGGATTGGCCAAGCGGAGTTGATGCCAGGTCGAGCAGTCCCCGGTGCCAGGCCAGCTCGGAGATAGGTGGGGACAGCTCGGCCCACCTTGAGGATGAGGACGAAGATGAGCGGATGCCACATGTTCGCGAGAAGCTTCAGGGGAAATGGCCCACAAACAAGGAGCCGTTCCTAAAGAGAAGGAAAACAACGGCTTTGTCTCGTTGTGAGGAGAGGCCAGTGAGCATTGGGGCTACCGTCCAACCTCGGAAGCACCAGATGTTTGTGTCGAGCTCGTCAAACAATGATGAGGCAGCAACACCTCCTTCCTTGAGGGCCATGACACCTCTGTCGTCTGTGCTAGTAGGGCAAAGACACAAGAAAGGCGATGGATGTGGGAAAGCACCATGTCGGTACCCGATAGTGCTCGGGCGGTACCCGTAGCGGCAACATGGGCAACATCGGCAGTCCCTAAGACTACATGTACAACTCCAGTGGCAACAACATAGGTGGCCATCCAAGCCCCTAGGACTACGCCGGTTACTCCAACAGCGCCCATGGAGGTGCCGGGCAGCTTGGGTGTTGGAGTTGGCGGCTTTGGGCAATCACACCGGTTCTGAACGGCACGACGAGAGTCCCAATTGTAAGTTTCCCTCTTTATGCATAATTCTTTTTTAACGCTGTTTGTTGATTGCTGACGAGTTGTTTGTGGGCCAAAGTGCAGAGTCGAGTGAGGACCTATGGGTTGATGATGATGATGGCATGGAGCGTGCGGCGGAACCAAAAACTCCCTATGTCCAATAGGAACAAGGAGGAGCAGATCCCGTTGCCCCCACTGAGCAGCCAGTGGCTGCAGAACCAACCGTCCCTGCCATGGAGGAGCCACTAGTCACCAGCCTGACCATGCCTGGAGGTGGGGTGCACAATGAGGAGGATCTAGGCGATGAAAGGTTATGGGCCATAGGGGCAATGCAGCTAATCCTGCTAGAGTAGGAGCAGAAGCCGCAGGGGATCTACCAAGCACCGTGGCGTGGAAGTCGCCCATGGTTGCTGGGCAAACGACGGCACCAGTGGCATCAACAGCAGAGGCAAGGCCTAGACAACCCATCTAAGCATGGCAGTGACTAGGGAGAGCCCCTCTGGAGGCGACTGCTATGGTTATTGAAGAAATCACGTGGGAGCCCTCTCCGCCTCCCTAGCTCCTCTACACGGTTATCCAGCGTGGTGAGGAATTTGAAATGCTAGAGAAGGGGGAGGCGAGCACAGAGACGAAGAGGTTAAGGACTGACCTGGCAGCAATGATCGACCGCATTGAGGTAAGCTTAAGAAAATTCTTCTATTGTGTCCCTTGATTATCGCAATCTTTTTAACCCATTGCTTGTTGTAGAACATTATGAAAGTATCCGAGCAACGCCAACGACAACTAGAAGAGATGGCCCTGGTGCTGGAGGAGAACAAGAATCTATGGTAGTCAGTGGATGACCTCCAAGCACGCCTACTCCAACAATGCCACCACAGAGAAGGTGTGGAGTTGAAAGTCCTACTGTTGGAGGCCGAGCACTGGTAGATGGAGGCACAGAACCAGACATAGGCTGAGCAGCTTAGCCGTAGTGCCGACTAGCAGAAAGGTATGATTTTTAATCTTGTCTTGTTAATGCTCGGCATTGTGAGATGTCTTGCTATGATGTCTAGCATTAGAAATGGAGCTCGGCCTTTCCTGAGAGGCCATCGCGCAGCTGACTGCGGCGAAGGAGGAGGCAGACGAAAAGGCCAAGAAGATAGCTAAAGATCTTCTATGTGAGTGTTTGGCATTTTATTTTTGCCTACATAGTTTGAATGCATGCTTAACATATAGTCACTCTTTTGCAGAGTATCAGCACCAGGCGCTCATGCAATTCTAGGTCTTTGGAGACCAAGTGAAAATGCGAGATGAGGAGATTGAAGTGATGAAAGTAGGAATCAAGCCCATGCTTGACTGCATTGGTTTTGAGCCATCTGGAGGGAGAGAGTTGCTGCCTAGAGACCTGCAACCTCGGTCGATCCTAGACCGTTGCCATACGGCATGGTCGGACTTCAAGGAATTCACACACAGTGCCGCCCAAGGAGCCATTGTGCATGCACTTGCCCAGCTACGATCACATTATCCTATGGTGGATCTCCAGCGCGTGGTGACCGGCTATGCCCATAGAATAGACGCGATGAAGAATGCTAGGCTGGAGGACGAGGCGAAAGAGCCAGTGAAGAGGTTGACTGAAGATGTCGACCAGTTCGTCGAAGGGGGTGCGGTGCTCCATAGATAAAAACTTATGCTAAATTGTTGTATAGGAGTGCTTAGTAACTTTTGTTGAAAGCTTGTTGTTATGGTGTGTTTGTGTTTGAATTTGATATAAACCATCCGATCAGAAGTGTATAGCTAAGTCCCTAGCCCTAGCTAGCCTATTAACCATAACGCGAGGCTTAGGGGCCGTGTGCATGTGGAAAGAACAAGGCATTGCTAAGGAGCCACTACCGACCATCCATGACATAGAGGGCGGATGCTCAAGCACGTGTAGGGAGAAGTCAGAGATAGGGTTGTCTCTGGAGGCGTCTGAGCGTCAATGTGTTTGTTTGGGTATTTGCCTTAGGCGTAGATGGCGTTTCATCTTTAAGATGTTGTATGTAGAATTAGAATCGCTGATTAGAAAAGCATGGAGAAAACAATATGGAGAAACATCAGTGTAAAAAACTTTATTGAATACTCAAATATGAAAGGTACATAACTTTGAAATGAACGCTTCAAGGGTAGAAACGTGTAAGCAGATCGATGTGCCAAGAGTTTGGGACATCTCTTTCATCCATGTTGCATAGTCTGTAGGACCCTGGTTGGGTGACCACCTTGACAATGAAGGGACCCTCCCAAGGTGAGGATAGCTTGTGCATCCCATCTGTCTTCTGTTTCCTGTGGAGTACTAAGTCTTCGACCACAAAGAATCGATCGTTGACATTATGGTTGTAGTATCTTCATAAATTGTCGAGGTATTTTGCTGTCTAAACACAAGTGACCAGACGTTCCTCTTCTAAGCTATCCACTTCAATGAGCCAAGCTTGGTCAGAGTTCTCCTTGTTGTAATTCTTCACCCTAGGTGCTCGGAAGGCGACATCAGCAGGCAATACAGCCTTAGAGCAAAAAACCATGAAGTACAGGGAGACGCCGGTGTTACGACTGGGCTAGGTCCTTAGTCCCTAGACCATAGCTGGCAGTTCCTTGATCCATTTGCTTAGGTGTTTCTGTTCCTTCTCATAGAGTTGTTTCTTCAATGCGTCCAGGATCATACCGTTGGCGCGCTTGACTTGACCATTGGCCCTTGGGTGTGCCACAGAGACATACTTGACTAAGATGCATCTTTCGTCATAGAAATCCCAGAAGTCACTACCAGTGAACATGGACCCTAGGTCAGTGATGATGTTGTTCGGCAGGTCAAACCGGTGAACGATGTCATCAAGCAGCTCGACTGCTTTCTTCGCTATAGCTTGGACCAGGGGTTTGTATTCGATCCATTTGGAGAATTTGTCGATGTAGACATAGACCCAGTGCAAACCTCCTAGCACGGGCTTGAATGGCCTAATCATATCCAGTCCCCAGCATGCAAAGAGCCATGATGCAGGGATTATTTGCAAGGCCTGAGCTAGAACATGGATTTGTTTAGCGAAAAACTGACAGTTCTCACATCGGTGAATGAGTGCTTCAACATCAGCTATGGCTGAGGGCCAATAGAAACCAGCTTGGAAAGCCTTTCCGACCAATGTTCTAGAGGCCACATGGTTGTTTCAGGTGCTGGCGTGGATCTCCTTGAGTATATTCCTGCCTTCTTCCACGGAGACGCACTTCTGGAGTAGCTCCCCTTTGGCATTTTTGCGGTACAACTTCCCTTCAACAAGGACATAATGCTTACTATGGTGGGCAAGGCATTCTCTCTTTGTGTTGTCAACCAGGATGTCTATAGTGGTGAGGTATCTGATGAAAAGTTCCCTCCAATCACTGCTCAACCCAGGGACCGCGACGACTATCTGCTCGCCAGGTGGTTTTTCTTCAATGCCTTCTTGTTCCTGCTTGATGGAAGGGGCCATAAGTTCCTAGATGAACACTCTAGCTGGAACTTCAGCCCGGGTTGATCCTATCTTTGATAGGTCATTGGTTGCTTAATTATTAACCCAAACCACGTGGTGGTATTCGATGCCATAGAATTTTTCTTCTAACTTTCTTATCACGGCGTAGTAAGCGTCCATCTTCTCATTGGTGCAATTCCAATCCTTGTTGAGTTGGTTGATTACGAGAGCGAAGTCATCGTACCCCTAGAGGCGTTTAACACTAAGCACGATAGCTATATGGAGAGCATGAAGTGCCACCTCGTATTTAGTGGTATTATTAGATGCTTGGAAGTGTAGGTGGAGAACATAAAGAAGCTTATCCCTCGATGGCAAGATAAAATATACGCCAGCTCCAGCACCATCGAGGTTGAGAGACCCATCGAAGTACAAGGTCTAGTGCTTGGGGTGGCTGACCTAGACAGGAGTCTGCATATTCGTCCACTTGGCGATGAAATTGATGAGCGCTTGTGACTTGATCGTGTGGCGAGGCCTGAAGTCAATGGTATAGGTGCCGAGCTCGACCGCCCTTTTAATGATGTGGCCACTAGCTTCCTTGTTGCAGATGATGTCGCCGAGCGGGTATTCCATGACTACTGTAATGTGGTAGGCATCAAAGTAGTGGTGGAGCTTTCGGGGTGTGATCAGGATGGCGTATAGCAGTTTTTGCACCTATGGGTAGTGAGTCTTAGACTCATTTAGGACCTCTCTAATGAAGTAGACTGGGTGCTAGACTTTGTATGCGTGTTCGGCCTCTTCTCATTCAACAATGATGGCGATGCTGACTACCCGATTGGTCGCTACGATGTAGATTAGCAGGGTTTCATCCTTTTGCGGGTGGTCATGATTGGAGGTGTGGTGAGGAACTACTTGAGCTCAGTGAATGCCTTGTCAGCGTCCTCCGACTAGACAAATTTCTCTTGAGCCTTGAGTAGTTTGAAGAAGGGGAGTCCCTTTTCACCTAGACAAGATATGAAATGACCTAAAGCCGCAAGGCACCCCATTAGCTTCTAGACATCCTTGGCGTAGGTCGATGGCTTCATGTTGGTCACCGCCGCTATTTTCTCTGGGTTAGCTTCGATGCCACAATGACTGACGTTGTTGCCCAGCAGAATACCAGATGGTACACCAAAAATGCACTTAGTGGGATTCAGCTTCCATCAGTATACTTTTAGGGCTTCAAAAGCTTCGGTGAGGTCGGCAATGAGGGTGTCAGCAGTCCAAGACTTGACCACCACTTCATCGACATAAGCCTCGATGTTCTTCCCGATCTGGTCCTTGAGGCAGCGTTGGATGGCTCTTTGATAGGTTGCACCTATGTTCTTGAGCCCAAAGGACATCGTCGTGTAGTAGTAGGCACCGAAGGGAGTGATGAACGATGTCTTGATCTGGTCTTTTTCCTTTAATGCGATTTGGTGATAACTAGAGTAGCAATCTCAAAAGCATAGGAGCTCATAGCCAGCCATGGAGTCTACAACCTCGTCAATGCGAGGTAGACCGAAGGGGTCTTTAGGGCAGTGTTTGTTGAGATCGGTGTAATCAACGCACATTCTCCATTCTTTTACTTCTTCCTTACAAGAACCGGGTTGGCTAACCACTCCAGATGATACACCTCTTTAATAAAACTAGCAGCTAAGAGCTAGGCTATCTCTACCCTAATGGCCTCCTTTTTGTCCTACGTGAATCGTCGAAGCTTCTACTTGATCGGCTTAGCGGTCACCGAGACGTTTAAGGAGTGCTCGATCAACTCTCGAGGCACGCCGGGCATGTCCACATGTTTCCACGCGAACCCATCGACATGCTCCCTTAGGAAGCTGATGAGTGTGTCTTCCTATTTAGGTTCAAGGCCGGCCCCAATCCGAGCAGTCTTGGACTAGTCGCTAGGGATGAGGGCCACTTCCTTCACCTCCTTAGATTTGGTGGATGCTTGGGCGGCCTCCATGGTTGGGATCTCTAGGTCCTCCAGAGCGATCAGCTGCGTAGTCATGATGCAGTCCTGCATGCGAATGGAGATGTTAGTTGCCTCGACAAGCAAGAAGCTTTCCTTCTCACAGTTGTAGACGACATCGAGGTTGGCGTGCAGGAAGAGGACCCCCTGCTCCGTCGGCATCTTCAAGACCAGGTATGTATAGTGTGGCATGGCCATGAACTTGTCAAGAGCTAGTCGGCCAAGGATGGCATGGTATGCTGTGTTGAAATCGACGACGAGGAACTTGACATAATCGATGCAAAAATGCTTGGCGGTGCCGAACTGAACCAGCAGTGTAATCTATCCCTAGGGTATGGACACCTTCCCGAGAATGATTCCCTAGAACAGAGAATCCATGGGGGTAAGGTCTTCCTTCTTAAGCCCTAGCTCCTCCATAGATCTGGCAAAGAGTATATTAAGGGTGCTCCCACCGTCGATGAGGACCTTTTGGAAGTGCACGTCCTTGATTATGGGATCTAGGATGAGTGTGAAACGCCCTAGGTATGGGATGTTCGACCACTAATCGGCCTTAGAGAAGGTAATCGGGTGCTCCAACTAGTTGAATTACTTGGGATCAGCGATGAGGCCATCATATGTAGCGACCGACATGATGCGTTAGGCTATGAGCTTCTGCTCTCGCTTGTCTTCAGGGATAGCTTTCCCACTAAAGATGGTGGCGACAGTCTTGGTGGGGTCTTGGTAGGTTGGGGCCTTATTCTTGCTTCATTCTCCACCCTGACCGTCTTCGGTCTCATCGTCATCATGCCATGGCTTCTTCGATGATATACCACCAAGTGCTGTCTTTAGGCCTCTGCACTGTAACACCCTAGTGTTAAGCATGCATTTGGCATTGGCATTGCATGAGCACAAGCATCATTGATCATTCATGAGCATGAGCATCTCAAATTTTATCTCTATGATTGCATATATCACATGTGTTGTCACTAAATGCTTTACATATGCTAGGGTTTACATGTGACCAATGTATAAAATGCTTGTGGAACCTTAGGGGTACCTTAAACATATTTAAAATGTCACATGGAACAACTTTGGTATTCATGACTTAGACCAATTGGGCCTCTAAGTCATGGTTATAGTGTAAGTTACCATTTTCAATATGTATGTTTGACCTAAGTTGAACTCTAGCATAGATTGTTTGCATGGCACTGCACCCTTAAGCAAAGTTGTAGTACTTGACAAGAGTAACAACTTTTATTTTTGGGTCAAGATCTAATTCATTGCATAGCATGCTCAAAAATAGCTCTCAAGTAGCAATAAAATGTTGTTTTCAAACATTGAAAAATTTCTAAGTCTAGGACTGATTTTCAGTTCAATGTACCATACTTTGGAGCTTTGTATTTTGAAAACAATGCCGAATTAGATGTTGCTCCCTAAAGCAAAGTTGGAGTTTACATGTAGCTCTACAACTTTGATTATTATAGTTTTCACTGAATCACATTGGTTTGAGAGTTTGAGAGTGAGGAAGGAGGCGGTTTCAGTCATTTCGAAACGGCATAAGCCGAGTCAGAGTAGGCTGGTGGTAGCCGACCGTCATTAGGCCGTGCTCGCCATCTAGCAGCTGTATGCCAGTGCATTACCCACCAGTCTAGCTGGTGAAGGCTTCAACATCGCCACGACACGCCCGTCTACTCTATCTCGCTCATTTCCTCTTCCTCGCTCGCTCTCGCACCCGCCAGGCGACGCCGAGCTCGCCGTTGCCACCGCCAGCTTCGCTGCCGCGTAGCGCCGCTGTCGCCACACCATTTTCTAATCGATTGTGCCAACAGCTTTGCCATGTTCTATGCTTCAACCTCTACCCCTTTCCTAAGCACTTCGAGTCTTGGTAAGGGTGCATTTTGTCGTTTTCGCCGCCGGTGATCTCGCTGGAGTGCCACCGAGCTCCATGCTCGTCGTGCCCAATGCAAGCTCAAGCCTTTTCATTCTTTCTCTCTCTCGTCTTGTCGCCTTTGTAGGTCATAGGAGCACACACCGATGACCTTTTAGACAGTACCGCCCTAACAACGCCGAAACACGACCGCGCACCGATGTGTCGTCACCGCTGCGCGGCCATGCATGTGAGCAGAGCTCACCGCCACCTCACCAGTACCCCAACCACCTTAGATAGCTTCATTTGGTTCCCGCAAAGACGTAGCACACCTTACCAGAGCACGTGATGGCCAGAGAACACCAACATACCGCCGTGCTACCTCCGTCGTGCGCCATTGCCGCTAGCGAGCCGTCTCTGATGAACCCTAGGTAGCGTATTCGCCACCAACCAACGCGGCTTGGTTAGGGGAACACTTTGGTGTCACCGTTGTCGCCGATGATCTCGCCATCGGCAAGATATGGCTGGCCGAAACACCTCCTCTACTTCTATATCGCTGACGCGTGGGACCTACTGACCAGCGGGCCCCATCTGTTAGTCTGTGTATTGGTTGATTTTCTTATTTGTTTTCATAGATTTGAATGCATGTTTCAAAAATTCATATCTAAAGCTAGAAGTTTCCAAATGGGGTGAACCAAATTTTGTTGGATTCATCATGAAGTGTAATATTTGATAAAAATATGAAACCTACTGTTGGGGATATTTTTTGGGATAATTAAATGGAGCTACATAAGTGCTTTTAAATTGTTTGCAATCTTGTAAAATGCATAACTTGAGCTAGGAAAATGATAAAATTGTGATTCCAATTTTTCTGATCTTGTGTTGACTTACTATAGTTAGGAAAAATGTTGAACTTATAGTAAACTTGATTGGAGTAGGGTCTTTCTATTTATCTTTTAATAAATTCTATTTTCTTAGGAAATTCATAAGGATCAAAATAAGTAACATATTGCCATGAATTTTTTTTACAATGTTAATGGGTTTTAGGGAAGCTAAGAAAAATATGAAATATGTTGTTTGACACTTTTCAATATGGATAACTATTTTCACTAAAATCAGCCCTTATAACTTGTCATTTATGTAGAGGGTGCTGTAAGTGTTTATTTGGCATGAAATTTTTATAGTAGCCTACTGGGATCATATATGAACCACTTAATTTCCTAAGAATTTATTGTGCAATTTTGATATATTTTCTTTATTTCAGCTTAGTGTCCAAATGAATTAATAAAGGCATTTAAATAAATTATTTAGGGTTAACCATCATATTTTTTAGAGTGTGTATGATGCCTATGAACTGTTGGTACCTTTTGTTGTGCCCAATTTTGCTTTCAGGTATGCAATAAAATATTATAGCTCTAAAATTCAATTATAGAAGTTGTTTTGGATAGATTCTGTTGCTAGGTGTTTTGCATAGGAAAATGGAGTTTGCTGTAGAAATAGTTAATAGCAAAGTTGTAGGGAATTTATTTATCTAGCTTGTGTCAAAATTTTAGGGCTATTGTCCAAATGGTTTGAGAGTTATAGCTATTAGAAGTTGGTCTTCCGAAATGCTTACTCTCTGGAATTTCTAGATAGACTTGGGAAGTTTACCTATTTTGTCTAGGATAGTAGTTGAATCAAATTTTGGTGATTAAATGAAAGTTGTAGGAAATTTTATAAGCTTTCTAGAAAGTCAAGGATCATAGCATTTGGTTAAGTAGAACTACAATTATGATCTAAACTTGTAGCTATTGTGTTGTGGTCCACAAATGGACTTAGTGTGGATTATTGGAATTTCTAGAGAAGAGATATGCACCTACTCAGTAAATAAGAATTTAACCTTGTTATCATCCTAATGACCTAATATGATAGTCATCATTTAACCATGGGCATTATCATGACATGTCATCCATGACCCTTCTTATGCATTCATGATTCTGACTTTTTGCATATGCATGCAATAGGTGCGATGAAAGAAATCACCGTGTTGGAGTACGAGGCCAATCCCCAGGAAGAGCATCAGGAAGTGCAGCAATAGGAGGTCCTAGGAGAAGGTGAGCCCAATGGTGAATAGTTGCCAGAGTGCCTAGATCATCAGCCCTCAACCTTTGTGAAAGGCAAGCCCCTGAGCATTCTAAGCCTCCTATGTTTTCAAACTATCAACTTGAGTCCTTTTTATGTTGATGCACTAAGTACTAGGAGTTGATCAGAACCACTTGCTGCATATATCTTCCTTGATCATATATATATATATATATATATATATATATATATATATATATATATATATATATATATATTGAATCCTTGTAGGTCTAGGATCGAATATATGCTTAGCCATGCTTAGTCGGTAGAAGTCGGGTGATTACCTGTCACCTGCATGATATAGGCTGATAACTAATCATGGTTGGCTATATGTGCTAGTGTGGAATATAACCATGTGTCAATGAATAAAGGAGACCAGGCGGGATCGTTATAGAGAAGCAACAAGGCATGGAGGTCTTGGGTGCCTATATATCCCCGTCTATGTCAATTAAGGACCGATTCGTTGTACGTCTTCATGTCATTTTGAACACATGCCTATCACTTAGTTGGCCGGATCTGGTGGTACGACCATGAAGCTGAGTAGCTCAATTTAGGTTGGGCCCCGATAAGTGAAAGTGCATAGACTCAAGGCAGTAAGAATGTGCGGAGAGCCAATGGCATGAGCCCAAGGGCGGGACCAGGTCCCGATCTTCCTGACAGATTAGTATAATCTCTAAGGGTGCAGCACTAATCAGACCCATGAGTTAGTCCTGAATTGTACCAAAGGTGACCTAAGGCTACCTTTGCGGGGTGTGCCTCTGTTTGTGTTAGGAATAAATTCCCTAGCTGGGTAGGAATCGATTCGAATCGCCGTCTCTCCCGGATAGTGAGAACTTTACTGAGCAGCGGCAACGTAGAGTAACTTAATGGAAACTGGATGGTTATGATGATGCTCAAATTATTCTGATACCGGATATGGTTACTAATGCTTGTTAGCTTAATCAAGTGATTGCTCTAGTACAGGTGCTAATCTAGAGATGCTTAATTGAATAGGTATTCAAATTGATGCTAGAGGTACTAAATCTCCAAATTATGTTACTAAAGTGTTTATGCAAAAATGTTGTCAAGCTAACTCCACCTTTAAAGCCATGCATACTCCTTGGTGTCTTATTATTTTGGTTTATGACGGGTAAGTCTAGCTGAGTACATTCCCGTACTTAGTGTTTATTCCCATTTATTATAGATGACATGATGTACCATGGTTACTACAAGCATTGCATAACTCCAATAGTTGATGGAGAGTAAGACTAAGGGCACGGTCATTCTATATCATCTCACCTATGTGCTTTTGTTGGAGATGATCCTAAGCTGGCTATGTATTTAAACTATCTTGATGATGTTTCAAAACTATGTTGCTTTCGCTACTTTCAATTTGGGTTGTAATAACTCTGTTGAAACTCCAATGTATGAGAACTATCGGGTTACCAGGTTTATATGGGTTCAAGTATGATGGTTTGATCGCTTCGGTGATTGCTATTATACTTGTGCTCTTATAAATTAGACGGTTCTGTTACAGCTGGCATCGGAGCAAGGTTCAACATTAAACGTGTCATATGTGTATTGAAAACAAAGTTTTTAATTTATAAAAATAGAAAGTATGCCAGTGGTCATCTCCCTTGTGCCCAGTTAAGGACTATTAGGTGGCTATATAAGTACTAACATGGGATGGGTTTTTACTTTCGTTATCCATACGGCGTGCTATTGTATGGATGCCATTCACTTGAGTGGTAATGTATGGATCGAATGCCTCTACACCCAGGTAAGAAGGTAAGTTAATGAGTGGCTTGACCGCAAGATGTGAACGTGTGGTCGGGGAGAGCTAGCTTTGATATGGCTGTATATGCATGCTTGCATGTGTGTATGGTGCGTATTTAATTGTGGGTAATAAATTGTCATCGGGTAGCTTTGATACAGAAATATATATATTGGGGTATATATATGGAAGTATTTAATTTACCACTCTCATATATTCAACCTAGAGCCCAGATTACATTCTTGTACATTTAATTGTTGGGATGGGCTGAAATGAATCTTCTGTAGGTACACTAACAATGAAGTGTGTAGCTCATTTAGTTATGATTATATTGAGAGAACGTGTGTATGCCACCGCGTATATCATTAAGGATTTAATTTTTCCTAAGTTCGTGAGGATGTATGGAACGTGCATGCATCATGATAAATCATTCATTCATATCATTACATTGTTCCTCCCCTTATAAGTTTTAGATTATGTTATGTAACCCTTTTCTATGATCATGTTGTCTCACAAGAGTTATACCATTTTGATACAGATGGCAGCCTCAGGAGTCCCTGTTGCAAGTGACACCTTTTTGGCCCTGTTTGGAACTCCCACCCTACTATGGAGGGTACTGCACTTGGTTGGGTATGCTGAACCACCTTGCTATTTTTGGAGCAAAGTGGTAACTAAGGGACAACAGTGGTACGACGTATGGGTGTCTATCCTAGCCTGTGTTGATCACTCACAGTGGCAAGGCTAGAGTGTAGAGTCAGATGGACAGACACCTTGGGAGGGTGCCCAAGTTGCAGCTTTTGAGGTCCTCAGTGAGACATGTTAGGAGTTTGGGGACGAGCTTGTCAATGGTCCTGTCAGATCCTTTCCTCGAGTGGACCCCTCGCAAATCGCTTGGACCCAACCAGGCAGTAATGCTTTGGTAAGAGACCGGGATGAAAGAGCAGGAAGTAGTAATTCTGCCATGAGTGCCATGTATGCTATTATGAAGATGTTTTACTCTCACTAGGATAGCTACATCAGCTGTATGCAAGAGCTCCAAAGAGCATAGGCTACACAGCGCAGGATGCGAGAATGTGTGCACAGGCACCAAAGGGCAGTTAGAGTAGCTCAGAATGAGATAGGTAATTATATGACAACCTTGGAAGCTCATTGGGGGTAGTTTGCTCGTGATGTTGCTGAAAGGGATGCAGCCATAGCAGAGGTTTAGGGGATCCATGTGGAGAGAGACGAGGCTATTCATCTTGCTAGAACTAGGGAGGCAGCTAGAATCCGGATGGAGTTTCAGGCTGCTAGGTAAGCAATGGAGTTTCATTACAGAGAGCAAGAACTTATACGCCAGGTTGAGGAGCTTCAGTTGTATGTTCATTGTCTCAACAACATGGTGAACCCAATTCTTCCTCCAGATGCTCCCGTGGTGGAAGAAGATCCCAATGTGTTGATTCCCGAGGACGATGGCATGGAGGTGGATGCCGAGGCCGAGCCTGAAGATGAGGAGATTGAGACTTTTGAGGACGACCATGGTGATGGTGTGTTCGACATTGAAAGTGACCACCACAAGGAGTAGTTTAGCTTTAGTATCTAGCTAGATGCGTTAGCTCTCTATCTTCAATCATTTATGTAATGAACTTGTAATTTAGTTCGATCTCATGGTGTACCCTTTGATGTACTCTTGAAACCTTGCATGTAATCCATGTTGTGGTTGCACTTTTAATGAATGTCGTTGTGTTGGCAAGCAATTTGGCACATACGGAATGCATTGCGAATGACGTTAAGTAATATAATTGGTGATGTATGGTTGTGGAAATGAATTATTGTGTCTCTGTTTTATTGTGTGAATTTAAATTCTCTCTAGTAAATTTAGCTTGGCATAATTATACAATTCTTCTCCAATTTTCTAACATCATCAATAATTGCTTGTTGTTGCAATTTTGTAGATGCCTCGCACCTGTTCTGGAGCTAGTGGGAACAATGGGAACGGTGGTGCCAAGGGTTGTGGCTTGAATGGTCATGACAATGGAGATTTGCCACCACCACCACCCACTCCGGCAGAGTTGATGGATATGCTCGCTGAAGGGCAACGTGTTATGGGCGATGCTATGCACACCATGGCGTAGCAAGTCGCCCAGGGCAGACATCAGCGCCAGGGTGCAGAGCCAAACCAATATAGTGATTTCAAGGAGTTCCTGGATACAAGCCGCCTATTTTCAAGGAGGCTGAGGAGCCACTCCAAGCAGAGGAATGGCTGAACACACTTGAACAAAAGTTTTGTTTGCTGAGGCTTACTGAGCCAATGAAAACTGAGTATGCATCCCACCAGTTGCAAGGGTCTGTAGGCATTTGGTGGAGTCATCACCGAGCCACCCTATCTGAGAATGCTCACATTACCTGGAACTAGTTTAAGGCTGCTTTCCAGGGACACTATATTCCCCCAAGTCTTATGAGTATCAAGCATACTAAGTTTATGAAGCTAATACAAGGTACCAAGAGATTGACTGAATATCTACATGCTTTCAACAACCTGTCAAGATATGCCACGGAATTTGTTGATACTGAGGCAAAGAAAATTGCTAGTTTCAAGCGAGGGCTTGGGACCAAGCTGATGAAGACTCTTGCTCATAACAAGTCTGCCACTTTCAATGAATTTGTCAGTGATGCTTTAACTCAAGACAATCAAAACAACATTTATGCTGCATCCAAGAATTGGAAGAGAGCCTTTGAAGCAGGCGCTTCTCAGTCAAAAGCTCTAGTTGCTGCAAGACCTCAGTTTTGCCCACCTGCTCCCAAGTTTAGGCCACCTTAGAAAAAGGTGCAAACCATTCAGAATCAGAAGGTGTTTCATAAGGCCTATTCTGTTGCTCTACCAAAGGGCGGCTCAGGACAAGCAAGTTCCAATGTTCCACCCAACAACCTGTCGTGTTGGAACTACAACAAACCCGGCCATTGGGCAAGAAATTGCCCCTATCCCAAGAAGAACAACTAGAAGTAGGGTAATTCCAATGTGCATTAGGGACATATGCACTATACCACTATTGAAGAAATTATGTCGGTGAAGTTGTTACTGTGGGTACATTTCTTGTGAACCAACATCCCGCAGTTGTTTTATTTGATTCTAGGGCATCACATTCATTTATGAGTCAAACATTTGTATCCAAGCATAATCAGAGGTTAGTTACTGTAGATAAGGGTAGTTACTGCATAAGTGCAGCCAAAAATCAAATCTCCATCAACCAAATAGTTAGAGATGTGTGCATCTCCATAAGCAACCGGGAGTATACCGTAGATCTTGTAGTATTGCCCAGGTTGGGGATAGATGTAATCCTGGGAATGAAATGGATGAGTGGCCATGGAGTTCTTATTGATACTTCCACTCGGGTGGTTATGTTAAGAGAACCTAACAGTAAGAATGCTTTCTTCATACCACTTCTCAGAGATTTTGACCTCCAAAATATATCTAATGCTATCCAGCTTGTGACTATTGCTGACATTCCAGTGGTGTGTGAATTCCTAGACGTGTTTCTAGATGAGTTGCTAGGGTTACCACCTGGCAGAGATGTAGAGTTCAAGATTGAATTATTACCAGGCATGGCACCTATCTCATGAAGGCCTTATAGGATGCCACCCAATGAATTAGCTGAGCTCAAAGTGTAATTGCAGGAGCTTCTTGAAAAAGGTCTCATTCGACCTAGCTCATCACCGTGGGGTTGTCCTGCCATATTCATGAAAAAGAAGGATAAATCTTTGCGGATGTGTGTGGACTACCGACCCCTTAATGCGGTAACAATCAAGAACAAGTATCCATTGCCTTGAATTGATATCTTGTTTGATCAGCTATCAAAGGCTAAAGTGTTCTCCAAGATTGATTTGAGATCGAGGTACCACCAGATTAAGATTAGGCTAGAAGACATACCTAAGACTGCCTTCTCTACTAGGTATGGTCTATATGAGTATCTTGTCATGTCTTTTGGACTGACCAATGCTCCTACCTATTTCATGTATCTCATGAATTCAGTGTTCATGCCTGAACTTGATAAATTCGTGGGAGTGTTTATTGATGACATCTTAGTTTATTCTGAGAATACGGAAGATCATGAAGAACACCTAAGAGTTGTCTTCACAAGGTTGCAAGAACATAAGTTGTATGCTAAGTTTAGCAAATGCGAATTTTGGTTAAAGAAAGTACCGTTCCTTGGTCATGTGTTATCTGAAGATGGAATTTTGGTAGATCCTAGCAAAGTGCAAGAAGTTATGGATTGGAAGGCCCCGACTTTGGTTCATGAAGTTTGGAGTTTCCTTGGATTAGCAGGTTATTACTGTTGTTTCATTCCATACTTCTCTAAGATAGTCAAGCCCATGACCAGATTACTTTAGAAAGATGAGAAATTTGTGTGGACTCTAGAGTGTGAAGCTACTTTTCACACTTTGCGGACTTTATTGACCACGGCCCCAGTTTTAGCATGACCCGACATAGAGAAATCATTTGATGTGTTTTGTGATGCATCTGGTACTGGTTTGGGGTGTGTGCTCATGCAAGAGGGCCGAGTCATTGCCTATGCCTCACGTCAATTGAGGAAACATGAGCTTAATTACCCAACTCATGATTTAGAGCTAGCCGTGATTGTTCATGCTTTGAAGATTTGGAGGCACTATTTGCTTGGCAATGTGTGTCACATTTACACTGATCACAAGAGCCTCAAGTACATCTTCATGCAACCTAAGTTGAACATGAGACAAAGAAGATGGTTGGAGCTAATCAAGGATTACAACCTAGAGGTGCATTATCATCCGGGCAAGGCAAATGTAGTTGTAGATGCTTTGAGCCAAAAGTATCATAGCAAACCATTACTGGAAGATGGCTTCAACCTACTGCATCGTGTAGTTTTACATAATCTCACTATCAGTTGCTCTCTTGAAGCTAAGGTCATGGAACTCCAAAAGACTAACATGGGTATATTTCATATCCAGAGAAAGATGGAAGAAAAAGAGACTAAACATTTTAGATTGGATGATAGAGGTGTACTTTGGTTTAAGGATACACTTGTTGTACCTAAAGATAGAGAACTTAGAAACCAAATCTTAGATGAAGCACACTCTTCTAAATTGTCCATCCATCCTGGTAGTGGCAAGATGTACCAGGATTTGAAGACCCAGTTTTGGTGGACAAAGATGAAGAAATAGATTGCTATATATGTGGCTAGATGTGATACTTGCTTCTGAGTCAAAGCCGTTCATTTGAAGCCAGCAGGGCTACACCAACCATTGCTTGTTCCAGGTTGGAAATGGGAAGAAATCAGCATGGATTTCATTGTTGGTCTTCCAACCACTTAGAAGGGTAACGATTCCATCTGGGTAATTGTGGGCATCTAACGAAGTCTGCACATTTCATTCCAGTTCAGATAGTTTACCGCCAACATCAATATGCAGAGATGTATATCACCCACATAGTGCAATTGCATGGGATACCAAGAACCATTGTGTCTGATAGAGGTTCATAGTTTGTAAATCGTTTTTTGGGAACATTTGCATAATCAGTTGGGTACCAAATTGATCCGAAGTTCTACTTATCACCCTCAAACTATTGGGCAAACAGAGCGAGTGAATCAGATTTTTGAAGACATGTTAAGAGCCTGTGTAATATCTTTGAAGGGTTCATGGGAGAAATGGCTACCTTTGGTTGAGTTCTCCTACAACAATAGCTATCAGGAAAGCATCAAGATGGCCCCTTTTGAAGCTTTATATGGCCGCAAGTGTAGAACTCCTCTAAATTGGGTTGAGCCAGGTGAAAGAAGGTATTATGGTATTGACTTTGTCAAAGAAGCCGAAGAGCAAGTTCGGATCATTCAGCAACATATAGAAGCTGCTCAATCAAGACAGAAAAGTTATGTGGACAAGAGAAGGAGTCCTGTTGTATTTGAAGTTGGTGATTACATGTACTTGAAAGTATCACCGATGAAAAAGGTACAACGATTTGGTGTGAAGCCAAAGTTGGTGCCTCGGTATGTGGGCCCATACAAAATTATTGAGCAATGTGGACTAGTAGCTTATAGACTTCAACTATCACCAGAGATGAGTGCCATCTTCAATGTTTTCCACGTATCTCATTTGAAGAAATGTCTTCGTGTGCCCGAAGAAGTCATTGAACCCGCTAGTGTCAAGATCCAATCTGATTTAACGTACGAAGAACCTATCTGGGTGATAGAAGAAATGGAGAGAGTAACTCAAAGTAAGGTGGTTAAGTTCTATAAAGTGGCATGGAATAACCATAGTGAACAAGATGCAACGTGGGAACGGGACGATTTTCTACGTAACGCCTACCCCATTTTCTACAGGAATTGGTAGGTCTTTCCAATCTCGGGACAAGATTTCTTTAAGGGGGAGGGGTTGTAACACTCTAGTGTGAAGCATGTAGTTGGCATCAGCATTGCACGAGCACAAGCATCATTGATCATTCATTAGCATGAGCATCTCAAATTTTATCTCTATGATTGCTTATATCACATGTGTTGTCACTAAATGCTTTACATATGCTAGGGTTTACATGTGACCAATGTATAAAATTCTTGTGGGACCTTAGGGGTACCTTAAACATGTTTAGAATGTCACATGGAACAACTTTGGTATTCATTACTTGGACCAATTGGGCCTCTAAGTCATGGTTAGTGTAAGTTACCATTTTCAAGTTGTATGTTTGACCTAAGTTGAACTATAGCATAGAGTATTAGCATGGCAGTGCACCCTTAAGCAAAGTTGTAGTAATTGACAAGAGTAACAACTTTTATATTTGGGTCAAGACCTAATTCGTGCATAGCATGCTCAAAAACAGCTCTCAAATAGCAATAAAATGTTGTTTTCAAACTTTGAAAATTTTAAGTCTAGGACTGATTTTCAGTTTCAATGTACCATACTTTGGAGCTTTGTAATTTAAAAACTATGGCGAATTATATGTTGCTACCTAAAGCAAAGTTGGAGTTTATATGTAGCTCTACAACTTTGATTATTGCAGTTTTCGCTGAATCACGCTGGTTTGAGAGTTTGAGAGTGAGGAAGGATGCGGTTTCAGTCGTTTTGAAATGGCATAAGCCGAGTCAGAGCAGGCCGGTGCTAGCCGACCATCGTCAGGCCATGCTCACCATCTGGCAGTTGTACACCAGTGCATGCCCCACTAGTCTAGCCATAGTCTTCAACATCGCCACAACGCGCCCATCTGCTCTCTCTCGCTCATTTCCTCTCCCTCGCTCGCTCTCGCACCCGCCAGGCGACGCCGAGCTCACCGTTGCCACCACTAGCTTCGCCGCCATGTAGCGCCGCCGTCACCGCACCATTTTCCAATCGATCATGCCAATAGCTTTGCCTTGTTCCACGCTTCAACCTCCACCCCTTTGCTAAGCACTTTGAGTCTTGGTAAGGGTGCATTTTGCCGTTTCCACCGTCGGTGATCTCGTTAGAGCGCCGCCAAGCTCCATGCTCATCGTGGCCAACACAAGCTCGAGCCTTTTCATTCTTTCTCTCTCTTGTCTTGTCACCTCTATAGGTCATAGGAGCTCACATCGGTGACCTTTTAGATGGTACCGCCCTAATGGTGCTGGAACACGGCCACGCACCGCTGTGCCCTCACCGCTGCATGGCCATGCACATGAGCAGAGCTCACCGCTGCCTCATCGGAACCCCAACCAACCTAGATAGCTTCATTTGGTTGCCACGAAGCCATAGCGCACCTCACTAGAGAACATGATGGCTGAAGAACGCCGGCATACCACCGCGCTACCTCCACCATGCGCCATTGCCGCCGGTGAGCCATCTCCGGTGAACCCTAGGTAGCGTATTCGCCACCAAGCAACGTGGCTTGGTTAGGGGAACACTTTGGTGTCACCATCGTCGCCGATGATCTCGCTACCAGCGAGATATGGCTGGCCAGAACACCTCCTCTGCTTCTGTATCGCTGACGCATGGGTCTTACTGACCAGTGGGCCCCATCTGTCAGTCTGTGTATTGGTTGATTTTCTTATTTGTTTTCACAGATTTGAATGCATCTTTTAAAAATTCATATCTAGAGCTAGGAGTGTCCAAATAGGGTGAACCAAATTTTGTTGAATTTATCATGAAGTGTAATATTTGATAAAAAAATATGAAACCTATTGTTTGGGATGTTTTTCTAGGAGAATTAAATAGAGCTAGATAAGTGCTTTTAAATTGTTTGCAATCTTGTAAAATGCATAACTTGAGCTAGGAAAATGATAAAATTGTGATTCCAATTTGTCTGATCTTGTGCTAACTTTCTCTAGTTAGGAAAAATGTTGAATTTATAGTAAACTTGATTGGAGTAGGGTCTTTCTATTTATCTTTTAATAAATGGTGTTTTCTGTGGAAATTCATAAGGACAAAAATAAGTAACATATTGCCATGCAAATTTTTGTATAGTGTTAATGGGTTTTTAGGAAAGCTAAGAAAAATATGAAATCTGTTGTTTGACACTTTTTAATAGGGATAACTATTTTCACTAAAATCAACCCTCATAACTTGTCATTTATGTAGAGGGTGCTGTAAGTGTTTATTTGGCATGAAATGTTTACAGTAGCCTACTAGGATCATATATGAACCACTGTAATTTCCTAAGAATTTATTGTGCAATTTTGATATATTTTCTTTATTTCAGCTTAGTGTCCAAATGAATTAATAAAGGCATTTAAATAAATTATTTAGGCTTGACCATCATATTTTCTAGAGTGTGTATGATGCCTATGAACTGTTGGTACCTTTGGTTGTGCCCAATTTTGCTTTCTGGTATGCAATAAAATATTATGGCTCTAAAATTCAATTATAGAAGTTATTTTGGACAGATTCTGTTGCTAGGTGTTTTGCATAGGCAAAATGGAGTTTGCTGTAAAAATAGTTAATAACAAAGTTGTAGGGAATTTATTTATCTAGCTTGTGTCAAAATTTCAGGGCTATTATTCAAATGGTTTGAGAGTTATAGCTATTAGAAGTTGGTCTTCTAAAATGCTTACTCTCTGAAATTTCTGGATAGACTTGGGAAGTTTACCTATTTTGTCTAGGATAGTAGTTGAATCAAATTTTGGTGATTAAATGAACGTTGTAGGAAATTTTATAAGCTTTCTAGAAAGTCTAGGATCATAACATTTGGTTAAGTAGAACTACAGTTATGATCTAAACTTGTAGCTATTGTGTTGTGGTCCACAAAGAGACTTAGTGTGGATTATTGGAATTTCTAGAGAAGAGATATGCACCTACTAAGTAAATAAGAATTTAACCTTGTTATCATCCTAATGACCTAATATGATAGTCATCATTTAACCATGGGCATTATCATGACATGTCATCCATGACCCTTCTTATGCATTCATGATTCTGACTTTTTGCATATGCATGCAATAGGTGCGACGGAAGAAATCATCGTGTTGGAGTACGAGGCTGATCCCCGGGAAGAGCATCAGGAAGTGTAGCAATAGGAGGTCCTAGGAGAAGGTGAGCCCGATGGTGAACAGTTGCCAGAGTGCCTAGATCATCAGCCCTCAACCTTTGTGAAAGGCAAGCCCCTGAGCATTTTAAGCCTCCTATGTTTTCAAACTATCAACTTGAGTCCTTTTTATGTTGATGCACTAAGTACTAGGAGTTGATCGGAACCACTTGCTGCATATATCTTCCTTTATCATATATATATATATATCTTGAATCCTTGTAGCTCCAGTATCGAATATATGCTTAGCCATGCTTAGTCGGTAGAAGTCGGATGATTATCTATCACCTGCATGATATAGGCTGAAATATGAACAACTGTAATTTTCTCAGAATTTATTATGCACTTTTGATATATTTTCTTTATTTCACCTTAGTGTCCAAATGAATTAATAAAAGCATTTAAATAAATTATTTGGGCTTGACCATCGTATTTTCTAGAGTGTGTATGATGCCTATGAACTGTTGGTACCTTTGGTTGTGCCCAATTTTGCTTTCTTGTATGCAGTAAATATTATGGCTCTAAAAATCAATTATAGAAGTTGTTTTGGACAGATTCTCTGCTAGGTGTTTTGCAAAGGCAAAATGGAGTTTGATGTAAAAATAGTTAATAACAAAGTTGCAGGAAATTTCTTTATCTAGCTTGTGTCAATATTTCAGGGTCATAGGCCAAATGGTTTGAGAGTTATAGCTGTTAGAAGTTGGTCTTCCGAAATGCTTACTCTCTGGAATTTCTAGATAGACCTAGGAAGTTTACCTGTTTTGGCTAGGATAGTAGTTGAATAAGCTTTTGGTGATTAAATGAAAGTTGTAGGCAATTTTATAAGCTTTCTAGAAAGTCTAGGATCATAGCATTTGGTTGGGTAGAACTGTAGTTATGATCTAAACTTGTAGCTATTGTATTGTGGTCCAGAAATAGACTTAGTGTGGATTCTTGGAATTTCTAGAGAAGAGATATGCACCTACTCAGTAAATAAGAATTTAACCTTGTTATCATCCTAATGACCTAATATGATAGTCATCATTTAACCATGCACATTATCATGACATGTCATCCATGACCCTTCTTATGCATTCATGATTCTCACTTTTTTGCATATGCATGCAATAGGTGCGACGGAAGAAATCACCGTGTTGGAGTATGAGGCCGATCCCTAGGAAGAGCATCAAGAAGTGCAGCAACTGGAGGTCCCAAGAGAAGGCGAGCTCGATGGTGAATAGTTGCTAGAGTGCCCAGATCATCAGCCCTCAACCTTTGTGAAAGGCAAGCCCCGGAGCATTCTAAGCCTCCTATGTTTTCAAACCATCAACTTGAGTCCTTTTATGTTGATGCATTAAGTACCAGGAGTTGATCAGAACCACTTGCTGCATATATCTTCCTTGATCAGATATATATATCTTGAATCCTATGTAGGTGTTTACACAAAAATTTGGAGAGAAAAGCGCGGGAACTCAAAACTTCCAAAATCGTGCCAATCAAGGAATCGATTGCATAAGGATCGATATCAGCTGATTCAGATACGACTCTGGAGTCAGATCTCTTTGGATGACATCAGTAGATAGCGATGATGAGCTACGGTTGGCGCCAGGAAACTACATATCGGACTCTATAAAAAGGGAAAGATTAGGGTCTAAGTTATCTTAAATTAGGAATGTTTTCTTCTATGCTGAAGATTGTAATAAGTCGTGCTCAAGTAGGATTCATGTTTAGGCTTCGGGTATAAATATCAAACCCCGGCTATTGTAAAAGACACACAATCAATCAAATACAAGTTACTTACTTTTTTTTGGCTCCGGCCACCCCTTAAGAGTAGGAGTAGAGTAGATCTTGGCGAGTTCTTCAGCAAGTATGGCTGCATCGATCCGGTCGACCTTCACTGCTTGTCTATAAGTACCGTCATGGCTTATACTTCTGTTCATATGGCTGCATCAATCTGGTGGACCTCCACTGTGACTCTGTCTTGGACCAAATCAGCTATATTCTTTTCAAACATTAGCAGAACATCTCTTAGCTGGTTTTTGGTCTCTTCTGGCAAGGCTTCCTTAGAGGAGGTGGCTGACAAACTGATTTCATCTTCATCAAAATACTTCTCCAGATTGAAAGAGTAACTCAGGGCTGGAAGATTGAGTGCTTATGTATAACAAAATCTTGGTTAGGAGGCTTAAATTAGTTTATAACAAATGGATGGCAAAGAGGATACAATACCTTCTCTGTAGTAGCCTCTACCCAAAGAGGGGGAATAGCTGATGATGTACCAGTGACGTCTGGTTGAATCAACTCTGAGCTCTCAACATTAACATCTACAAACCTTAGGGAGGATTTTTAGTTCGTGTTTGTTGTAGAGAAATGAGCTAAGAATATGACTTTCTTACCATCAATTGTGTGCTGAACTGGGGAATCAATAGTTTGGATATCAGCAATGGCAGGATTATTTTCAATAAGGAGACTGTCAGACTCTTGCTCCTGCATAGGTGTTTCCTCAGGAAGTATCTGACATGGCAAGGAATCAGATGAAGGATGGAAATCAAATAAAATCAGGAACTTTTGAGAAAATACTCCAACGAGCATCAAGGATAAAATGGAAAAGACTCATAGTTTCTACCGTTGTGAGAGCATCGATTATTACCACTGAAATTGGCTCCTTGTGAGAATCAACCGATGAAGGTTCAGTTGGTGCTGAATCAAACGCCTAGGACAGTAGCTCCGCACCCAGAGCAGATTGGGACGCAATGGTTGATAGCTATAAAAAAAGGGGGATCAGAAGTTGAACATCAGTTTGAAAAGAATATGGATTGTTTACCTGAATAGCTGATGGTCTAGTTCTACGAAGTCCTTTCCTAGTAACAGCTTTTTGAGTTGTCCCTTGGACCGCCTTGCGCTTTGAAGATTGGTATGTCATGATCATAGGGGCAGCATGAGTTTTCATCAATTTCTTCAGTGAAGGTGCGGCTGACCCTATTCTTGAGACTGGGCATGGTGGCTGATAATCTATAGGATGGCCTTTCCTATTGAAACTTGGAGGATCGAACTCAGTATCCTGAAAGGGTCGGTTAGAACAGTTGGCAGGAGAATTCACCAATTAATTTCTCTGAAAAGAGAATAAAAATTACCTTGCTATGAGAAGCAAATTCCCCATCCAGAGTTATGCACAAAGGGTGAACTAGCCCAAAGAAGAGGTGGGAGCACTATTCTTGCCACAAGGAATCAAAAAGAGTGGAAGATAAGATAGCCCTGATCCAATCATGCAAGCGAAGGGAAGGAAGATCTGATCCCAATTGAAAGACTCTGGAGGCTTCCATCACCTCACTAATATTTTCACGTGGCTTCAGTGTGTTCTTGAAGAACAGTTGAGGAGGCAATTGACCAAGGCCAAACTGACAAGCCACAAATGAAGGGTTGTAGAACTCATAAGTTGGAAGGTTGCCTAGGAAGAAGGAACCTATAGCCATTTTGCCATGGCCATGATGAAATTCAGCTGGAAGGATGCAGGGCTTGATAAAAGAATTAAAGATTGCAGCCGCCGTCTCATCCGAACAGCCTGATTCAAATCGGAATTTGAATGGAAAGATCAACTCATTGTTTTCATCCTCATCGTATGGCAGCCAAGTCAAGACTTCTGCATCAAACCCTCTGTAAATTTTTTTGAAGAGATGGCCCACATCAACATCAATTACTATGGTCGATGCAGCCTCGCCATAGCTCGAGCACTGGCGGGTTCTTCCTTCTTCACCCTTGTATTCCTCATCAAAGTTGGAGGAAGGAAAGCTAAGGTTTCTGAGATCAGACCTTACAATCTTGTGCATATAGAGGTTCAACCACAGTTGTATCAACCACCAAGGGCCACTGATAGTATGCACTAGTTCATTCTTCAGTAATTGGGCAGTTACCTAATAAATCAGATGATAAGCAGCCCCTAATAGATACTTTCCAAGGGGAACTTCCTTGCCTACTGCCAGATGCTCTGCCATAAGCTTATGGTTGTAAGTCGGACCACAAGACGACCCACAGAAGACAAATCTCTCTAGCCACATATTAAAAAAAGCTACATATTCCCTCTCACTGACAGTTGATTCGTCTCCAATATGGTTCATAATATAACTTACCCATCCTGAGCAATCTGATATTTTGGCTAATCTCTTAGAACCAGTGCTCAGGTATTCATAAGGCTGCATTGATCCAGTTATTCTAAGGTCGGTCAACATGTACACATCGGCCAAGGTAATGGTCATCGGGCCGTGACAAAAAATGAAGGCGTTCAGGGCATTGGACTAGAAATAAGATGTGGAAATCAAGAGTGAATCATTCCTCCCCATCCCGGACAATGAGAGTGTCAAACATTGATTTAAATCATACACCTCCCAATCTCCACCCTTTTTCTCGGATACCCTATGGAACTAATCTCTCCACCCCTTGAGCATTTTAGACCAATTTCTAAAGGGAGTTTTGGTATTCCAAGAGGACAAATCCACTGCAGACTGTTTGAAGGGGATTTGGTTGGTTTCTTGACGGACAAAATCAAATGGATCAGGGTCACCCATAGGCCCAAGAAAATAAACATTGGAAACAACAGCTGATGGAATCAAGATTTCATTTCTCATTTCCTAGAAATTGGATAAAATGAATTTAAGGACAAAGGAAATACAGGATAGCGACCAACATTTCGAGAATGGGAATTTGAAAGCATACCTCAGGGACGTGGTCGATGGTCGCCATCAAAACCAAAGTAGATTTGAATCTAAGGAAGGCCGCTTGAATAAGGGCCTGACAGGGCAAAAGATTTGCTATGGTTGAAGCTTTGGCAATGGCGGCGTCGGTAGTTAAGATTTGTTTGAGAAAGAAGGAAAAGCAAACAGGCCGAGTGAGTCAAAAAAGATACTATTGGGACATTATATAAGACTCGGCCAGGGAAGTCAGGAGCCGCGCGTATGTCTCAGAGCGAAACAGTTGCGGCATGGTAAACAGATAAATAGGAATTTTGGAATAAAATCACTTTTATCCCAAAATTGGGGGCATGTGTTTACACCAAAATTTGGAGAGAAAAGCGCGGGAACTCAAAACTTCCAAAACCGTGCCAATCAAGGAATCAATTGCATAAGGATCGATATCAGCTGATTCAGATATGACTTTGGAGTCGGATCTCTTTGGATGACGTCAGCAGATAGCGATGATGAGCTATGGTTGGCTCTAGGAAACTACATATCGAACTCTACAAAAAGGGAAAGATTAGGGTCCAAGTTATCTTAAATTAGGAATATTTTCTTCTATGCCAAAGATTGTAATGAGTCGTGCTCAAGTAGGATTCATGTTTAGGCTCTGGGTATAAATATCAAACCCTGGCTATTGTAAAGGACACACAATCAATCAAATACAAGTTACTTACTTTTTTTGGCTCTGGCCACCCTATAGGAGTAGGAGTAGAATAGATCTCGATGAGTTCTTTAGCAAGTATGGCTACATCGATCCGGTCAACCTCCACTGCTTGTTTGTAAGTACCGTCATGGCTTATACTTCTGTTCGTACGGCTGCATCAATCCGGTCGACCTCCACTGCGACTCTGGTATAAGCTAGTTATCGACTCTTGTCTAGTTCAAGTAAGGTTGCATCGATCCGGTCAACCTCCACTACTCGAACTAGATTAAGGTCAAGTTATCGGCTCTATCTAAGGGTGGCATTCCTTTCGGATAGATTCATTAAGTTACCGATATTGCTTATTGCTTCCATTATTTATTTAATTACAGCACTATCACTTCGCTCAATTGGGATTGATCTAGATTGGCCTTATATCTTGTTTAACCCATCATTTGTTATAAGGCCATTTTATGTCAATCTTGATCGCACATAGTGTGCGGTTAAGGCATGTTTTGTCTTGAATAGATCTGTTGGGTAACGAAAACTATTTCATGGCCCGTTATCACGGCCTGTGTGATTCTGCCTCACACTCCACTATTAGCACCATGGAGTGGGGATCATTACTTGGTAGATTTGTTCCTGATAGGGCATGACCTTAACTATGCGCTATGCTTGAATCAGCTGCTTTAGCCGATATCGAGTGCTTTCACGAACAGTTCACATCAAGAGACCGTTGAAGAAAAGATAGGTTGAAAGATGTGTTAGCCCCATGATCTTATTATTGTATTACGGCCTGCATGATTCTACCTCATGCCCCACTGATATTAGTAATAAGTTAGGGTCATCGAATCTATTGTTGTTTCTATGGCCTACATGATTCTACCTCATGCCCCATTGGTCATAGCGATAGAGGAGATCTAATATGTTCACTAGATTTATCTTTATTAAATGGTTAAATGATGATGAGTTGTTTCTTTTATATAAAATGGGATTTGGTTACTTGCAGTCATTGGCTTAGCATAAATTAATCATTGTTGACATCATTTTGCCATTGACTAATGTTTGTCTAAATAACAAGATCTATCCTGAGCGATAACCGATTTACCTTCCATAATTCCATGATCTTTAATTGATTTATTCTTATGAGTATGCTGGAATCGACTATTTAGTCGATTTTCTTCCATATCAACTCTCAGAGCCGCACATTCGGGACTGTCTAGCAACACCGGCATGTTCCGCCTTAAATTACTGATTAGCTTTCTCTCCTTATCAATTGCAGAGTCAAATTGACTGGCATGTCTCAGGAGGAGTGCGCAGGATCGACCATCCCTGCGCTGAAGCTAGGCGGATCTCCAGCTCCATCGAGTGGACCCTTCTAGTTTGCTCGTGTGCCCTCAGTATGGGATGAAATTTTGTGTCGACAGTAGGTCCAGGATCGAATATATGCTTAGCCATGCTTAGTCGATAGAAGTCGGGTGATTACCTATCACCTACATAATATAGGCTGATAACTAATCACGGTTGGCTATATGTGCTAGCGTGGAATATAACCATGTGTCAATGAATAAAGAAACCAGACAGGATCATGATAGAGAAGCAACAAGGCATGGAGGTCTTGGGTGCCTATCTATCCCCATCTATGTCGATTAAGGACCAATTCGCTGTACGTCCTCATGTCATGTTGAACGCATGCTTAGCACTTAGTTGGCTGGATCTGGTGATACAACCGTGAAGCCAAGTAGTTCAATTGAGGTCAAGCCCTGATAAGTGAAAGTGCGCAGACTAGAGGAAGTAAGGATGTGCGAAGAGCCATTGGCGTGAGTCCAAGGGTGGGACCGGGTCTTGATCTTCCTGGTAGATTGGTAGAATCTCTGAGGGTGAGTTAGTCCTGAATTGTACCAAAGGTGACCTGAGGCTACCTTCGCGGCATGTGCCTTGGTTTGTGTTAGGAATAAATTCCCTAGCTAGGTAGGAATCGATTCGAATCGCCATCTCTCCCGGATAGTGAGAACTTGATTGAGCAACGGCAACGTAGAGTAACTTAATGGAAACTGGATGGTTATGATGATGCTCAAATTATTCTAATACCAGATATGGTTACTAATGCTTGTTAGCATAATCAAGTGATTGCTCTAGTATTCGTGCTAATCTAGAGATGCTTAATTGAATAGGTATTCAAACTAATGCTAGAGGTACTAAATCTCCAAATTATGATACTAAAGCATTTATGCAAAAATGTTGTCAAGCTAACTCCACCTTTAAAGCCATGCATACTCCTTAGTGTCTTATTATTTTGGTTTATGATGGGTAAGTCTAGCTAAGTACATTACTGTACTTAGGGTTTATTCCCATTTGTTGTAGATGACGTGATGTACCATGGTTACTGCAAGCATTGCCTAACTCCTACAGTTGATGGAGAGTAAGACCAAGGGCATGGTCATTCTATATCATCTCACCTATGTGCTTTTGTTGGAGATTATCCTAAGTTGGCTATGTATTTAAACTATCTTGATGATGTTTTGAAACTATGTTGCTTCCGCTACTTCTCAATTTGGGTTGTAATAACTCTGTCAAAACTTTGATGTATGAGAACTATTTGTGAACCTATTGTAACATGTGACTGGTTGTGTTGAATCATGTATGATCTTGATTTGTACCTTGGTTGTTTGAGATCCTTCATGATTTCATCGGACTACCGGGTTTATATGGGTTCAAATATGATGGTTTGATCGCTTCAGTGATTGCTATTGTACTTGTGCTCTTTTAAATTGGATGGTTCTATTACATGCACTCTCACATGGTGTGCTTGGCATCCTTGCGAATCGGGCATGGGTCATCCAGCAGCTTGCTGAAGTCAACATTGAGGTGCGCTTGGCCTAGGTATTGGTGGTGTTGATCGAGTTATCAGGCTGGCAACGTGGCCTTGTTTACCCCTCGAGCTCTCTGGGCGGTCATCACGCTAGGGCTCACTATCATCTTGGTGGCGGTCATGGTCGTCGTGGCAGTCTTGGTCGTCACGGCGGTAGTCGTGGTCGTCGTAGCGCCTGTCTTTACATCGGTCATCATTGCAGCGCTGGTGGTGGGCGGAGTGGGCTGCCCGTTTGGCTACTTCGGCGTCAGCGTATCCGTTTGTTGTTTATATCAGTTCGCCAATGGTAGTGGGCCTCTTGTGGCATAGCTTTCCATAGAGCTACTCGTGCTGGAGCCCTTTGGTGAAGGTGGCGATGGCCTCGATGTCAGTGATGTTGGGAATGGAGTTTCTTGTCTCCGAGAAGCACCTAATGAAGTCATGCAGGGACTCCTCGGAGGACTAATGAAGCTTCTCCAGGTCGTACTTGGTGCCAGGCTGCTCGCACGTGGCCAAGTAATTGTCGGTGAAGACTTTCTTGAGGTCATCCTAGGATTTGATGGAGTTCTCCTGTAGGCTAAGGAGCAAGTTATTTGCAGACTGGTTGAGCATGATAGGAAGATAGTTCACCGTGACATCTTTGTCTCCCCCCCGGCTTTCATAGCAATCTCGTATAGAGTTTGCCACTGAGCGAGGTTGGCCTTTCCATCATAGGTGTTAACACCAATGACCTTGAAGCCCACAGGCCACTAGATGGCATGGAGCCTTTCGGTGAAGAGGCGAAGTCCTAATGCACCGACAGGGAGTGGTGCTTGACGGGCAGCAAATCCCTCATGTTCGGCGTCAAATTGCCGGCGATGTTCCATCTCTGCTTTGTAGCATACGGACCTGCTGTTTTCGATGTGGTAGCGGACATCTATGCCGGTGTTGATGTGGTCGTGAAGGTCATGAGGGAGGGGTTGATTGACCTCTTGGTTATGGTCGCTACCCCAAGCTCCCTAGGGGTGTGGTGGGCGTGCATCGTGGCACGAATTAGCTTCATAGTTGCCTCTACATCCTCTATAGAGGTAGGGACCTCCAAACAGAGGTTAGGGAACATCGGCACCGTGATGCTGGCCTCCTCCATCATGGTGAGAGCGGCGACTACGAGATGATGCGGTGGAATAAGATGGGGCATCATTCCAGAATTCATTAACTTAGACTTGCGCAGCTATGATATGTGCTCGAACCCTCTCAACCTCTGGAGTGTGAGGGAGTTTGTCGAGCTCGTTGAAAGCAATGGCTAGATTGGCGCTCAAAGTCTGGTAGACTGGCTGGTCGCCCACCATGTCGAACGCTTCTTCTAGATTACGCTAATGGTGGGGTAGGCCACAACCATCCTCGTTGGCCCTTTGGGTGGTTTCTGCATCTCGACGGCGTTGGTGATCGTCGTTCTTCGCTAGACGAGCTTCACGCTCTTCCACGGTCTCACCCTCCTTGGTGACGCTGTCGTGGCTAACATGAAAAATCATGCCCCCAAACCCTGGAGGGAAAGTAGGGTAGCTCGATACAGTCTTAGTAGAGCCTTTGGAATAATCATCGAGGCTCTCATTTAGAATATTGTGGAGAGATTCAGTCGGAAGAGGGGAACCATCCGGGAGCTAGCGAATAGCCACCATGTTGACCATGGGCGCAGGCTGACCGGAGTCAGTCAGGTTGATCATGTAGAGATCGGTGGCGTGGTCGCACTCAATGTGGTCGACGAAGAGGTGGTGGATGGTGTTCTGGTACGCATATCCTACACCCTCCATCCCAAAAGGATAAGGCCTCGGTGGGTTCTCCATCGGGGCCTCATAGTCGGCCAAGCACAGGCCGGTAGCGAGAAGAGGTCGGCGCTACGTCGTGTGCCCTTCTAGAGTAGTCGTGATCACTAGATCAGAATCTAGTTGCCTCAAATGGTGTGGCCAAGTAGATTGGTCTAGGACCAAAACCACAAGGAGTTGGCATTCCATTATGTGGTCTATGACTCGATCAATGGATGTGATCAGATCAACATTGTTGATAGATCTCCTAACCTAGCAACGGGGGGTCAGGATCGGAGATGTCATTGTAGGCATTGATGTGATGGGTGTAGGGTGATCCTACATCACCTCCATGATCTCCCCATTGCCATCAGGGCTGGTGATCTAGGTCATGGATCTGACCGTGAAGATCTGGCCTAGCTTGAGGAGGGCCATGGAGCTCGAAAAGGTGACCATCTAGTTCGCCATGAATTCAGCATGCATACCCCCTACCTGGCATGCCACTGTTGACCAAATCTAGTCGGCAGTCTACCGAGGGGTATGCCCACGGTGGTAGATGAATCTGTGGAGGTCCGCGTAAGGAAACCAGATGGTGACACGGAATGCAAGAGACAATGATTAGATAGGTTTAGGCTGTTGGCTTGACGTAATACCCTATGTCATGTGTCTTTGTGGATTATATTATGTATGATCAGATGAAAAGGAGGGGGTGCCTACATGCCTTATATAGCCTGGGGATAGGGTTACAGATTGAATGTTTCTATCCTGATCGGTTTACAAGATAGGAAGTTATAGATATCACGGTAATCTAGCATATCCGAGCAGATTTCCTAGATCACCGAGGATACTTATGCAGTCTTACGAGGCATGCTGACCTGCTTCGTACTTCACGCGGCGTCACCTTCCAAGCTAGGCCTTAACTAGTGGCGTGACCCATGCATGGTCTTATGGGCTGGGCCTCCTATAGTGGCTCGGCCCATGTATAGCCCTATGGGTACTGGGGGTTATACCCCCACAGGCAGGGGCTTGTATATATAGCACGAAGCGTCCAACGTAAGCCCTTGGATCAAACCGACTTAAAGGACAATGTAGATGCAACCTAGGAGGTGGTGGAGAACCGACATTCAAAGAAGGGGCTGACATGTAGGCCCTGGGGGCCGGGCGGCCTATAGGTGGGGCCGGCCGACCCCACCTAGCAGACTCTGCCTCTCTACCACTGCGCGAAGTCCACTCGAGTCTTATGTAGTCTTCTGGTGTCTGTTTCACCGTGGATAAGCGCAATTAAATCTGACATGTAGGTCCACCTTGACAGTTTTCTGAATAAACCCTGCAAAAAATACGGATTCACCAAAACTCATGGAATTTGTTAGTTCAAACCCCTAGACCTTCGTTGGTGATTATATTTATGCCCTTATGCATGTTATTTTGACAGTTTATAATGGTTATTAACTACCATCAAAACCATTCCTTGCTAAGAACGATAATCCCGGTGTACCAATGATTGAGTGTACCATTGGACAAAGAATATTCTACAAGACCTTCTGCGACATTGGATCGGGTGTCAATATAATGTCCAAGGTAACATATGAATACTTATTCGGTGATGAACCTTTGTTCCCTACATATATGCAATTGTAGATGGCTGACCAATCAATCCGATTTCCAAAAGGAATAGCAAAAGATGTTATGGTAAGAATACACGATCAGTTTGCTCCTGCTGACTTCATGGTTCTAGACATGGGTGAAGAAGAAGATGATACACCCATCATCCTAGGATGACTTTTCCTCAGCACAACCAACACAATCATCTATGTCGGATCTGGACAAGTCCACTTCCAATTCCCTAGAGATAAGGTACACTATTATTTTAATAGTTATACCACTTATGAATAGTCCAAGAAGTCCCTCTCTAGGAGGAGACATCGATCATCCTAAAACCAAAAGAATCAATTCCCAAAGAAAAGTTGGGAGCGAGATGAGGAACCTAAAGAAGTTGTAAAAGATGAACCTACTCCACTTAAGTCAAGTTCACAGACCAAGCAGGTATGGAAAGAGAAGGTGACATCACCATCACAAACACCATCACAAGATGTGCAGCCATCTGGGTCTCCATTGTTGAGACCGGATGATGCACCCAAAAAGTGAAGGACCTTTCTCCAGCCAAGTCCTATTTGGAGGACTAAAAAATCTAAACCCTCGCCGAGAGGTAACATCAGTAGTTATCCATATTTACTTTTTAAGCATTGCTTTTAGAAAAGGAAGATAAAAAAGTTTCATGACTGCATTACATCACTGCATCATAAAGCCTAAGCCCCATGTGAAAATTTTCTCGATGTGTAAAAGCCCAAGGGAATATTCACTATGGTGGCATAAAAAATAATAATATATATCATGCATGCATATTTTCTTTCTTCATTATATAAATAAAAAATTAAATAGACATCCTACTAGAACTTTGCCAATTAGGAAATCTGTCTAAACCCCCAAGGACAACAAATCTCTGAATGGCTGACCGCTAACCCCTTATCCTAATCTGTGCCATGAGTTTTGGTGTTCTTGTTGAAGTATTTTGTAGGATGATCAAGAGTAAAGCCATCCATCCAAAGTATATTTTCCCGAACAGTCGCTACACTCGCTGCACGAGAAACCCTACTTCTAAATGGATGAGAAAGATTTCTGTTGGTAGACTCACTCTAAGAAAGACCATGACAACATCCAGCTTGCGGGAAAGGCATCCCCCATATATCGAGCTAAGTATTTCTTTCCCTTTTTGTTCTATTATTTCTAAGTCATAAAAAGATGCATAACAAACTAAAAGTAAAATAAAAATTTATCTTAGCTAGTTATATATAATATTAAGGTGTGATCTTAAATTTTGAAAACAAAATAAAAAAGTGTGTGTCTAGTTTTCTGTTTTTAAGAGCTAAATGAAAAGGACTCTAAGGATAATCTCTTGCAATGGAAAAGATAAATAGTTGCTCTGTTGTAATTCCTTTCAAGTACCTAGTTTTCAGTCTTGAATTCTCCCGAGTTTTGGATACGGCTGTTTTGATATAAGAATTTACACTGAACTTGAAACTCGTGGGTAGCATATGCTTGATCTAAGTTTAAGTAATTGACGGATATGATATGAGAAGGTCTAAACTGTTGTTTATCTTGTTCCAAGTGACTAAAGTTCTAGAGATTTATCTTTTAAAAACATAAAAATCCTACATGATGAGCTCATGTATGACAAAGCTTGAATTCCTACCAGAGCCATATATGATATTTAGATTAGGAAAACTTCCACATATATGCTGCTTGCATTGCATTGAGTTTAGTCAAGCTTTATTGACCCTTATGAGAGGTTTGTCATGCTCTTAAAATCAAGATCACGTACACACCACCCAATTAGGCACTACTCCTACACTGGGGTAGGCGCAATAACATGCCATCCATCTAGATCCACCCAAAAATGTTTCACTCCTACACTGGGAGTAAACACCAAAAATATTCTTGATAGGATATCCACCAAATAAATGCTCCAAGTTCTTGTTGCTACCTCTTAAAAGTTTTGTTGCATAAAAGAAGCATGTGGCTATGCAAAAGTTATTCATAAAATGAGAGAAAAAAAGAGATGAGAAAAAAATGGACAAGTGTCCAAGATATTAAAAACAATGGGTACTTAGATGCTTGCCCCAAAAAAAGAAAAGATAAATAAGATAGCCCATGTTTTCTTGCAAAGTTGTTTTTAAGTTTCAAAAGAGAGATATGTTTTCAAGGAGCATAGTAGAAATAGGTTAGCCACCATATATATCCACCACATACATCCATACACATGCACATCTTGATTTGATTGTATGACTCAACTCTCTTTGGATCCGAGGTTTGACTTTACAATATATGTATTGCAAGTATGCTCTTTCATACTTTTTCCACTCCTATGAGCTCCACATAAGCTTTAGTTATAGGAAGAAAGAAAGGCATAACATCACTTTTGCCTTGGTGATGATCCACAAATACCACATATATTGAGAGACTTGAGAGTGTCATATAATGGAAGCTCTTAGTTTTGTTTTAGAAAATCTATAAAAACTCTAGAATAATAGTTGAGCAAAGAACTTGAGACATAGTGCTTCACTTGATCGTTCTATCTTTCAATTGCTCAAGACCCAAGTGAAGGCTGAGAAGCCACATATTTTAAGGTAATATGGGTAAGTTTGAAAGTCGGATCGGTTCATTCTAATCCAGAGGAGAATTCTTGTTTGAATGCATGTGTACTTTTGAGGAGTTGCGTCGATGTTTTCAAAATCCTTAAACTCATGATCTATTTACTAAGTTTAGCTTTGCTAAGGGACTAACAAAGGTTAAGCTTGGTGGAGTTTGTTGACGGTAGTTAACAACCATTGTAAATCATCAATATAACATGCATAAGGGCATAAATATAATCACCAACGAAGGTCTAGGGTTTAAACTAACAAATTCTACGAGTTTTGGTGAATTTGTATTTTTTACAGGGTTTATTCAGAAACCCATCGAGGTTGACCTACATGTCAGATTTAATCACGCTTATCTGTAGCGAAACGGACACCAGAAGACTCTAGAAGACTCGAGACGACTTCGCACCGAGATAGAGAGGCAGAGGCTACCAGGTGGGGCCACCCGACCCCCTAGGCCCACATGTCAGCCCCTCCTTCGAATGTTGGTTCTCCACCGCCTCCTAGGTTGCATCTACGCTGTCCTTTAAGTTGGTTTGATCCAAGAGCTCACGTTGGACGCTTCGGGCTATATATACCTGCCCCTGCCACCCCCTCTTAGGAAGAATCATAACTCCAGTCATCAAGTCATTTGAGAAGACAAAAATGCTAATCATCCTCAGAGCTCCACCATATTCTAGGGCATAGCTAGTTAGGCTAGATCTAGAGGGAGGCAAGCAGGCTTCGCTTGGATTCCCGATCTTTGTCAAGAGCATGGTTTGGTATAATCTTTGTACCCCCTCTCTTTTGTACCTCCATTATTTTTATATGCTAGATACAATTGTTATGGCAATATTAGTATTCATCTTATTCATGTTCTTCATTATAATGTTCATCATCTACTTTGATTATATGCTTAGTATTGTTAGATTATCATCATATTCATGCATAAGTTCGTATAGCGCTCACTCTAAGGTACTATGGGTGAGTGGTCGACATTGTGTAAGCATGGTGCTTATACGTTGTTTACATGCGGATACATCCTATATTCTGGGTCATGTGGTAGATCGCAGATGTGACACTCCCGTTGAGTCCTTTGTAGTCCACTCCCTAAATATAAGCGCACGTAGGGTCCGGTTATGAAGGAAGAACAAGCTCTATTCTTAATCTTCCTTAGTAATATCCCTTATGTATAGATATCAAGATGATCTTAGCCATGACTACTAGGCATAATTACACTAATCAATGTATGCTTTGACTTGTAATTAAGAATAACTTAGGAATTAATCCTCTAATATTCTATCTGACCATGCTAATGCCATAGAAAAGAGTACTCTAAGTGATTTATCATTATCATTGATCAATACTTATCATATATCTTATCCTATGACTTACCCTGTTATGAGTATAAAATTGGTTATGGTTTATTTCTCCATCAATAATATAAGTTATCAATACATGTCCGTGTCAGACCTTCCCTGTGGTAAAAATATAAATAACGATATCTGAAATACTCTCGGGTGAAGTGCTATAATGGTATAATTATTTGTGCGCTTACATATTCCTTTCATATATTCATATCTATTCTTCCTAGTCACATGCATTAATAAAGAACTACTTAGTATTATTCTAGTAGTAATGCTATGTAGTACCAACAAGCATTTTTGGTACCATCATTAGGGATGACAACCTAGTACAAGTGATGCTAGGAGATGTAGGCATATTATAGTTGACTACTTAAAACAAGTGACAAGTTAATAAATACCAACAGCGGGCTGACCGGACGCACCCCAACGTACGGTCGGCTAGCGTCTGGTCGTCCTCGGCCGTCCACGTGTCCTCGTTCAAACCATGCATGTTCATCTCCAATGGTCAAATCACTATCATGCGAAACATTAAGTCATGACTAGACTCACTACACAAGTGACCGAACTCACCACACCGTGGCGTCCGATCCATTCCAATAAGGTTCTAGAGTGCAAAAATGATGACCGGACGCGTTAAGTCTTAGGTGACCGGACGCGCCGGTGAGTCCGGTCGCTCCAGCTAAACTGCGCGTGCGCCACTAAGTACTGACCAGACGTAGGAATAGTGTTCCCTATGGGTCCAGCCATGCCAGCGTCTGATCGACTGTCGAGCGCCTCCTTCTTTGCACTGTATGATTGGACGCACCCAGGGTGAGTCCGGTCACCCCGCGGCCAGTGTCTGGTCATGGACTTTCAGCTCCTTTTCTTTTCCTAAGTCCACAACCACTTTGCCCTTGCTTCCAACTTGCTAAGCACAAAGTGTAGAACTTTTGTGCATGTGTGTTAACATTTTTCAAAGCATTTTACAAGGGTTAGAAGTTAGCACACTAGGTCCCTAAATGCAATGCATGAATTATGTCACCTAGTGGCACTCAATAAACCGCTTAGTCAAAGATTTTCCCTCTTTATAGTATGGCTATCGATCCTAAATCACTCACACCCTCTATGGTGTCTTGAGTGCAAACCAAAAATGGCTCCTATCATTATACCTTTGACATGAGGCCACTTTTGTTTTTCTCTTTCTTCTTTTCTAAATGTGAAGCACTTGATCATCTCTTTTGTGGCCATCACCTTCACCAAGGCCATCACCTAGCTTCATCACTTGGGTTGGACCACCTTATCTAATTAACACACTTAGATCAAAGGTTAGTCATAGGTTTCATCAATTAACCAAAAACAAACTAGGGCTTTCAATCTTCACATTTTTGGTAATTGAACCTTTCACAAAGATATTCAATGAAATTTTCTTGGATTCATGTTGCTTGCCCAAGCATATTACCATGTGTAAAGGTTATGGACAAGTTTCATAAACCTGAATTGGTAGCATTAGCTCCCCCGACATGTGTTAAGAGTTTGAATTTGAAAGCTTGCACATATGCATAGATTAGAAAGTGTGGGGAAGTAATGGCTACCAAATAATGCTAAGGTGTAAAGAATGGACCTTTGAAATGTGATACCAATCGGAGTTGCCATTTGAACACCATCGTTAGCACCATGATTTGCTAGATATCACTTGAAAACAAGAGACACTAGATACCTCGTGAGATCAATAATAGAAACAAGGCTTTAGCACCACTTGTAAAACCATTCAAGTGTCTAGCTATCCTATTCATGCTAGTTTTCATTACATCAATCATTTTCTATAGTCTAGCATACACCACACAAGCATGGATATTTGAATTTAAAACTTGTGCCATGCAAGCAAACATATGTAATGCACATACAAATGCAACATACAAGTTTATGAGCTTGCTCCCCCTACTTGTGTGCTTCAAGTTTTAATTGATCCCCTTCATTTCTCTTATTCTTATCTTTGTGTTACTTCTCCCCCTTTTGCAATATCTTTGAGAATTTCTCTCCCCCTTTGTCATCGATGACCACAAAAGGTGAGCTCAAATTTTAGATAGGTTGTGTGAAACCATGTGAAGTGAGGATCATTTTCCCAAATTTGGTTCAATCTAGATTACTTGCAAAAGATATTTAACTCTGTTTGATCCAAGGACAAGCTTCTTCACACCTCCAAATAAGGTTTATCTTGTACCATGTTGAGTTAAACATTTATAGCTCATTTTTTAGATCAAACTCTAGGTTCACAAGCCCACAAACATGTCATATGCTACCACTAGATCATTTCAAGCATAAAAGCTATAGTGGTACCACACAAGCATCAAATTCATTTGATTTTCATGAATGAGCCTAAGACATGATAGGAATGAATAGATGCACTAAACAAGTCCTTAGCAAAGTATGAATGACATGACAATCAACTTTACCTTACTTTGCTCGAAGGAGAGGTATGTCATATAATGGGGGTGCATCAACACATATTTGAGAAGTCGGGTATGTTCAATTCATTCCTTAGCTTGAAAAACCTCTTCTCATCAAGTGACTTGGTGAAAATATCACAAGTTGATCATCGGTGCCCACACTCTCAATACAAATGTCCCCCTTTTGTTGGTGATCTCTTATGAAATGATGGCGGACATCTATGTGCTTTGTTCTTGAATATTAAACCGGGTTGTTGGTGAGCTTCATGGCACTTTCATTGTCACATAGCAATGGCACTTGTTTGATTTTAATCCCAAAGTCACTCAAAATTACCTTCATCCAAAGTAATTGAGCACAACAACTACCGGCCGAAATGTACTCCGCTTCGGTAGTTGAAAGTGCTACACTATTTTGCTTCTTTGATGACCAAGCCACAAGTGATATTTCCAATAGTTGACATGTGCCTAATGTGCTCTTTCTCTCAACTTTGCATCCCATATAATCGGAGTCTGAATATCCAATCAACTCAAATCTTGCTCCTTTGGGATATCACAATCCAACATTTTGTGTATGCTTCAAGTACCTCAATATTCTCTTGGTTGCCTTCAAATGACTCTCTCTTGGTGAGGCTTGAAATCTAGCACATATGCATACACTAAACATCACATCTGGCCTCGATGCAGTCACATAAAGTAGGCTTCCAATCATAGATCGATACATCTTTTGATCTACCATGTTGCCACTAGCGTCACTATCCAAGCCTCCATTTGTCCCCATTGGTGTACTAAATGCTTTGCTCTCATCCATGCCAAACTTTTTGGGCATGTCTTTGATGTACTTGCCTGGACTCACAAATGTGGCATTCTTCATTTGCTTGATTCGAAGACCAAGGAAGTAACTAAGCTCTCCAATCATAGACATCTCAAACTCACTTGCCATCATATTTCTAAACTCTTTACAAAAATCATAATTGGTTGATCCAAAGATAATGTCATCAACATAGATTTGCAACACAAACAAGTCACGCCTAGCTTCTTAGTGAAGAGAGTGGTATCCACTTTGCCTATCTTTAATCCCTTAGAGAGTAGGAAATCCCTCAACCTCTCATACCATGCTCTTGGTACTTGTTTCAATCCATACAAAGCCTTTCTCAACTTATAAACATGGTTGGGTTTCTTTTCATCTTCGAAGCCAGGAGGTAGCTCAACATAAACAAGCTCATTGATGTACCCAATAAGAAATGCACTCTTCACATCCATTTGGTACAACTTGATGTTGTGGGCACAAGCATAGGCTAACAAGATCCTTATTGCTTCTAATCTTGCAACCAGGGCATAAGTTCTCTCTAAAGTCAAGACCTTCAACTTGAGTGTAACCTTGAGCACTAATCTTGCTTTGTTCCTTACAACTATCCCATCTTGATCTTGCTTATTCCTCAAGACCCATTTGGTTCCAATCACATTATGATCCTTAGGCCTCTCAACTAACTCCCATACTTGATTTCTAGTGAAGTTGTTTAGCTCTTCATGCATAGCATTCACCCAATCAACATCCAACAAAGCTTCATATATCTTCTTAGGTTCAATGGATAACACAAATGAGAAGTGTTCATAAAATGATGCTAATCTTGATCTTGTTTGCACACCTCTTGAGATATCACCAATTATGGAGTCCAAAGGATGATCTCTTACAACATTAGTTGGTTGGAGCACTTGAACTTGATTGCTCATTTGGTTGAGATGATAAACTAGCCACTTGTTGATCTTGCATTTTGTCATCACTTGCACTAGCTTGATTTTGATCATGAGAACCACTAGCTTGCACATTTGAGTTAGAGAGCACTTGATTCTTGTCATCTTCAACTTTAATTACCTCTCTAGGCCTTATGTCATCAATGTCCATGTTCTTCATTTCATTAACCAATTGAGTGCCTCTCACATCATCTAGATTCTCATCTTCCTCTTAGGAACCCTTGGTTTCATCAAATTCAACATCATGCACTTCCTTAAGAGTACTACTAGCCAAATTCCAAACTCTATAAGCCTTGCTAGTAGTGGAGTAACCAAGCAAGAAACCTTCATCATATTTCTTCTCAAACTTGCTCAATCTTGTGCCTTTCTTTATGATATAGCATTTGCAACCAAAACCCCGAAAATATGCAATGTTTGGCTTTCTATCATTCAAGAGTTCATATGGGGTCTTCTCCTTCAATGGGTGACAATCGAGTCGGTTGCTATAGTAGCAAGTCGTGTTGATTGCTTCAGCCTAAAAGGAATGACTAACATTGTATTCACTGAACATTGATCTTACCAATCCCCTTGACCTTGCCTTTGTCATTGTCACGAAATATGATACTATCAATCCTATTGCTATCATTTTCATTGATTGAATTGAACATTCTTGAATCACCGGTCATGTGTTGTATGCACCCACTATCAAGCACCCAGTGCCTTTCTCTAGCTTTGTAATTGACCTACAAAAGAAGATCAATTCTTTTTAGATACCCAAACTTGCTTAGGTCCTTGAAAGTTAGTTACCAAGGTCTTTGGTACCTAAATGGCCTTTTTCTTTGGGCCCACAATTGGTGTATCAATGAACTTAGCCTTCACACCATTGGTACCCTTAACAAGCATGTAACAAGAATTAAATCTAATTGAGGATACATTATGTTACTTGTTCTTGTTAGTCTTGCAATATTGCTCTATATGCCCAATTTGCTTGCGTCTATTGCAAAATCGACAATTGCCCTTCACAAAGCTAGCTTTGGGAGTGATAAAGGCCACCTTGCCTTTCTTGGGGGTATAGTCTAATCCCTCTTTATTGAAGGAAAACCTTTGGCTACCCAATCACTTTAGCAAGCAGGCATCTCCACCATAGGCATTGCCTAAGGCACGAGTGAGATCATTCACTTACTTCTTGAGGGTCTCATTTTCCACCATTAGTGAGGCATCACAAGTGAAACAATCACTCAAAGGTGAAATAAAAGTGGTAGTGCTACAAGAAGGGTTAGTGGGAGCAACAACAATGGATTTATAAAAAAGATTCATCAATAATATCACATGTTAGTCCCACATCACAAGACACAATCACTTGCTCTTTCTTAGCTTCCTCCTTCTTGACTTGCTCGAGGAGGGAGGAATGAGTTCTTTCAAGCTTAGTGTGAGCATTGCCAAGCTCCTCATGGTCTTCCCTTAGACTCTCATGAGAAGCGTTGAGCTTATCAAAGGATTGCTTGAGAGCTTTGAGCTCTTTTCGCAATTCTTTGCACTCCTTTCTCTTCATCTCAAGATATGTGTGGGTATTCTCCAACATGTCCATGAGAGCCTCCTTAGAGTCCTCATCATCGGCGTTGTCATCATCACTCCTACAATCATCACTTTCACAAGTATCTTCATCACTTTCATCATATTTTACCTTGGTGGGCTTTGCCATGAGGCAAGTTGATGAAGTATCAAAGATGAAAGGCTTATTATTGATGGCTATGCTTGCAAGTGCTTTCTTATTGGATTTCTTATCATCATCACTTGAGTCATCATCCTCTGAACAAGCATCACTATCCCATGTCACCACATAGCCACCACCCTTCTTCTTCTTTTAGAAGGTCATCTTTTTCTCCTTCTTCTCTTTCTTCTCCTTCTTCGCCTTCTTTTGTTTTTTCTTCTCATTCTCATCATTGTCACTATTATAGGGACAATCCGATACAACATGATCCGGGCTCTTGCATTTGTAGCATCTTCTCACATATTCTTTGCTCTTGTTGTTGTCTCTCCTCTTTCTTGCACCATAGCTCTTCTTCTTCATGAATCTTCCAAACTTGCGCACAAAGAGAGCCATGGCTTCATCATCAATGTCACTAGCATCTTCATCACCACTTGATTCTTCTTTCTTAGACTTGTCCTTATTCTTGGATGATGAGCTAGCCTTGAATGCTACACTCTTCTTCTTCTTGTCTTCATCCTTCTTCTCATCTTGATCAACCCCTTCCCTTTCCACACGATATGTCTCTTGTGTCATGACATCACCTAGTACTTGGTTAGGGGTTAATTGCTTCAATCCTCCTCTTATGATAAGCATTCTCAACATCTCAAATCTTGGATGCAAGCACATCAAGAACCGATGAGACACATCATCATTATTGATCTTCTCACCCAAAGCCTTCAAGTCATTGACAATTACTTGCAAACGATGGAACATCTCTAGAATGCTCTCATTATCCTTCATCTTGAAGCTTGTCAACTTGTCTTTGAGGATGTATAGCTTGGCACCCTTCACCGCCAGTGTGCCCTCATAGTCTCCTCCAATCTCTTTCGCACCTTACTAGCTCTATCAAGATCCTTGATTTGCTCAAATACCTTTGAATCAATGGCATTATAGATGGTGTTGAGAGCCATTGTATTTCATTGCTTATTTGTCTTGTCTTGGTTGGTGAGATTGTTGGGATCAATAATAGCATAATCATTCTCGGTCACATCCCACACTTGATCATTGATTGAACCAAGATACATCTTCATCTTTCTCTTCCAATAATCATAGCTTATGCCATCAAAGAACGGTGGTTTGCCCCCATATGGTTGAACACAACTTGAGCCATAATTTGACACCGAGGTTGTTAAGCCTTCAATCAAATGGTGACCACAGCTCCGATACCACTTGAAAGGTTCTAATATGGCTAGAAGGGGGTGAATAGCCTATTTAAAATTCTATAAATGCACTAAAGCAAATTGATTTGTATGACAAAAGATGCAATGCAATTTTGCTCTAGCTCTACAAGGGTTGTAAGCCACCTCACCCAATAATTCTAGTTGCTATGATCACTAGCATACATAATAGCTAAGTCACTACTCACTAAGCTAGTGTGCTCTCATAAGCTAACTAAAGAGCCATACTAACCAAACTAACAAGCTCTCAAAGACTAACTATACTAAAGAGCTTGACAACTAGTTTGCGAGAAAGTAAAGAAAAAGTAGAGTGATTATACCACCGCATCAAGGGATGAACCAATCATAAGATAAATACCAATCAATCACTGAGAGAAGTCCAAGAGATAAGTGACACATCAATTTTCTCCCTAGGTTCACGTGCTTGCTGGCATACTAGTCCCCGTTGTGTTGACCAACACTTGGTGGTTCAGCGGCTAATAGGTATCACACACCTAGCCCACCATAAGAGGCGCCGCAAGAACCTACCCACAAGTGAGGTAACTCAATGAAATGAGCAATTTGCTAGAGATACCTTGCGGCTCTTCGCCGGGGAAGGTGCAACACCCCTCACAATCACCGAAGTCGGCCATGAACAATCACCAACACATGCCGAAGCTCCTCCGCTGCTCCAAGCCATCCAGGTGGTGGCAACCACTAAGAGAAATAAGAAATCCACAGCCACAATGATCCTCAAGTGCCACTAGATGCAATCACTCAAGCAAATGCACTTGGAATCATTCTCGATCTCACTATGATAATGAATCAATGATGGAGATGAGTGGGAGGTGTTTGCTTAGGCTCACAAGGATGTCAAGTATGTCAAAGTGCCAAGAGAGTGAGCCCCAAGCTGACCAAACACTATTTATAGACGCTCCTTGAAAATAGAGTCGTTGCTCTGCTCGCGGGCTGACCGGATGCACCCCAGCATCCGGTCGGCCAGCATCCGGTCGCCCTTGGCCGTCCACATGTCCTCATTCAAACCATGCCCATTCATCTCCAACAGTCAAGTCACTGTCGCGTGAAACGTTAAGTCATGACCGGACTCACTGCACAAGTGACTGGACTCACCACACCGTGGCGTCCGATCCGTTCCAGTAAGGTTCCAGAGAGTGCAAAAATGATGACCAGACACGTCAGGTCTTAGGTGACCGGACGCGCCGGTGAGTCCGGTCGCTCCAGCTAAACCGCGCGTGCGCCACTAAGTACTGACCGGACGTGGGAACAATGTTCCCCACGCGTTCAGTCGCGCCAGCGTCTGATCGATGCGCTAGGTCACGAGGGTCATGTCGTGTTGATGTCACCGCCGGTGAACTCACCGGCGACGAGCTCTAGCCGCGCAAGCATCGTGCAGCACCGCTGCTCTGTTCAGTGTCACTGACGTGTGGGGTCCTCTATCAGGCAGGTCCCACCGGTCAGCGGCAGTAGAGATTAGGATAGTTCATTTGATTCAAGATTTCATGCTATTTTGTAATATTTATATCTCCAGTTGTGTAGCTTCAAAAATTGTGAGATAAGTTTGGTAGTGTTCCTTAGGAAGTATAGTATTTAGGAAAAATATAATCTTGACACTTGCAGTAGAATTTTTGGCAGATTTAAATTGAAACTTGAAATGTGTTTTTGAATGTATGCAAACTTGTTTATTTTATATCTAGAGTTCACGTGCTCGAAAAATTATGAAATTTTTGTGGTAAGCTATTCTTGACATGTATGAGCTCTGGTAAAAATGTGAGGATCAGTGCATATGTAGATTTGTAGTTATAGATTTTTCTTTTACAAATAGGTAATCCTTGTATGAATTTTTATAAATTATTTATGAATCCAATATTCATGAAATTTGTTGGAGGTTATCTTAGTACCATATGGATAATAAGAAAAATAGAAAATCTGTTGCTTGACACTTTTCACTAGGGTTTTCTATTTTTGCTATTGTAAGCCTTTCTGTCTTGTCATTTTTATATAGAATGTTCTACTTGGTAAAATGGCATGAAACTTTTACAGTAGTCTTTTGGTAGCATTATAAAGGCACTGTAAATTTTGGAGAATTTATGATGCATATTTAGTATATGTTTATTAATTAACCTAAGTATCTAAATAAAATGATAAATGCATTTAAATAAATATTTTGGGCTTCACCATTATGTTTTCTTGAGTGTATTGGGTATGCTTGCTCTGTTGGTAGACTTTGTGTTGTAAAAATTTGAATACTTATGTGAAGTAGAAGTATTGTTGCTTTATAATTCGATTTGAGCGGATTTAGGACAGATTCTATAGTTTGATGTGTTGCATGGTAAAAATGGTGTTTGCTGTAAAAATGGTTAATAACAAAGTTGTAGAAAACTTCTTCATGTATCTTGTGTTAAAATTTCAGAGCAATAGGCCAAAGGGTTTAGGAGTTATTGCTGTTCAAAGTTAGTGTTTCCGAATTGCTTGCTCTCTGGAATTTCTGGACAGCACTGAGTTGCTTGTCTGTTTTGGTTAAGATAAATTGTGAATTAGCTTTTGATGATTAAATAAGAGTTGTAGGAAATTTTATAAGATTTCCAGAAAGTCTAAGATCACAGCATTTGGATAAGTAGAACTACAGTTATGAGTAAAATAAGTAGCTACTGTTTTGTAGTGTGGTACATGAACTGCTGAAGTGTTTGATTGAATCATTAAGAAGAGATATGCACCTACTCAGTAAAAACACGATACACTTGTTATTACTTCAGCACCATGATGTTAAGAATACATACAAGATTGCATTCATCACATATCATTATATTATACTTGTCATGCATACATTCGCAATACCTTATGCCATATTCATGCATCTAGGATCGGAGGAAGGAATAACGTTGATGGAATTCGACGAAGTAGAGGAAGGGGACCAGCAGGAGAATCCTCAAGCCGTAGCTCCTGAAGGTGAGGAGTAGAACCCTGAAGAGCTTCTAGAGTGCCCTGATCAACGCCCCACGTCCTTTCTGAAAGGCAAGCCCCGGAGCATTCTAAGTCTCCCAATATTTTACAAATGATTACTCAAGTTCTTATGATTGATGCATTAGGTTATAAGAGTTGATTGGAACCACTTGATGCATATGGATTCCTTGTATAGAAATACTACCTTTAACCCGTTATAGGTCCAGGATCGAGTATATGCTTAGCCATGCTTAGACCGGTAGAAGTCGGGTGATTTCCTGTCACCTACGAGATATAGGTGGATACCGGAGCACGGTTGACTATATTTGCTATCGTGGAAAAGAACCATGGGGCAAAAGTAAATCAGAGCCGGGCAAAGTCTATGGGTAGGTTGACTCATGTGATCCCATCCATGCTGATTAAGGACCATACCATTGTTGGCGCTTCTAACAAGATTGAACGCATGCCTATCATTTAGCTGGCCGGATAAATCATTCCGACCGCGAAGCCGAGTAGCTCAACTCAGGCCGGGCCCCATTCTGTTGTGCGCTCCTTGCGGGGAGCCAGACGTGAGCCCAAGGGCAGGGTAGTCCTAAACATCCTGGCAACTGGTTGTCCCCGATTGTGTGGCGCGGTACGAACCCGCGAAATGTGTACCTGAGTTGTACCAAAGGTCACCTAAGGCTGCCTTCGCGCGGCATGCCTGGGTTTGTGTTAAGAATAAATTCCCAGCTGGTTGAAATCGATTCGAATCGCCGTCTCTCCCGGATAGTGAGAAACTTGACTAGTCCCAACATCGTAGTAACTATGTTATGGAACATGATGGTTCGAATGAATATGGAATTACAATACCTGCTATGGTTACTATTGTATACTCTTAAATTGATATACCACATGTTTGGCACAGGATAGTTGCTAATCTAGAGATGGATAGTTATAATTAACTTGATAAAGGAATCATAATTGTATAACTGAGTCAATTGCTTTTATGCAAAATGTTGTCAAGCTATCTCCACTTATACAGCCTTGCATAATCCTTGGAGTCGAATTATTTCTGGTTTATGATGGGTAAGTCTAGCTGAGTACCTTCTCGTACTCAGGGTTTTATTTTCCCATTGTTGTAGATGGCACTGTGTATCATGGTTATTGCAAGAGTTGCTTCTATCCCGCTGTGGATGAGGAGTAAGCCTTGGGCAGGCTTCTTTATTAATCCCTCTTTGCTTTTGTGGACTGTGATCCTAGTTCGGCACTGTATTAAACTATGTTGGAAACTTTACTTTCAAACTTAATTTGCTTCCACTTTTGATTATCAACTCGGTTTGTAATAACTTGGTTTCATACTCTTATGATGAAAATGTATCTATGAACTTTATGTAATATGTGGCATGTATGTTGAATCATGTACGATCTTGGTTGTTGTAAATCGTTTATCAAGACCCATCGTGGTACTCGACGGACTACCGGGTTTATATGGGTTCAAGTATGACAGTGCGACCGCTTGCGGGCTGCCATTGTACTTGTACTCTTATAAATTGGTCGGTTCTGCGACAGGTAAGATAGGTAAGGGCGAATATGCTCTCTAGCTGCTGCTACAATGGTCTCAATGTTGCACACCCTCTGAGATCTGAATACTACCCCACTGTTAAGATATGCATTATAAAAATCTTCCTACAGAGGTGTGTAGAAACCCTCTAAAGCACGCTCATCCCACCTCGGCGGGAACCACTACTCAAAGTCCACAAATCTAAGCTGCTAAACCTACTTGGTTGTGGTGGCCCTCAAATCCAAGTGAGTCACTAGAGGCGGACCCTGTGGTCTAGGCGATGGACGTGAACCCCTCCGCTGTGTCTCTGACCTTGGTGTGACTAGAGCACGGGTGTGGGGGTATGGCCCCCAAGATATGGGTCGCACCATCAAAGGTGGACCGGCCCACAAGATTAAGGCATGTACGGCGCTGCTCGGCGTGCATAGCAAGACATTGTATAGTACCAAATAGGATACTTTACTTGTAACCCTACCCCTCTAGAGTATATAAGGAGAGGCAGGGGTCCTCTACTCGACATCATGTATTCAATACAATACACCAAAGACACAAGACGTAGGGTATTACGTCGATCAGACGGCCCGAACCTGTCTAAATCGCTGTCTCTGCGCCTTATGTCACCATCCGGTTCCTGATTACGTGCACCACCACCGATAAATCTACCATCGCGGGATACCCCTCGGTGGACTACCGAGCATATTCTGTCAATAGTTGGCGCACCAGGTAGGGGTTGTGCGTGCTGTTTCCTTGTCGAACAAGATGGTTTTTTCCGCAGGCTCTTCGTTCCTTCCATAGCCCAGCCAGATCTTCACGGTCGGATCCATCTCGTGGATCATCAACGCTGACGGAGTTGGAGAGCTCCTCGAGCCGGAGAGATCGGTTCTGCGCCGGCCACCCCTGCACCTGCGACAGCAGATCCGATCTCGGAACCACCTCCGAGGTCATCTTCACCAACAACTCACCACCCGCTAGGTGTTCGCCGTCAACGCCGACCAGATAATGCCATACGTCGCCGACTAGACGCTCCGTCTAAAGCTAAGTCACATTTTAATATTCTTCTAAATATTCTCCAATCTCCGTATATCACCATGATGTTTCTCCGAACTGTTTTCTCCATATTTGCTCTCCAAATGATTTTCCGAACCCTCGAACAGTCACGTTGATGCTCGGACGCCTACAGAGATGGCCCTGTCTCTGGCTCCTCCCTAGTCGTGCTACTAGCTCCGCGTGCTGCGTTATGGGTGGTCGGCAGCAGCTCCTTGGTCACGCTTGTTCCTCCTACATGTGCACGGGCTCCACGCTCGACGTTATGGACTATGGGCTAGCTAGGGCTGGAGACTCAGCTACATACTAACTATTTGGGTGGTTTATATTAAACATAAATATATTTTCACGCCAACTGATCGCTGAACTGCATACGCCGTTTCATCACCATTGCTGATTTTTCTCTGGAGTTTATTTATTTGTGCGTCATGTACTACCCGTTCTACATGTTTGTATTGCAGGATCATCGTCCAAGTGATCGAATCACCTGGTGCTCGGACTTCTCCACCAATCAACTGGTCAGACCTCTTGGTTCATGGACTCCATCGTCGACTAGTTGATCGGACTGTTCACCGGTCGTTTCTACTCAATGCTCACTTCGTCGCTGACCAGTTGATCGGATTGTTCGCCTCTCATGCTTCATCGCCAGCTACGCCGGTTGCTCCTCAGCGCTCAGATTCTTCGTGCTCGAGGACTAAGTGGGCACACTTCACAGCACGGACGTCGTCAGCTATGTCGGTGCTCAGACCTCACCGCCTACGCTGGGTACTCCTCGGTGCTCGGACCTCGCCGCCTATGCCAAGGACTCCTCGGTGCTCGGACATCGCTGTAACAACCCAAAAATCCACACACCAAAAATCACAACTACAAAATTTTTGTTGTTAACCCCATGCAATGTTGAGTGACATCTGTAGGAGCCAACCATAGGTGTTGCATTAGTTGTAACCCAACTAGACAATTTCATGAGCATGGCATGTCATTTGTTAATTATGTTTATTTAAATCCTAACAAATAAAATGTAGCATACATTGTTAACTCAAATGGTGATTTGGATTTCCATTTGCTTTATGTAATGCTTAACAACTACCTTAAAGTAATAAACCATAAAGTAATTATTAATCAAACCAAAGAATAAATGCTTAAAGTGAAAACTATTTCTATTTTTGTATAACAAAACTACACCTATTTTGTTATACAAAATAGCTAAATAAAGTTCCTAATATGTATAAGAGTGTTGTGGGCCTCACATCTAATAATCCAATGGATGAGGTACACCAGATTTGAATTCAAACTCCAAACCAAATTTGAATTCAAATAAAGAAGAAGAAAAACAAAACAGAAAAAGAAAAGAAGAAAGCCCACAACCGGCTCGGCCTACTCGGCCCGCTAGCCAGCCTAGCTTGTGCGTGGCAGCACCAGGCCCAGCAAGCTGGCCCAAACATGCTGCTCATGCCCGCGCGCCCTTCTGCTTCGCCTGCTATCGCTGCCAATCAGGCCCCACGCGTCAGCCACTCCCGGCAACAGTGCCTTCTTCCTCCCCATGCCGGCTTCTCCTCTCGACCGAGTCCCGACCGAAGTGGCAGGCGCGGGCCTAGGGTCACGCAAATCGCCTGGCCATGTTCCCTTGGCACCGCGCCCACGCAATCCCTACGCCAACTACCCCACGCCCGTGAACCGTCCGATGCGTTCGGCGCATCGCCTGCCGTCCGCCCCGTCCGCCATGGGTGAAGCTCGGACCTTGGGGCTATAAAGCGACGCCTAGAGTGCCCTAGGGATTCCTCAGCCCACCGCCGCCGTTCGGTGGCCCAACTGCCCGCACCACTCCGAGAGAAGAGGGACGAGAGGGAATTCCAGAAGAGGGAGGCGAGTAGGGAGCTTGGAGACGTCAATCACCGGAGCTCGGAGCGCTGCCCTGAGTGCCTACCCCGACGACATGGCTTCCACCACTAGGCAGCGCCTCACCACCGCACCACCACCGAACGCCGCCAAGCACCACTCGGTGAGTTCCATTGCTGAGACCTCCTCCTAGCCCATGGACACCACCATAGTGCACGCGCTCACCACGCTCGCAACACCGCCGCCATGGCGCGGCCACCGCATGCACATCTGGCCGCCACGCTAGACTAAGAAGTAGCCGTAGAGCACCGCCGTGACGACTGGAGGATAGCTGTGTAGACCAAGACACCGTTAGCTGGCCGCAGCGCCTTGGCCAATAGTACCAAACCTCGGGCGGAGCTCCGCTGTGCTCCACCACCACGTGCGGACTCCACCGCGCCCTATGGTCGTCGTCTACGCTACGTCATGCCTCCCCGCTAACCGTTCGAAGGAAAATAGGGCACCAGGACCCCTAGAACTGCCCCTAGATGCCCCGCCAGCGAGCACCGCCACACCGAGCCGCTGACCACCATGACCAAAGCCCTAGGAAGCCCTGGCCACCACCTTGACCCCACCACCATACTCGCCGAGGCCTGGCGATGCTTTTTCCCACCTCAATTGAACACTAGCGCCGCTATGGGAGCTCACTGGAGAGCTCACCACTGGTGGGAGCACGCCGAGGAAGGAAGCAGGGGAACTCCCCCACCCCCGCCGGCCACACTCACGTGCACCCGGTGCACGTAGACCATGCCAAAGGGAAGAAGGATAGACTCGGTCCACCGAAGACCCAACCTACGGTCCATGGACCATGAACACCAGTCCATCATGAGCCACGCGGTGTGGGCCGATCTGTGGACTGAAGCCCAGTGGAGGCCCTAGGCTATGACATGGCAGCACCACAGCATGCCACGTGGTGGGCCAAAGCCCAACCCATATCTAGGCCCAACCGGCCCAGTTTGGACCCGGTCTGTGTTGACCGTTGACTAGTCAACGTTGACCGATTGACCAGGCCCACATGTCAGCGACACCGAGACTCTGGACCCACCTGTCAGTAGGTGACATCATGCTGACATCATGATGACGTCACGCAGGTCCCACCGGTCAGTAACAAACACAGCCGAGGTGACGTGATTATGATGTCACGGTGACGTCAGCTGCTGACGTCAGCAGCTCTTGCCCCACCTGTCAGTGACTATGATCCGTTGACTTGCCCGTTGACTTGATGTTGACTTTGACTGGACCCACATGTCAGTGACCCAAGAGCACTGGTCCCACCTGTCGGAACTGATGACGTTGATGATGTCATGCTGACGTCTAGATGACGTCAGCGGAACCCCACCTGTCAGTACCAGAACCAAGACGATGATGTCATGCTGACGTCAGCATGCCACGTGGACCAACAGGAGCATGACACGTGTTAGCACGATATTATTTCAGCCTTATTCCATTTCAGAAATGATTGAAACTTCAGAAATTCATAACTAATTCATACGAACTCAGAAAAATACAAGACCAGGACCAAAATTCATCTAAAATCGAGCTCTACGCAATGAACCCATGTTTGAGTGCATTTGGCTCTTTTGAATTTTCATTGCTTTTTGTGCTATTCTATAGACGTCGCTAACGCGACTATAATGCGATCATTTGCAGACTCGGAGGAGAACCAGATAGACGAGGACCGAGAGTACCGTGAGGAGTACGGAGACGAATACACTGAAGGTGCCACATCCCACCCAATCTCGTAGCACCTATTATGCATGGCTAATATAGAGCTGCTATTGCTTTACTTTATTGTTATAATCACACTATGATAGGACTTGCATGGTAGTATGCTTTCTTGATGGCCTTTACCTTGATGCAACCTTACCCCTGCTCATCCTGCTGTTAGGCTAAGTCACACGCTTGCTGCTATATTTCACTGCTTATTAATTCTGCTATGCTTATATATACCATATTGATGCGTGGTGGAAACAGGAGTTATCTGGACTATGGGGAGAGTGCTGCGTGTGTGACTTGGGTGTGTGGAGGGTGAGGGTTGTGTCGACCAAGTTGGAGTATACGACCAGCCTGGGGCAAGTCTTGCCGTGTGGTGCTACCTGGGCACCCCTGGAATGGATGCCTATGGTGGGTAAATGGTATATGAGGTGGCCCTGGGTGTGAACCTGTGATGGGAGGAGCCCGGGGTGGAGGTGCTGTGGTGGCACGGTAAATGGAAACCCTAATGAAGACATTCTGGCTTGGTCATCCCTAAGGACTTACTAGTACTCAGATTCACCGGGAAGCCTTACGTACCACTCACCCTATATGGTGCGGGACGGCCGGACTACTTGGTAGGATATTGCCACTACTGCTAGGTTGATAGCGGACAGTGTAAGGAGGTATGGGGCATGGAGGATTTCCCCCACACCCTTCCGAGACTTCATGGAGACCTTGTGGACCCGGCTCATGACTCACAGTTTCAGCCACCCCAGACTAAACTTGGGGTGTACCAGGGCTGAATGGTAGAGTGGCATTATCCTAGGCTAGCAAGCGACCGGAATCAGCCCAGTTGATGATGGTCAGCAAGGAAGGCGGATCTGGTGGTTATGTAAAACCTCTATAGAGTGTATGGTTGATCGATCGATACATGTGCCGACTTGTTGGCTGTGGACCTTTCCTGGGTTTCGCTTAAACTAGATAGCGAGATGAGTCCTTCTCTTCTTCCCCTGTGAGGGAGTGTCGGTCGTAGCCAGGGGCTACGGGCCATGAGACAGTGCCGAGAGGGAGTTGGCCTGTTGACTGAGTGATGGTATGGTGATGATATGGAGATGGTGGTATATCGATCCCTGGATCAAAACCTAGCTCTGGATGGAAATGGGGTGGAATGTGTGTGGGGATGGTGTTAAAACTTGACTATACTATTATATACTTGATATGCTAATACATAGGAAACCCTAGCCTTATAGGTTCCTTTTGATTATATCCAACTTGCATCCAATTTCCGCAAAGCATAGCTCATAGGGTGGGAGTGGCTAGTACAAATCGTATTGATACATTTTGGCACACAGGTTCTGCTGAGGAGTATAGCTCCAAGGAGATTGATGGTTGAGGGGTTCGTTCCTATGCTCAAGTTTGGCGATCTTATCTTCAAGCTATTCTGAATGAATGCTACTTTTGATTCCACCGATGCGGCGATGTAATAATTTATGTAATTCCACACTATTTGTACTTTGATATTATCGTTGTATGGATGTGGTATTCGACTGGAATTTGGGTATTATGATCTACAACGATCATAATACACTTCGACTCTGTGGATTTCTCTTCGCGGAAATCAGGTCTTTTCAGTTGGTATCAGAGCCATACTTGACCCTAGGACGAAACCCTTAGAAATGGACGATAGAATAGGACGTGGACAGCCCTTCTTTCGGTTATATACCGACCCTGCATTTACTTTTATGCAAGGCTTATCTATTTATTGACCTGCTAACACCGGTTCCTTAAAACATGTAGATGGCAATGAATGTCGAATGGCCACCTTTAGGACCGCTACCTCTGGACCACGCCAAGCTTACCTTCGACCTATGTGAGCTCGGGGGTTTTGCACAGACCCTCTGCCGAATTCTTGTCACGTTAGGAGTCCCTGATGAGCTTGTCAAGGTCACCTGCACCGGGAAGCCAGCTCAGGAAGGAGGAATCGAAGGACCGATTGTCACCTCAGTTGAGTTCCTAGCTAGCACTACCTTACCTTCTATCCTAGCTTTCACCGAGTTGACTATAGAGGACATAGTCGAGGAGGGACTGCGGGCTATCTCACACAAGGCACTTTGCAGAGTGACGAGGGACCAATATGAGCACCTGAAGACGACAGAGTTCCGTCTACTTCCCCAGGCCCTCGACCTCAGCCTTACCCCTAGTGAGCAGAGTTTTGCAGCTGGTAGAGTTATCCTTGTCGAGGAGGATAGATGCCTTCGCGTCTCGGCTATCCACCTACTAGAGCAGGACAGGTACATGACCCAGCTGGAGCAGAGGAGACGTCAGGACCAGGCCCTTCTGTGGGAGTACTAGGAGCGAGACTCGTAGGGAGCACAGGAGCGAGCTAGTCTACTTGAGATAGTTGCCAAGCTACAAGATGAGCTCAATCGTCATGAAGTAGTTCACAGAGCCGAGGTCGATGACTTACAGGACAAAGCCGCTGACCTAGACAACAGGAACTGCTACCTCAATAGCAAGGTCTTAGAGTTGCAGAGAGAGTTGGACGACAAGAAGGTCGAGTTCAACCGCAGAGGAGACAGAGAGAGGTCCAAGGGGATTGATATGCTGAAGATCCAATCTAAGAACAAGACCATGGCTCAGGAGCTCGAGGAGTTCAGGAAGAAGGCCGTTCGCAACTAGGGTCACTTGATCGAGGCACTCAGGCAGAACGAGTACCTACAAGACAAGTGTGAGAGGACATGGCAGGCTTGATAGAAGTCTAACAAAAAACGCCTTAGGGAGATGAAGGGTATGTGGGATCAGCTACCCAAGGAGATTCGCAGCAAGACGAAGCCTAGGATAGAGAAGTTTGGGTTAGCCCCGACTCGCCTCAACCTAGACACCTACCCTACCCTACCTGGAGCCAAGCCTACTGAGGAGCTTGCCGAGGCCTTGAAGTACGTGTCCCGACTTCACAAGTCTGACGAGGAGATCGAGATCGAGAACAGTCGTATCCTAGCTGCAGTGTACGAGTTAGAGTAGATGACCCTGTGTGGTCATGAGTCATGTCAGTGGCTTCCATAAGATGTACCCCTTATGAGATGTAATATGAGACACTATGCGTAGTACGATTCTCGCGAGTCTCCAAGTGTAGCTACTGGAGATGATGCTATGTAATAAAACCCATGTAATGAATGTTTTGGATCTTATTGCATCTTATGGATCTTATTGCTTCTTTGTAATGAGTGTTGGATAGTATAAATGCTTTTATTTAAATCATCAAAATCATGAAATCATACTGAATTGTAAGCACTTATGGCACAAAAACTAAAATTCCTATGATCCGTGTTGCAGATGCCGAACCGCCGATCTACTCGCCTAATGAACCATGGACGTGCGCCCATCCCCGAACCAGTCGAGCCAAACGGGGGGCGTGGTGGCAACAACCGTGGCCATGGCCATGGCCATGGATGTGGAGGGATACCCTTCAACCTGGAGAATACCCCGCCGCTTGATGAGGAGAACATTCCACCACCACCACCACCGAACCTGGCGGAAGTGATGGCGTAACAGACCTAGCTTCTTGCAGCTCTTGTAGATGGAGCAAACCGTCGCCAGGGAGGTCAGCAGAATGACTTCCAAAGGAAGTTGGAGGGATTTCTGAAGCTAAGGCCACCTACCTATGATGGCACCGACCCTGACCCGCTTGTAGCCGATGATTGGCTCAAGGAGATGGAGAAGAAGCTTGACCTCACTACTTTCACCGACGATGAGTGTGTTGGAGCTGCCACACACTAGCTCATAGGTGCAGCACGCGCCTGGTGGGACAGTTTCAGTGATTCCCATGAGGACCCTGCCAACATCTCGTGGGATGAGTTCGCCGAAGCATTCACTGAGTATCACATTCCCAAGGGTATCATGGAGGCCAAAGCCGAGAAGTTCCGCAACATCAAGATGGGAAAGGACAGGGTGACTGAGTATACTACTCGTTTCACCAACCTTCTATGCTATGCACCTTCCTATGTTGTGAACTCTGAGAAGGAGAAGTTGTACTATTACCGTAAGGGACTTAACTCGCACATCAAGTTAAGGTTTGGTGGTATAGAGAGTAGCACGCCGTGTGCTCTGGTGGATCGCTGCATCCAGATCGAGAAGGACCGTGCTGAAGCTAGAGAGGAGTACAGGGAGAGGAAGCATAAGCCTGAGGAGTCCTTCTGTGGTCGTGATCGCAAGAGGTTCCACCGAGATGCACCATCTAGGGAACGCTCTCACCACAATAGGGATGACAACCCTGGATCGAGTAGGGGTAGTAGAGGCTACACCACTAAATACTCCCGCCCTGCTCAGGATTGTTACACCCAGGACCGTTATGCTCAGGACCGCAACACTCAGGACTGTTTCAACCATCCCCGCTCAGCGAATGAACGTCCAGCACAGAACCGCCCTACACCAAGCACTGGAAACTAGAAGGCACCCGCGCCAACCCCTACAGGCGGTACGCCTTTCACCTGCTTCGCTTGTGGCCAACCAGGTCACAAAGCCACTGAGTGCCCTTAGAACTCAGCCACCCAGAAGTCTCAGTTCAAGGGATCTGCTACCCATGGACGTCTCAACCATCTAGACGCCGAGGAAGCATAGGCTGCCCCTGATGTTGTGTACGGTATGTTTTTAGTTAACGGCAATACTGCATCAGTTCTATTTGACTCTGGAGCAACTTGTTCTTACATATCATCCAAGTTTGCACGAGAGCATGACCTGTCTATAACCCCACGTGGAAAGCCTATCATCACCTGTTCACCTTTAGGAGACCCAAAGTGCACCCACATCTGTAAGGGAGTGAGTCTTACCATTGAGGGTCTTATCTTTGAAGCCGACCTAACCCTGTTACCTTCCATGAGCCTAGATGTCATCTTAGGTATGGATTGGCTAACCATTCACTGAGGTATCATATCATGTTCACCTAGATACGTCCAAGTGACCCACCCATCAGGCCAAGTTATTAGATGTGAACCCTAGTCCAGAAAGTCCACTTCTATCCTATGTGCCCTTAAAGCCAGTTCAGAATCACAAAAAGAGGAGAAGATAGTTCATGATGTGCCTATGGTCAGAGACTATCCCAATGTATTCCCTGAAGAATTACAGGGTATGCCACCAGACCATGATGTAGAGTTCATCATTAATCTTTTACCAGGAACATGACCCATTGCCAAGAGACCCTATCGCATGTCAGTTGATGAACTAGCCGAGCTCAAGAAATAGCTTGATGAGCTCATCTCGAAGGGGTATATCAGACCTAGTGCTTCACCCTAGGGATCCCCTGTTCTATTTGTTAAGAAGAAGGATGGCTCAATGAGAATGTGCATTGATTACCAGAACTTGAACGTAGTCACCATCAAGAACAAGTACCCTCTGCCAAGGATTGATGATTTGCTTGATCAGCTATGAGGTGCCAAGTATTTCTCCAAGATTGATCTCAGATCTGGCTATCATCAGATGAAGATTCGAGAGAGTGACATCCCGAAGACAGCCTTCATGACTAGGTATGGGCAGTTTGAGTTCACTGTGGTGTCCTTTGGACTCATGAATGCTCCCGCCTACTTCATGAACATGATGAATAAGGTTTTCATGGATGATCTGGATAAGTTCATGGTAGTATTCATTGATGACATTCTTGTTTATTCACCCACCACCGAAGAACATGAACATCATCTGAGGACTGTGCTTGAGAAATTAGCACAACATCAGCTCTACGCAAAGTTCAGCAAATGCGAATTTTGGCTATAGGAAGTTGCCTTCCTAGGCCATGTACTATCAGCTGAAGGTGTTGCAGTTGACCCAGCTAAGATTGAAGCTGTGAAAGATTGGGATCAACCCCGTAATGTGATAGAAGTCAAAAGTTTCTTGGGATTCGCTGGATATTACCGCCGGTTCATCAAGAACTTCTCCAAGATAACCCGTCCAATGACCAACCTTCTGAAGAAGACCAAGGAGTTTGAATGGATGCCCGAGTGCGAGCAAAGCTTCCAGGAATTGAAACAGAAGCTTACCACAACTCCTATGCTAGCACTGCCTGATATCAGTAAAGATTTCGTGGTCTATTGTGATGCATCCCGTCAAGGACTTGGCTATGTATTGATGCAAGGTGGAAGAGTGATAGCTTATGCTTCTCGATGGTTGAAAGAACACGAGAACCGTTACCCTACTCATGATCTCGAGTTAGCAGCAGTTGTGCATGCTTTGAAGATCTAGAGGCACTACTTGATAGGCAACAAGTGTGATATCTATACCGATCACAAGAGTTTGAAGTACTTTTTCACTCAAGAAGATTTGAATATGAGGCAACGTCGTTGGCTAGAGTTGATTAAAGACTATGACCTGGAAATTCACTATCATCCGAGAAAAGCTAATGTAGTCGCAGATGCTCTCAATCGCAAGAGTTACTGTCACACCTTGATCACTGAATCCATACCACCTAAACTCAAGGAAGAGATTGATGATTTCCAACTTGAGATGCTACCGCATGGCTTATTGAATGAGCTCCGCATACAGTATGATCTCACAGATCGCATTCGTCAAGCTCAGAAGAATTGTGAAGAGATTGAATATCTCTGTGGTTTGATGAAACTAGGCTACAAGACCAACCACCATGAAGATGAACAAGGAACCATCTGGTTCAAGGACAGAATCTGTGTACCTTCTGATCCAGCACTACGAGAGGAAATTCTGTCTGAAGCCCATGATTCTAAGTACTGTATTCACCCTGGAGGTTCAAAGATGTATCAAGACTTGAAGAAACACTTTTGGTGGAAAGGCATGAAGACAGACATTGCGGGACATGTGGCACGATGTGACACCTGTAATAGAGTCAAGGCTGAACATCAAAGGCTTGCAGGATTGCTAAAACCCCTTGACGTTCCTGAGTGGAAATGGGAGAGCATATCCATGGATTTCATAGTTGGATTGCCCCGTTCATAGAAAGGCAATGATTCCATCTGGGTGATTATTGATCGTTTGACCAAGATTGCTCACTTTGTACCAGTTAAGACCAAGACCGATGCCAAAAAATTAGCAGATCTATATGTTGCGCATATTCTCAGACTGCATGGAGCTCCCTCTAGTATTGTATCTGATCATGGTCCTCAGTTTGTGTCCTGATTCTGGGAAGCCCTGCACAAGTCCATTGGAACCAAACTTGATTTCAGTACCCCTTATCACCCACAGACAGATGGACAGACTGAACGAGTAAATTAGATCTTAGAAGACATGCTTCACGCTAGTGTACTGAATTATGGTTCTGATTGGGAGAAATGCCTACCCTATGCAGAGTTCTCTTACAACAACAGCTACCAAGCCAGCATCAAGATGTCACCATTTGAAGCGCTGTTTGGCAGACCTTGTAAAACACCTTTGATGTGGTCTCAACTGGGTGAAAGATCGTTCTTTGATTCTGTTAAGATTCAAGAAGCCAAAGAAGGAGTTGCACAAGTAAAGGAGAATTTGAGAATTGCCCAAAGTCGATACAAGAGCTATGCTGACAAAAGAAGAAGAGAGCTTGAGTTCAATGTGGGAGATTTCGTCTATCTCAAGGTATCCCCGCTACGTGGAACTATCAGATTCCACGTGAAAGGCAAGCTTGCCCCTAGATTTGTTGGGCCTTACAAGATCCGTAAGAGGATTGGAAAACTCACTTACAAACTTGAGCTACCTGAGGAATTGGTGGGTGTACATCCCGTATTCCATGTCTCACAGCTACACAAGTGTTTGAGAGTGCCCGATGAAGTAGTTTCAACTGATACACTTGACATTCAAGATACACTTGAGTATAAAGAACATCCTATCTGAATTCTAGGTAGAGATACCAAAGAGACCCGAAGCAAAACTATTCCTATGTGCAAGATCCAATGGAGCAATCACACTGAGAGAGAAGCAACATGGGAGAAAGAGTCTGACCTCCGGCTACGATACCCTTACCTCTTCGAAGAGTACGTTGCGCTTTAATCTCAGGGACGAGATTCTGTTAAGGGGGTAGGACTATAACAACCCAAAAATCCACACACCAAAAATCACAACTACAAAATTTTTGTTGTTAACCCCATGCAATGTTGAGTGACATCTGTAGGAGCCAACCCTAGGTGTTGCATTAGTTGTAACCCAACTAGACAATTTCATGAGCATGGCATGTCATTTGTTAATTATGTTTATTTAAATCCTAACAAATAAAATGTAGCATACATTGTTAACTCAAATGGTGATTTGGATTTCCATTTGCTTTATGTAATGCTTAACAACTCCTTTAAAGTAATAAACCATAAAGTAATTATTAATCAAACTAAAGAATAAATGCTTAAAGTGAAAACTATTTCTATTTTTGTATAACAAAACTACACCTATTTTGTTATATAAAATAGCTAAATAAAGTTCCTAATATGTATAAGAGTGTTGTGGGCCTCACATCTAATAATCCAATGGATGAGGTACACCAGATTTGAATTCAAACTCCAAACCAAATTTGAATTCAAATAAAGAAGAAGAAAAACAAAACAGAAAAAGAAAAGAAGAAAGCCCGCAGCCGGCTCGGCCCGCTAGCCAGCCTAGCCTGCGCGTGGCAGCACCAGGCCCAGCAAGCCAGCCCAAATGCACTGCTCACGCCCACGCGCCCTTCTGCTTCGCCTGCTGTTGCTGCCAATCAGGCCCCACGCGTCAGCCACTCCCGGCAACAGTGCCTTCTTCCTCCCCACACCGGCTTCTCCTCCCGACCGAGTCCTGACCGAAGCTGCAGGCATGGTCCCGGGGTCACGCAAATCACCTAGCCATGTTCCCTTGGCGCCATGCCCACGCAATCCCTACGCCAACTACCCCACGCCCGTGAACCGTCCGATGCGTTCGGCGCATCGCCTGCCATCCGCCCCGTCCGCCATGGGTGAAGCTCGGACCTTGGGGCTATAAAGCAACGCCCAGAGCGCCCTAGGGATTCCTCAGCCCACCGCCGCCGTTCGGTGGCCCAACTGCCCGCACCACTCCGAGAGAAGAGGGCCGAGAGGGAAATCCGGAAGAGGGAGGCGAGCAGGGAGCTCAGAGACGTCGATCATCGGAGCTCGCAGCGCCACCCCGAGCGCCTACCCCGACGACGCAGCTTCCACCACTAGGCAGCGCCTCACCACCACACCACCACCGAACGCCGCCAAGCACCACTTGGTGAGTTCCATTGCTGAGACCTCCTCCTAGCCCATGGATGCCACCACAGTGCACGCGCTCGCCGTGCTCGCAATACCGCCACCATGGTGTGGCCACCGCATGCGCATCCGGTCGCCTCGCTGGACTAAGAAGTAGCCGTAGAGCACCGCCGTGATGACTGGAGGATAGCTGCATAGACCAAGACACCGTTAGCCGGCCGTAGCGCCTTGGCCACGAGCACCGGACCTTGGGCGGAGCTCTGCTGTGCACCACCACTGCGTGCGGACTCCACTGCGCCCTATGGTCATCGTCTATGCTATGTCATGCCTCCCCGCTAACCGTTCGAAGGAAAACAGGGCACCAAGACCCCTAGAACTGCCCCTAGATGCCCCGCCGGCGAGCACCGCCACGCCGAGCCGCCGACCACCGTGACCAAAGCCCTAGGAAGCCCTGGCCGCCACCTTGACCCCACCACCGTACTTGCCGAGGCCTGGCGATGCTTTTTCCCACCTCAATTGAACGCTAGCGCCGCTGTGGGAGCTCGCCGGTGACCTCACCACCGGCGGGAGCACGCCGGGGAAGGAAGTAGGGGAACTCCCCCCCCCCCCCCCCCGCTGGCCACACTCACGTGCACTCGGTGCACATAGACCATGCCAAAGGGAAGAAGGATAGACTCGGTCCACCGAAGACCCAGCCTATGGTCCATGGACCGTGAACACCAGTCCACCATGAGCCACGCGGTGTGGGCCGATCTGTGGACCAAAGCCCAATGGAGGCCCTAGGCTATGACGTGGCAGCGCCATAGCATGTAACATGGTGGGCCAAAGCCCAGCCTGTATCCAGGCCCAACCGGCCCAGTTTGGACCCGGTCTGTGTTGACCATTGACTAGTCAACATTGACCAATTGACCGGGCCCACATGTCAGCGACACCGAGACTCTGGACCCACCTGTCAGTAGGTGACGTCATGCTGACGTCATGACGATGTCACACAGGTCCCACCGATCAGTAACAAACACAGCCGAGGTGACGTCATGATGATGTCACGGTGACGTCAGCTACTGACGTCAGCAGCTCTGGCCCCACCTGTCAGTGACTATGATCCATTGACTATTGACTCACCCGTTGACTTGACATTGACTTTGACCAGACCCACATGTCAGTGACCCAAGAGCCCTGGTCCCACCTGTCGGAACTGATGACGTTGATGATGTCATGCTGACATCCAGATGGTGTCAGCGGGACCCCACCTGTCAGTACCAGAACCGAGATGATGATGTCATGCAAACGTCATGCTGACATCAGCATGCCACGTGGACCAACAGGAGCATGACATGTGTCAGCACGATATTATTTCAGCCTTATTCCATTTCAGAAATCATTGAAACTTCGGAAATTCATAACTAATTCATACGAACTCCGAAAAATATAAGACCAAGACCAAAATTCATCTAAATTGCTTTTTGTGCTATTCTATAGACGTCGCTAATGTGACTATAATGCGATCATTTGCAGACTCGGAGGAGAACTAGACAGACGAGGATCGAGAGTACCATGAGGAGTACGGAGACGACTACACTAAAGGTGCCACATCCCACCCAATCTCGTAGCACCTATTACGCATGGCTAATATAGATCTGCTATTGCTTTACTTTATTGTTATAATCACACTATGATAGGACTTGCATGGTAGTATGCTTTCTTGATGGCCTTTACCTTGACGCAACCTTACCCCTACTCACCCTGCTGTTAGGCTAAGTCACACGCTTGTTGCTATATTTCACTGCTTATTAATTCTACTACGCTTATATATACCAGATTGATGCGTGGTGGAAATAGGAGTTATCTGGACTATGGGGAGAGTGTTGTGTGTGTGACTTGGGTGTGTGGAGGGTGAGGGTCATGTCGACCAAGTTGGAATGTACGACGAGCCTGGGGCAAGTCTTGCCATGTGGTGCTACCTGGGCACCCCTAGAATGGATACCTGTGGTGGGTAAATGGTATATGAGGTGGCCCTGGGTGTGAACCTATGATGGGAGGAGCCTAGGGTGGAGGTGCTGTGGTGGCACGATAAATGGAAACCCTGATGAAGACATTCTGGCTTGGTCATCCCTAAGGACTTACTAGTACTCAGATTCACCGGGAAGCCTTATGTACCACTCGCCCTATATGGTGCGGGACAACCGGACTACTTGGTAGGATATTGCCACTACTGCTAGGTTGATAGCGGACAGTGTAAGGAGGTACGGGGCGCGGAGGATTTCCCCCACACCCTTCCAAGACTTCATGGAGACCTTGTGGACCCGGCTCATGACTCACAGTTTCAGCCACCCCAGACTAAACTTGCGGTGTACCAGGGCTGAATGGTAGAGTGGCATTATCCTAGGCTAGCAAGCGACCGGAATCAGGCCAGTTGACAACGGTCAGCAAGGAAGGCGGATCTGGTGGTTATGTAAAACCTCTGCAGAGTGTATGGTTGATCGATCGATACATGTGCCAACTGGTCGGCTATGGACCTTTCCTGGGTTTCGCTTAAACTAGATAGCGAGATGAGTCCTTCTCTTCTTCCCCTGTGAGGGAGTGTCGGTCGTAGCTAGGGGCTACGGTCCATGAGATAGTGCCGAGAGGGAGTTGGCATGTCGACTGAGTGATGGTATGGTGATGATATGGAGATGGTGGTATATCAATCCCTGGATCGAAACCTGGCTCTAGACGGAAATGGGGTGGAATGTGTGTGGGGATGGTGTTAAAACTTGACTATACTATTATATACTTGATATGCTAATACATAGGAAACCCCAACCTTATAGGTTCCTTTTGATTATATCCAACTTGCATCCAATTTCCGCAAAGCATAGCTCATAGGGTGGGAGTGGCCAGTACAAATCGTATTGATACATTTTGGCACACAGGTTCTGCTGAGGAGTATAGCTCCGAGGAGATTGACGGTTGAGGGGTTTGTTCCTACGCTCGAGTTTGGCGATCTTATCTTCAAGCTGTTCCAAATGAATGCTACTTTTGATTCCGCCGATGCGGCGATGTAATAATTTATGTAATTCCGCACTATTTGTACTCTGATATTATCGTTGTATGGATGTGGTATTCGACTGGAATTTGGGTATTATGATCTACAACGATCATAATACACTTCGACTCTGTGGATTTCTCTTCATGGAAATTAGGTCGTTTCAATCGCCGCCTACGCTGGGGACTCCTCAGTGCTCGGACCTCACCACCTACGCCGGGGACTCCTTGCTCCTCGGTGCTCGGTCATCGCCATCGACACCGGGGACTCCTCACTCCTTGGTGCTCGGACATCACCAATGAGGCTGGGGACTCCTCGCTCCTCGATGCTCGGTCATCGCCAACAACGCCGGGGACTCCTCGCTCCTTGGTGCTCGGTCATCGCCGCCGACGCCGGGGACTCCTCGGTGCTCGGTCATCGCCAGCGACGTCGGGGACTCCTCGCTCCTCGGTGCTCGGACATCGCCAGCGACACCGGGGACTCCTCACTCCTCAGCGCTCGAACATCGCCAGCTTCGCCGGGGACTCCACGGTGCTCGGACATCGCCGCCTACGCCAAGGACTCCTCGGTGCTCGGTCATCGCCAGCGACGTCGGGGACTCCTCACTCCTTGGCGCTCGGACATCACCAGCTTCGTCGAGGACTCCTCGGTGCTCAGACATCGCTGCCTACGCCGGGGACTCCTCGGTGCTCGGTCATCGCCAGCGGCACCGGGGACTCCTCGCTCCTCGGCGCTCGAACATTGCCAGCTTCGCCGGGGACTCCACGGTGCTCGGACATCACCACCTACGCCGGGGACTCCTCGGTGCTCGGTCATCGCAAGCGACATCGGGGACTCCTCGGTGCTCGATCATCACCAGTGACATCAGGGACTCCCTTGCTACTCGGATCTTGCTACGTCTCATTGGTGTGCGATCAAGCTGCTCCATGCTGTTCGGATCAGGGTGCTGATCTTGGGTAGCACGTCTGGGGTCTTGATATGTGCATGTCAGATGACGTCGGCAAGCTTTTAGACTTCTTTGACCCTGCTACAAGATTCATTCTTCATCTTCCAGCAGGCTCGGGGACTAAGTGGGCACACTTCACCTTGCAGTGAATGTGCTTGTTCTCATCTTGAGGCTACGCCCAGGGACTGGCTGCCTGCTCAGCTGGTCTTCTACTTTATGACCCTGGCACCACATGACTACATCACCTACTGTCAGGCTCGGGGACTAGCTGTGGGGGTATGGCCCCCAAGACATGGGCCGCACCATCAGAGGTGGCCTAGCCAACAAGATTAAGGCATGCACGGCGCTGCTCGGTGTGCATAGCATGACATTGTATAGTACCAAATAGGATACTTTACTTGTAACTCTACCCCTCCAGAGTATATAAGGAGAGGCAGGGGTCCTCTACTCGACATCATGTATTCAATACAATACACCAAAGACACAGGACGTAGGGTATTACATCGATCAGATGGCCCGAACCTGTCTAAATCGCTGTCTCTGCGCCTTGTGTCACCATCTGGTTCCTAATTACGCGCACCCCCACTGATAAATCTACCATCGCGGGATACCCCTCGGTGGACTGTCGAGCATATTCTATCGACAACGGGTACGACCAGAGCGGCAAAGTTGTGGCTGAGGTGTCTGCTCTGTCTCCTCGGCCTGCTCTCCCTCCTGAGTCTACTCTACTAGCGGTGGCTGCTGCTGAGGCTCCCCCTAAGACTGACTCTCATTAATAGCGACACGTCATCCTCCAACCATGAGAGTCCCAGCTAGACCACCATGATGGCGCTCAACTTGCTCAAGTGTAGCCCTCGTAGATGGAGAAAGCTGATCTGCAATAACAACACCACTCCGAGCACCTGCTCTCTCTGCGCGCTCTACGACCTCTGCAACTGCGGCTGCTCTCGCTATATCTGCATTAGGATACTTGCGCTTCCTCATTGCAAGCTTCTTTGTCGCCTTGCCTTTTGCATCTATAGGCTGATGAGGCGGGGGCCTCGGATCCTCATCACAGGGACCACCTCCGACATTCTTGACACGAGCCATTTGATGGATCTGAAAAGAATAACTATCGCTGACGGAGATCAATAGCCAACTATCACTTCCGAGGCTTGGCCTCGATCCGTACTCGCGAGCTTGGCCCCGAGTTAACTAACAATGGCACCGACTCGCTACACGATAGAATAGATAGGATATACAAATAAATACAATATATCTAAAGATACGAAATCCTAGGAAGCAAGCAATTAGGAATGAAATTAGAAACAAGGGCTTGTTACCTGACGAACTTGTGAAATGACGAGAATAGGAATGGATCGGGGAACCATCGGGTCGTCTAGGGTTGCAATGCGGAGAGGATCGGTGTCAACAGAATATCGTCGGCAGTCCACCGAGGGGCACCCCGCGATGGTAGATTGATCGGTAGAGGAGCGTGTAATCGAGAACAAGAAGGCAACAGAGACACACGAGTTATACAGGTTCAGGCCGTCGGTACGACGTAATACCTTACTCCTGTGGTCTGTTGGTTTGCATTAGCTATCATATGATTTGCCGTGAATTCGTAGGGGGTCCCTGCCCGCCTTATATAGTCTGGGGGGCAAGGTTACAAGTCGGTTAGATCTGAGAGATAACCGGAAAGTAATAACAGATTACAAGAAACATGGGATCGTACATATCCTATCAGATCTCGTAACATCCTCAGGATATCCTCTCCGTGCCTTGCGGGGGCCGCCGAGCAGAATCATGCCCCACAAGTCTCCTTCTTGCAGGCTGGGCCACCCCTGGAAGCATAGCCCATGTGACCTGCCGTGGGTATCCGGGGTCGTACCCCCCACAGCTAGTCCCCGAGCGCCTTATACCCATTGTGCAACGCCGTCTTGAGACTTTCCGAGCAGGTGCGAACCAAAACCGAGCTGTCCAAATCACAATCCGACCACCATAAGGAGTTGTCGAGCAGTTGTGAGAAACTACCGAGCCGCATACAACATCGCCGATGTATGTTCTGAACACAGCTTGTCATAAGAGTGTAAGGAGCTCAAATCCAAAATTAAAAATTCCTGCATGGTTAAGCGAAGTGTGCCCACTTAGAATCCAAAAATAATGGTAAAGATACCTGGTTTATCCTTTGGATGCTCGGAATCTTTCAGAAAAACAAGCACATTCACCGCAAGGTGAAGTGTGCCCACTTAGTCCCCGAGCCTGACAGTAGGTGACGTAGTCACGTGGTGCCGGGCTCAGAAATTAGTGAACCGTCCGAGCAGGTAGCTAGCCCCCGAGCGTAGCCCCAAGACAAAAACAAGCACATTCACTGCAAGGTGAAGTGTGCCCACTTAGTCCCCGAGCCTGACAGTAGGTGACGTAGTCATGTGGTGCCGGGCTCAGAAATTAGTGAACCGTCCGAGCAGGCAGCCAGTCCCCATGTTTCTAGCGTAGATATCGGATAAATCAAATCGTGGCGAGAAATTTGGAGTAATGGCCGTACAGTATCGGTTACTACGCCTCATTAAAATGCAGAGAATTCGGAGAATATGGCGGCGATAAATGAGCGGCGTGGGCTACTGTGACGCGATAGCCCAAGTTGCGGCCCATCAAACCATTTTGGAGGAATCGATGTAGCGCTGATCGCTGGAACGGTTTCCCAAAAAACCCTCAGAGTCAAGGCAGAGTGGGGGAAGTGCTTTATAACCGTGCCGCCACTCACATCATCTCCTACCTCTGTCAAGCCACCCTGCTTCCTGCCTTCGCAATCTCTATGCTTCACCTTCCGCACCAATCGTGAGTATTCACCTTCAACCCTAGGACCAAACCATAGGAGATGGCGCCGAAAAAAGGAGCCACAAAGCCGAAGAAAGTGGCCACCAGAGCTAGCCGCAACGAGGAGTGGGTGCCGTCGAATACGTCGGTGGCGGATCTCGATAAGATGGTGGCGGCGGGTGTTCTCCCCGACCGTCTTACTGCTGGATGGCGGCCAGCTAGTGGTGAGCCCTTCCCGACACCACATACTGATGAGGCTGTAGTATTTGAGGATTATTTCTGGCGAGGGTTAGGGTTTCCTGTCCACCCCTTTCTGAGGGATCTTATGGAGTTTTGGGCGATTAGCCTCTGTAATCTGCACCCCAACACCATTCTGTATGTTTCTATCTTTATCCATTTCTGCGAGGCGTTTCTCGGTGTTCTTCCGCACTTCAACCTCTTCAGGCACTTGTTCTATCTGAAGAAGAAGGGGGGTAGCGGTTCCAAGGTGGTCGGCGGCGTGTACCTGCAGCTCAGGGATGGGATGGCCAGCGAATATATCAACGTTCCGCTGAATACCTCCCTGAAAGGTTGGAACTCTAGATGGTTCTATATCAATCAAAGTCACCCGTTGATTCGTTGCGACGTCCACCACATCCCGGTTAACCATAGTAACTGGTCGGAATGACCTAACAACGCTGACATGAAGCAAGTAATGGAACTTTTGGAATTGAGTAAAGGCTTGGAGCTTAGGGGTGAACTGGTTGCAGCTAGTTTCATAGTTCGGCGCATCCAACCCTGCAAAGAGAGGGCCCACCCGGCATTTGACTTTAAAGGTGACAACGACAGTACCCATGAAAACACAGACTATCTGATGAAGAAGGAAGTGATAGACCGTGCTATGGATATTTTTTCTTCGAATGTCTCGTTCAGCTGGCCTAAAGGGACGAAGGCTTTCAACTGCACCAACCCACCTCCTGAGGTAACCATTTCGCTTCGCGTCTATCAGGCATTAATTGCCGAGCATAGGACTGACTCACTTATGAAAAGATTCATTCGCAGGATAGGGCAATATACTTTTCAAATGTGCCGAGAGCCGATTGGCCAAAAGGAGTAGATCCTCGGCGGCCACTGCAGCATGAAGAAGGTGAGCCGAGCTCCTTGTCGGATAGTCCATCCCCAGTGTCAGAGAAGGTCCATGGGAAGAGATCAGCAGTAGACGAGCCGGCCCAAAAAAGGAGAAAAACCGCCAGCTCTCATGCACACAAACCAGGAGGCATCTCTCTTGGAGAGGACCGAGCAGTTCGGCCACGACGAACTGCTGTGCTGGAGTGGTCGGACGATAACGAGGACCAGTCAGCACTTCCGTCGAGCACGACAGAGGTACCAGTGGATAATGTCGCTCCCAAGCATCGAGCAGGGGAAAGTTATGGTCAGGCAACGGCGGATGCCCCGGCGATGCAAAGTACCGAAGCCCCCGAACAACGCACGGAAGGTGGGGCCTCCGAGCACCAAGAAGAGCGGTAGCCCGCTGCGGAGGCGCAGGAGTTCTCCCACAAGGCCGACCAAGCAGCCGCGCCTGGGGGGTCAGGAAGGCATCGCCAATTCAAGAAAATCAATCGGAAGACCAAACCGTGAGTAAATTTGCCTTGGAGTAATTATATTGTTCTTTGATTTCACCTTGTTACTGAGAAGCCGATATGACACAGTGCGATGTCGAGGCCCGTCACCTTAGAAGAAAGAATGACGACTGCCCCCGTCCAGGAGTCCCCGAGTGTTCGGCGAACAGAGGACGAGCCAGCCGCCGCTCCCAGCAGACCTGGCGATGGTGAATTGTTGGCGCACACGATGGGCGCGTCGGCGACCGCAACCGCGGCTACGACCGAAAAGGTCGTTACCTTGGAAACGGAAACTGCGGCTGTTGTTGATGCGCCGAAGGTTACAGACGCCACCCCATCAACGGCCGGGGAGCAAACGTCGTCGCCCGCAGGGATGCCAAGAGTGGTCAGAGTGGCGGTCCAACCATAGAGCTCCCCGGTGGTGCCTCAAGAGACGGCGGAGGAGGACGAGGTTGTGGAGATCGAGCGTGCCGCACCTGAACCCCAGTCCATCCGGATTCTCCGGAAACGTAGGGAAGAGGTGGTGGTCGTTGAGGAAGAAAACACCACCAGGGAGATAAAGAGGTTGAGATCCACCGTCGCCGGAGTTATGACTCAAATCGAGGTGAGTGCCGCGACAATGACACCGATATATGTTGTCGGAAGACCAAGCTTTATCTCTTTCGTTGTTAATCCTCAGGGGAAAGCTCGGACAGCCGATCAATGGCATCAACTGATAAAGAGGATGGAGCCCCTCGCCGAGGAAAATAAGATACTCTAGGAGGCGTTAAGTCTTGCGGAGAAGAGTATTCAGAGGGCCCAGCGCGAGCGGGACCTTGCTGAGTCAAACTCATGGGACCTTGAACATTAGAATGGGGTTCTGTCCGAGCGACTAACGGCTTCGTCCGAGCAGCTGAAGAAGACCTCTGAGGAGCTGGCGATTGTGTCCGAGGAACTTAAGACTATGTCTGAGCAGTTGAGCAAGAAAAACGGAGAACTCGATAGTAAAACTGAGCAGCTCGACCGAAAGTGCCAGCAATTGGAAGATGTATCCAAGCTGAAATCTGGTATTCTTTTTGGCGTAATGTGCTTTGCAGTAATTGGCCGTATATTTTCCTTTTCTTATCTTTTGTGCTTGCAGAGCAAGATGTAGAACTCAACCAGCTTCGCCAGACCGTCGAACAAATCCGACAAGAGAAAATGAAGGAGTTGGAGCGAGCAGATAAACTGGCCGAAGAATTGAAAGGTAGGTTTCCCCTGATCGGAAGTGACGTTGTAGTACGCTTTTGTCGTGACAAACCATTGTGATTCTTGCAGATTATCGACATAAGACCAAGGCACAGTTCGATGTGCTGGTGCAGGAAGCCAAAACCCAGAAGGACAACTTCAACACTATAACTGCCGCAATTAAACCAGTGCTCGACTGCGTCGACGTGGAACCGGCGCCCCGTCCTGATGGTAAGCAGCAAGGGCCAGACACCATCGTTCAGAGATGCAAAGCAGCGTGGGAGAACTTCAAAAACTTCAACCGTGACGCCATTTTGACCGCTGCTACCCATGCCCTTGCGGTGGTTCGGTCCCATTATCCGTCCGTCGATATCCAATCGCTAGGTGGTGGGTTCACCGATGGGCTGAGCGACACGCAAACCCAGCAGCTGGAGGATGACGTTGAGGATGTGGCAAAAGTGCTTGTCGGCGATATAGACCTATTTGGCGAAACAGAAACTGTTGGCGAAGCTTAACAAAACTGCCCGAACATTACCGCCTGTAATAATTGATTTATCTGGCTATGAAGAATCGTCGTATTATCAACCGATGCAGTTATGCGTAGTATAAGCTGTATTGGATCAGTTAGTTTTCACTAAACTTGATGCCTTAGTTAGGCCGTGACCCGTAACGCATAACGCGGAGCCCATTCATGTGTTGGAGAAACAAGCGTTGTTATAAGACCGTGGCCTACCGCCCCTCGCGCCGAGCACCAAGCTCATTGTACGTTTGGTGGGACGTTAAAGCCTTGGTGTCCTCCGGAGTTGCTAGCGTGGGAAAACATGTTGCCCAGCAGCCAACTTGAGTAGCTTTGGCGAGAGAAATGGCTAAAGTGGCGTCCGAGCAGTTAGTTCATTCCTGAAAGCTAGGCCTTGACTAGCCCATGGTCCATAACATCGAGCTCCAAGGCCCTGACATGTGTAGGACGAACAGGCATGGGCAAGAAACCGCAGCCGACCAACCGTAACGCAGAGGGTGGAGCCCATAAGCACGTGTAGGATGTAGTCAGAGACTGGGTCTTTTCCATAGAAAACAGAGGAAAAAACGTGTGTTGCTCAGAGTTTGGCGAGCTGTGTTTTAATGTTTGGAGCGAGAAATCGTCGTCGTTTTTGGTAGGATAACCTATGCGACCCGGAGGAAGCAAAGTAGGCGATTTTTGGAGAAAATTGTGTTCGGTGATTGGGAGTAACGTGCTCGGCGAATTGGAGGAGTGTTCGGCGTTTTGGAGTGATCGTACAAGGCGAATTGGAGATAAATTGTTCGGCGATTTGGAGTTAGCGTGTTCGGCGAATTGGAGAAATCGTGTTCGGCAAATTGGAGATAAATTGTTCGGCGATTTGGAGTTAGCGTGTTCGGCGAATTGGAGAAATCGTGTTCGGCGAATTGGAGATAAATTGTTCGGCGATTTGGAGAGATCGTGCTCGGCGATTTGGATGTACTAGTCGAGTGTATTGGAGGCCGTCGCGGAGTGGCTTACATCTCGCTAACGGTGGTTGGAGCTTATGATGAAGGAAAAAATGTAGAGAAATTATGGAGACCAGAACTTTATTAATATTAAAGTAAAGAATACATATCTATGTTATTTCAGGGGTAGAAACGTATAATGTGCTCTATGTGCCAGGAGTTGGGAACATCGAGTCCATCTAAATCGCATAGGCGATAAGACCCTGGTCGAGTAACACATTTTATGATGTAAGGGCCCTCCCATGGTGAAGACAGCTTGTGAAGCCCTTCGGTTTTTTGTTTTCGACGTAAGACGAGGTCGTCGATCGCGAACGAACAACCTTTGACGTTACGGTTGTAATACCTTCGTAGACCTTCGAGGTACTTTGTTGTGCGAACACAAGTAATCAGACGTTCTTCCTCGGCCCGATCAATGTCTTCTGTCCGAACAGCTGCGGCTTGGTCTTCATCATAGTTTTCTACTCTGGGTGCTCGGAATGCAATATCCGCTGGAAGTATGGCCTCTGAGCCGTAGACCATAAAATATGGAGATACGTCGGTACTACGACTAGCTTGAGTACGCAGTCCCCAGACCACAGCTGGTAGTTCTTTGAGCCATCTGCCCGAGTGCTTTTCTTCTTTCTGATAGAGCCTTTTCTTGACGGCGTCGAGGATCATACCGTTAGCTCGCTCGACCTGACCGTTAGCTCTAGGATGAGCAACGGAAACGTATTTAACAGAGATGCACATGTCCTCGCAGAAGTCCCAAAAATGATGGCCGGTAAAAGTTGTTCTGAGGTCGGTGATGATGCTATTCGGGAGACCGAATCTGTGTACGATGTCCTCAAAGAGCTCGACTGCTTTCTTAGCAGTAGCTGCGACGAGTGGTTTGTACTTGATCCACTTGGAGAACTTATCGATGGCGACGTACACGTACCGGAAACCTCCTGGCGCAGGTTTGAAAGGCCCGATCATATCCAGTCCCCAGCATGCGAATGGCCAGGAAGCTGGAATGGTTTGTAATTCTTGTGCCGGCACATGTATTTGCTTGGCGAAAAATTGACATCCCTCACATCGTCGGACGAGATCTTCTGCATCGATAATGGCCGTGGGCCAGTAGAAACCTGCTCAGAAAGCTTTGCCGACCAGTGTTCTCGAAGCCGCATGATTGCCACAGGAGCCAGAGTGAATTTCAGATAATAGCTTCACACCGTCGTCTTGGATGATGCATTTCTGCAGTATCCCCTCCTTGGCACTTTTCCTCCTCAGGCTACCATCCACCAACACGTAGTGCTTACTTCGGCGAATGAGTCGTTCGGTTTCGATTTTGTCGGCAGGTACTTCGCCATTGGAGAGGTACTTGATGAATTGTTCCCTCCAATCGGCGATCTGCGAAGGTATCGTGAGCACCAACTGCTCGGCAGGGGGTACTTCTACAACTTCCTTGTCTTCCTTAATGGATGGTGTCAAGAGGTCCTGAACGAAGATCCCCGCCGGAGCCGTGGTACGAGAAGATCCTATCTTTGATAGTTGGTCGGCTATTTGGTTTTGATCCCGTACCACGTGGTGGTACTCGATGCCGTAGAATTCTCCTTCCAGCTTCCTGATTTCAGCGCAGTAAGCGTCCATCTTCTCACTGGAACAGGACCAATCTTTATTGAGTTGATTGATAACCAGCGCGGAATCCCCGTATACCATAAGGCGTTTGACGCCGAGCTCGACAGCTATACGGAGGCCGTGGAGACATGCTTCGTATTCCGCGGCGTTGTTAGAGACCGGGAAGTGTATGCGAAGAACGTATGGAGTTTATCCTTTGTCAGTGTGATGAACAGAATGCCCGCACCGGCCCCATTAATATTAAGGGCGCCGTCGAAGTACATCACCCAGTGCTCGGGGCAAGTGGCGGCGACGGGTTCTTGGATTTTGGTCCACTCAGCGATGAAATCGGCGAGCGCCTGTGACTTTACGGTCGGCCTACTTCTGAAGTCAATGGAGTAGGTGCCGAGCTCAACAGCCCACTTGATGATACGACCATTGGCCTCTTTATTTCGGAGAATGTCTCCTAGAGGGAACTCGGTGACCACGGCGATCTTGTAGTATTCGAAGTAATGTCGGAGCTTGCGTGAGGTGATTAAGATTGCATATAACAGCTTTTGCACCTGAGGATAGCGAGTTTTGGGCTCATTAAGTACCTTGCTGATGAAATAGACCGGACGCTGTACCTTGTAGGTGTGTCCAGTTTCCTCGCGTTCGACGACAATAGCCGTACTGACAACTCGAGAAGTGGCGGCGATGTAAACTAGCAGAGTTTCATCTGGTCGTGGCGCTGTCATGATTGGAGGTTTTGTTAAAAACAATTTGAGCTGCTCAAAAGCTGTGTCTGCCTCCTCCGACCAAGAAAAAAGCTCGGAGGCCTTGAGGAGCTTGAAGAAAGGCAGCCCTTTTTCACCGAGGCGCAATATAAATTGGCTTAACGCAGCCATGCAGCCTGTAAGCTTCTGTATATCCTTGACACACGTCGGCCGTTTCATGTTGGTGATGGCGGAGACTTTATCAGGGTTTGGTTCGATGCCCCGAGCGCTGATGATGTAGCCGAGCAGGATACTGGATGGAACTCCGAAGATGCACTTTGAAGGGTTCAGCTTCCATCGGTATTTGCTTAGGTTGGAGAAAGTTTCTTCAAGGTCGGTGATAAGATTGTCGGCGGTTCTAGTCTTGACGACCATGTCGTTGATGTAGGCTTCGATGTTGCGGCCGATCTGTTGGTCGAGGCACGTCTGGATAGCCCTTTGGTAGGTCGCGCCGGCGTTCTTTAGTCCAAAGGACATAGTGGTGTAGCAGTATGCACCGAAAGGCGTGATGAATGATGTTTTAACCGGGTCTTCCTCCTTGAGGGAGATCTGATGGTAGCCTGAGTAACAGTCGAGAAAGGAGAGCAACTCGCAGCCGGCGGTGGAGTCTACAACCTCGTCTATCCGAGGCAAACCGAAGGGGTCTTTAGGGCAGTGTTTGTTAAGATCAGTATAATCAACACACATTCTCCATTCTTTATTCTTTTTCTTAACAAGAACAGGATTAGCTAACCAATCTGGATGATACACTTCTTTTATAAATCCGGCAGCTAAAAGCTGTTTTATTTCTACCCTAATAGCCTCCTTTTTGTCCGGCGCGAATCGGCGAAGTTTCTGCTTGACCGGCTTAGCGGTCGGCGAGACATTCAAGGAGTGCTCGATCTTCTCCCGTGGTACCCCCGGCATGTCTGCAGGTTTCCAAGCAAACACATCGGCGTTGGCACATAGGAAGGAGACGAGCGCGCTTTCCTATTTGGGGTCAAGGTGAGCCCCGATTTTCATCGTCTTTGAAGGGTCGTCGAGGCCGAGGCTGATCTCCTTGACTTCCTTGGACTTGGCGGAGGCCCGTGGAGGCTCTGGGATCTCCATGTCATCAGCAGATGCGGTCTTGGCTTCGGCGACCATGCTGGCCATCTGGATGGAGAGGTCGGTGGCTTCGGCGAGGGCGAGACTTTCCGTCTCACAGGCATAGGCGACGGAGAGGTTGGCCCACAGAGATAGGACTCCTGCAGGCGAAGGCATCTTCAACACCAGATACGCATAGTGCGGAACAGCCATGAACTTGGTCAGAGCTGAATGCCCTAGTATGGCGTGGTAGGCGGTGTCGAAGTCGGCGACATAAAAGTTGATCTGCTCCACTCTATAGTTGGTTGCCGTGCCGAACTGTACTGGTAGGGTAATTTCCCCAAGTGGTCTAGATGCCCTGCCAGGTACCATGCCCCAGAAGGAGGAGTCTGAGGGCGTGAGGTCTATTGTCCTGAGTCCAAGCTCCCTCAAAGCCCCAGCGAAGAGTAGATTCAAAGCGCTCCCACCGTCGACGAGGACTTTTCTGAATAGCACCTTCTGGACAGTCGTGTCAAGGACAAGGGGAAAACGCCCCGTGTAGGGTATGTCCGCCCACTGGTCGGCTCTGCTGAAGGTGATGGAGATTTTAGACCATGGACGATAGCTGGGGTTGGCGGTAGTTTCTTCTAAGACTACGGCGAGCACTCGTCGGGCGGCGAGCTTCCGTTCCCTTCTGCTTTCATTGGAGGCGAAACCCCCGAAGATGGTGGTGACCACCTTGTCGTGGTCCTGGAAGGCGTTATTATTATCCCCTAGTGGTCGGCGTCCTCCGTTCCCACCATTGTTGTCGTTGTACTTTTTCTCCTAGAACTCCTTAGCCAAACCAAGGCAATCTTTCATCTTGTGTTTGGTGTTTTTGTGCAGGGGGCACGGGCCATCGAGGATCTTCTTGTACTACTCATCGTAGTTGCGCTTTGCGCGCGGCTCATTGACGTTGGCAACAAAGTGATCTGGTCGGCGGCGGCGATTCTGACTAGGTTTGAATCCGTCTGGCCGATCACGTCCGCTGTCCCGGTGGAAACTACGGTCGTCGTAGCGGCAATCATTGTACTATCGGTTGTCGTTGTGGTCGTCGTGGCGGCGAACGTTGTTCTGTCGGTCGTCGTTCTGGTCGTCGTGGCGGCGAGGCGGGCGATTAGTGCCCGTATCTTCGTTGAAACGCACCTCTGCTTCCTTGGCGTCGGCGTACTGGTTTGCGGTTGTGATCATCTCGCCGATGCCGGTAGGTGGCTTTCTGTTGAACTTAGAACGGAGTTCTCGATGATGAAGTCCTTGGACGAAGGCGGTGATGACTTCGGCTTCCGTGATGTTGGGAATAGAATTCCTCATCTCGGAAAAGCGTCTGATGTAGCTACGGAGTAGTTCGGACAGCTTTTGGTTGATGCGGTTGAGATCGTGCTTGGTGCCCGGCCACCTACAAGTGGCCATGTAGTTGTTGGTGAAAACTCTCTTCAGATCTTCCCAAGAGCCGATGGAGTCCGGGGCGAGGCTTGTGAACTAGCTCATGGCGGCTAGCGTGAGCATAACAGGGAGATAGTTTGCCATGACGTTGGTGTCTCCTCTGGTGGCATGGACGGCGGTGGCGTAAGCCTGCAGCCATTGAGTTGGGTTCATTCTTCCTTCATAGGGCTCGACTCCGGTGATTTTGAAACCACGGGGCCACTGGAGTGTTCAGAGTGCCCTGGTGAACGCAGGGGGCCCTTCCGGGCTGCCGGGACCAACATCGGCAGTGTTGCCAGCGACGATCGGCTCCAGAGCTGAGTCTGGGTTGCCATATTCCTGCTCGTACTCCTGGCGACGTCGTACTTCATCTTCATGGCGCCCGAAACGTCGTTGGTCGATACGCCGTCGTGCGTCCCAAAGATTGCTGAGGTGCACTCGGGCGTCCTGTTCGACCTCTTGGTCGTGCTGGTGATGATGCTCGGCGCGGTGGCCTCCAACTCCCCCCTGGGGAGGTGGTGACTGGTCGGCGAAGTGGCTTTGACTGGGGCGGCGATTGGATCTAGGATCAACTGATCGGCGGATCACGCTTGTGGAGCACGAAGGTCTCTGAACTTCTCGGATCTCGTTAACCTGACAGTGTGCCACTTTAAGCATAGCGGCGACCTTGGCGAGCTCGGGCGTCTGCGGGAGGTGAGCGAGTTCGTTGGCGGCCATGGCCAAATTAGCGCTCGGAGTCTTGAAAACGTCATGGCCGTCAACGCGGAGGAATTCTTCGTTGAGGTTGCGATGAAGGGGCCTTCCTTGTGAATCGAACTGGTTATCATGAGCGGCCTCGGCCATCGCGATGGCGCGTTCATTATCACACCATTGTGTGCGGTTGGCGTTCCTGTTTTCACGGGCGGCGCGTTCCTCGTCTGTTTCGCCGTTCCGGGGGGGCTGTTGATACTGACGTTGAAAATCGCGCCACCCCGGAAAGGCAGGAGAGGAGGTTGCTTGGTGAAGGTTTCGGCGAGGGGCTCGGTGGATCCTTGAGATTCGAAGTCCAGATTTTCCTCGAGGATAGTTTGGAGAGATGCTCCGAGACCCCGGCCGGCGTGCAGCATGTTGACGGTTGGTGGAAATTGGTCGGCGAGCTGGTCGGCGAATTTGCCCCTCAGGGCGTCCTGATATGTAGTTGCGGTGTTGGCGAGCCCGAAAGGCAGGGCGGCGGGCCCTGGAGTCTGCCGAGCATTGAATGTTGACAGATCGGGGTCGGAGGGTGCTCGGTGCTGAACAAGGGTGTCCAGAGCCGACTCAGCAATGGAGAGGCAATCGGTGAGTTTCAGGCCGACCTGATCGATAGATTCGATCAGATCGTCGTTGTTGACATGCCTCCTCTGGTAGCAAGGAAGCGAGCGGTGGGTGGCTGATGGAGCCAACCTCGGAAGTGGTTCTGAGATTGGATCTGCAGTTGCAGATGCGAGGGTGGTCGGTGCAAAGCAGATCTGCACCGGCTCGAGAAGCTCTCCAACTCCGTCGGCGTTGATGACCCACGTGATGGATCCGACCGTGAAGATCTAGTCGGGCTGCGGGAGGGACAAAGAGCATGCAGAAAAAACCATCTTGTTTGACAAGGAAACAGCACGCACACCCCTACCTAGCGCGCCAACTATCGACAGAATATCGTCGGCAGTCCACCGAGGGGCACCCCGCGATGGTAGATTGATCGGTAGAGGAGCGTGTAATCGAGAACAAGAAGGCAACAGAGACACACGAGTTATACAGGTTCAGGCCGTCGATACGACGTAATACCTTACTCCTGTGATCTGTTGGTTTGCATTAGCTATCGTATGATTTGCTGTGAATTCATAGGGGGTCCCTGCCCGCCTTATATAGTCTGGGGGGCAAGGTTACAAGTCGGTTAGATCTGAGAGATAACCGGAAAGTAATAACAGATTACAAGAAACATGGGATCTTACATATCCTATCAGATCTCGTAACATCCTCAGGATATCCTCTCCGTGCCTTGCGGGGGCCGCCGAGCAGAATCGTGCCCCGCAAGTCTCCTTCTTGCAGGCTGGGCCACCCCTGGAAGCATAGCCCATGTGACCTGCCGTGGGTATCCGGGGTCGTACCCCCCACAATCGGTGACAGAGGATGCAGGGCACTGCAATGTTGCTCAGGCATGTGAAGTAGAGGCACAGGCGTAGGCTAGGGCAATAGCATGATGACGCTAGAACAGGGACCCGGCGGTGCTAGGTCAGAGCACGTGCATGGCGGCATGGACTGGAGGCAGCGCTAGGAGTAGTGGCACGGGCGAGCGCAGACGCGGTGCTAGGGCACGGGCACAGCGACGGCGCTGGGAGCAGCACAGGCGCGCTGTTCGGCAGTGTGGGAGCAAGCCACGCAGGGCGAGTGGCGGCACGGGCGCGATGGCGTGACTGTGGGCAGGCAACACGAAGTAGAGGCGTAAGCAGCGGTGGCATGGCTATAGGTAGGCAGGACGGAGCAGAGGCGCGGGCAGCGGCTGCGTGGCTATGGGTAGGAGCGGCTATGCGGTGGGTTGGGTACAGGCGAAGGAGGCGCAGCGGCGATGACGACGTATGCAGCTCAATCTTGGTTTTATGGTGCCCCCCCATGACGGAATAGATAAGGAAATAGAAAAGAAACCGGATGTCGCACGATTTCTACTGATCGGACGCTCCGGTGGCAGCGATCGGACTTGCCACCTAGCTTCCGGTCGATTCCAAAGAGGTCCAAAACCCCTGGAATCGCGACCGGACGCATCCAGTGAACCGCGACCGGACGCAGCCAGAGTCCGGTGCAAGCAGTCTCCTGCGTCTTCGATCTACTGGACGCTGGATCACCATCTGACCGAATGCTGGGAAAGTACTGTTTCAGCGTTCGGTCACTCCTTCTCAGCAGCAGTTCACCTCCTGTGAACTGACCGAACGCTGTACTTTAGAGTCCGATGCAGCATCCGGTCACCCTTTTTCTAGCAAATCTTCAAAGTCCTTCATGCTGCCTATTCCCAATCAAGTCACAACTTCAATAAGATCCAAATAAACACCAATTGGGACTGATGTGAGTGACCTCTCTCAAACCCTCAAAAAAATTTAATATATTTTGCCTTAGGCTATAATTCTTTTTTTTAAAATAGGCAATAAGAGGGCAATTGAAGATAAACGACAAAGCAACATTCATGCATATGCAATGCAATAGGTGAAAGTAAATCTAGTTGCTTATCAAGTTTGATCCAAGGTTAAGCTTCTTCACACGCTTTTCGGTGGTTATCATAACCATGTTAGACAAGCCCTATATGCATTACCATAAAAAGTAAACATGTTGTATATTACAATGCAATGCAAGGGACAACACAAACTCATTTTTTAGTGAAGTTACTAAAATCAAGAACATTGAGCTCATTCCGCAATCGACAAAAAGTCGCCTCATCTAGCGGTTTAGTGAAGATATCCGCCAATTGATCCTCGGTCCTTACACCTTCTAATGAAATATCACTCTTTGCAACATGATCTCTAAGAAAGTGATGGCGGATATCAATGTGCTTGGTGCCAGAGTGTTGAACTGGATTATTTGCAAGTTTTACCGCACTTTCATTGTCACGCAAAAGAGGTACTTTTTCTAGAACTACACCATAGTCTAGCAAACTTTGTTTCATATAAAGAATTTGTGCACAACAAGCACCTGCGGCAATATATTCTGCTTCGGTGGTGGATAAAGTCACACTATTTTGTTTCTTGGAGGACCAAGACACAAGTGATCTACCAAGCAAATGGCACCCTCCGGATGTGCTTTTTCTATCCACTTTGCAACTGGCATAATCCGAATCGGAATAGCCAACTAGTTCAAATATTGCTCCTTTGGGATACCAAAGGCCAATGCTTGGTGTGTGCTTAAGATACCTAAGGATTCTTTTAACGACAATTAAATGAGTTTCCTTAGGATTAGCTTGAAATCTAGCACACATACACACACTAAACATGATGTCGGGCCTAGATGCGGTTAAATATAACAAGCTACCAATCATAGAGCGGTAGAGAGTTTAATCAACCGTGTTACCTCCCTCATAGGTCGAGATGTCCATTAGTTGGCATTGGTGTCTTGATTGGCTTACATTCATCCATCTTGAATCTCTTGAGAAGATCATTTGTATATTTCTCTTGAGAGATGAAAATCCCTTCTCTCATTTGCTTGACTTGAAAACCAAGAAAGAATGTAAGCTCTCCAATCATTGACATCTTGAACTCCTTTGACATCAATTCACCAAACTCTTTGCAAGAATCTTCATTTGATGATCCAAAGATGATATCATCAACATAGACTTGACAAATGAAGATGTGCCCATCACGCTTCTTGGTGAATAGTGTGGTGTCGACCTTCCCAATGGTGAAGCCCTTCTCAATGAGGAAGTCCCGAAGACGCTCATACCAAGCTCTTGGGGCTTGCTTAAGCCCATATAATACCTTGGACAACCTATAAACATGATTAGGATATCTAGGGTCTTCAAACCTAGGAGTTTGATCAACATAGACTAGTTCATTAATAAAGCCATTTAAAAAAGCACTTTTCACATCCATTTGATATAGTTTCATGTCAAGATGTGATGCATATGCAAGGAGGATACGAATGGCTTTTAGTCTTGCAACCGGTGCAAAGGTCTCTCCAAAATCCAAACCTTCAACTTGAGAGAACCCCTTTGCAACTAGTCTTGCCTTGTTCCTCACAACTATGCCTTGATCATCTTGCTTGTTGTGGAACACCCACTTTGTTCTAATGACTCTTGCACCTTTTCCCCGCTCTTCAAGAGTCCAAACTTCATTGTGGGTGAAGTTGTTCAACTCTTCATGCATGGCATTTATCCAATCCGGATCTCGAAGAGCTTCTTCTACCTTAGTAGGCTCAAAATAAGAGACAAAAGAGTGATGTGCAATAAATGAAGTAAGTTTTTGTGAGCGAGTCATTACACCCTTTGATGGACTCCCTATGATGAGATCTTGTGGATGATCTTGTAGTAGAGGTGTGTTTCTTCTATTGACCAATTGAGGAGGAGGTTGTGGAGCATCAACATCTTGTGCTTGTACCACCATTTGATCATGGGAGACATGAGCGTCTTCATTTTCTACTCTCTCATCTTTATCACCATCTTGTGGCACATTTGATGAAGAAGATGGATCAATTTCTTGTACATCATCTTCATCATCTTTAGGCTTGATGTCTCCAACCAGAATATTCTTCATAGCCTCCCTCAATGGTTCATCACCTACATCATCAAGATTCTCATGTGCTCCTTGGGAGCCGTTAGATTCATCAAATTCCACATCATATGTTTTTTCAACCAAGCTGGTGGCATGATTAAATACTCTATATGCTTTGGACTTTGATGAGTAACCAACAAGAAAACCAATATTGCAACATCTTTGAAACTTCCCTAGGTGTTGCCGCTTCTTGTAGATGTAGCATTTGCAACCAAACACCCTAAAGAAGGAGACGTCCAGCTTCTTCCCATTGAGCAACTCATAAGGTGTCTTGCCAAAAAACTTTTGAAGGAATAGGTGGTTGGATGCATAACATGCGGTGTTGATAGCTTCTACCCATAGAGCTTTGGGGGTGTTGTACTCATCTAGCATTGTTCTTGCAAGAGTGATCAATGTCCGGTTCTTTCTCTCAACTACACCATTTTGTTGAGTATATATTGTGGAGACCTCATGCTTGATCCCAACTTCATCACAATAGGCTTCTATGTTTGTGTTGTCAAATTCTTTGCCGTTGTCACTTCTAATCTTCTTGAGCTTCACTTCAAATTCATTTTGTGCTCTCTTGGCAAACTTTTTGAAGCAAGATGCAACTTTGGATTTGTCATAAAGGAAGAATACCCATGTGTATCTTGAATAGTCATCAACAATCACAAGACAATAAAGGTTTCCTCCCAAACTCTTGTATGTTGTTGGTCCAAATAAGTCCATGTGAAGGAGTTCTAGCACTCTTGTGGTTGACATGAAAGCTTTTGTTGGATAAGTATTTGCAACTTGCTTGCCGGCTTGACATGCACTACAAATCTTGTCCTTCTCAAACTTCACATCCTTCAACCCTCTCACCAAATCATTCTTCATTAGCTTCTTGAGTGAGCTCATCCCAACATAAGCAAGTCTTCTATGCCATAGCCACCCAAGTGTTGTTTTGGTGAATAGGCATGTTTTCAAGTTAGCATCTTCGGAGGTGAAATCCACTAAGTATAGGTTGTTGTATCTAAATCCTTTGAATATCACTTGATCATCATCCTTCTTAGATACAACAACTTCATTCTCGATGAACAAGCATTAGAAGCCAAGATCACACAATTGTCCAACGGATAGCAAGTTGAAGCTCAATAAAGCAACATAGAGCACATTTGAGATTGAATGATCATTTGATATTGCCACTTTGCCCAATCCTTTAACCTTGCCCTTAGAATTATCTCCAAATGTGATTCTTTCTTGTCCATCTACTTCTTCATCTAGTGAGGTGAACATACGAGGATCGCCGGTCATATGTTGTGTGCAACCACTATCAATAACCCAATGACTTTCACCGGTCTTGTAGTTCACCTACACACAAGAGATCAAGCTTTAGGTACCCAAACTTGTTGAGGGCCCTTCACCTTCTCAACAAGTGACTTTACAACCCAAATTTTCTTAGGCCAATTCTTGTTTGGAGGTCCTAAGAACATGGCTTTCATCTTTCCACTAGAATCCTTTCTAAGCATGTAATGAGCATTGAAGGCAAAAGGTCTAGCATGCTTGGGCAAGGGTTGTGGTGGTAGAGTTTGGCACTCATGGGCAAAGTGGCCTTCTTGTCCACACTCAAAACACTTCTTTGGCTTTGGCTTTTGTTGTTGTTGAGCTTGAGCCTTCTTCTCTTTGTTTGCCATGTACCCAATGCCACTTCTATCTATCTTCATGACGGTGTTCATTAGTAGCTCACTTTGAAGATGCTTGCCTCTTGTGAACTTGCTCAATCCAATCTTGAGATGCTCTTTCTCTAACTTGAGCTTCTTGTTCTCTTCCTTGAGAGCATCATTGTTTTTCTCTTGCTTGAGCTTCTTGTTCTCTTCTTTGAGCTTCTCATTCTCAAGAATCAAGTCACCATCATGATCACTAGTTTCAAGCACTATGGTGTTGGTGGTCTTGAGCTCTTCAAGATTTTTCTTGAGCTTTTCATTGTCATTCTTGAGCTTGACAAACTCATCATAATCATCGGCCTCAACCACTTACTTGCCCTTTCTACTAGAACTTTGCTCAATGCTCTCAATGATCAAATCATCACATGATGTAGCTATATCAATCTTAACAACATTGTTAGTAGCATCATGTGGCTCATTGGATAGAAATTCTAGAGCAATGACAAGATTATCATGATTAATCTTAAGAGTAGTATATTCTTCTTTTAGCTTGTTGTGGCTAGTGATGAGCTCTTTGTGCATCCCCTCAAGTTTGTCATGTTTATCTTTAAGCTCTTTCTTAGAAGATTTGAGCTCCTTGAGTTAGGATGATATAGCATCATTTGCTTCTCTAAGCTCAACACTAGCCTTTTTGGCTATATCACTTTTTGCTAAAAGTGAATCATTCTTAGCCTCTAGTTTTTCATTCTTAGCTCTACTCTTTCTAATGATCTTAGTGTATTGATTTAGCAATTTAACAAGATCATCATAAGAAGGTGATTCATATTCATCATCATCACTATCGCTATCATCATTGCTAGCATGTTCATCACCACTACTATCATCATTTGATACCTTGCGATCACCCTTGGCCATAAGGCATAGGTGTGTAGGGGATGATGGCGGTGGTGGCGATGAAGATGATGAAGAGTCAATAACAATGGCGGCCACCTTCTCGTTGTCACTATCATCATCGAATGAGGCACTAGATGAATCAATGTTCGTGAGCCAATCACCGACGATTGATGCCATTCCACTTTTCTTCTTCTTGTGGAAGTCCTTCTTCTTGCCATCTCTCTTCTTGTATGACTTGTTTTTCTTCTTCTCATCTTCTTCTTCATTGCTTGAGTCATCTTTCTTGCCCTTGTACTTGCCTTTCTTGGGCTTTGTCCATTGATGTGCTAGATGACCAAGTTCTCCACAATTGTAGCAATCCATCTCGGATATTGGCTTCCTTCTAGAGCTTGTGAAGAACTTCTTCTTCTTGCCATCGAACTTGATGCCACTCTTGTTGAGCTTCTTTAGCATCTTGGCGATTTTTTTTCACCATCAGAGCAAGGCTTGCATCATCAACTTCATCATCACTTGAGCTCTCATACTCAAGCCTTGCTTTGCCCTTCTCTTGGCTAGCTTTGAATGCTAAGTCTTTTTCTTTCTTCTTAGTAGAGGATGAGCCATCTTGTGGTGTGATGTGCATGTACATCTCATGAGCATTGATCTTTCCCAAGATTTGTGTTGGTGTAGCGGTGGAAAGATCACCTTGATGAAGCATGGTCACAATATGCCCATATTTGTCAATGGGGAGGACACTCAAGATCTTTCTTACAACATCAGATGGTTGCATTTGAGTGAGTCCAAGCCCATTGACTTCCTCTACAAGAACATTCAAGTGTGAATACATTTCATTAGCACATTCTTTGGGAAGCATCTCAAAAGAGTTAAGTTTTTTCATGACAAGATGATAGTGTTCCTCACGCTCACTCTTTGTTCCCTCATGAAGCGCACAAACGTCCGACCATAGTGCATGGGCATCTTTGTGGTTCCTCACCCGGTTGAACACATCTTTGCAAAGGCCTCTAAAGATGGTGTTTCATGCCTTTGCATTCCATTTTTCGTAATTCACCTCATCACCTTGTAGGTGTGTAGCATCCCAAGGTTTTGAAAAGCCTTGTGAGGCGGCTCTAAGTATTCCAACATCTAGAGCTTCTAAATACGCCTCCATGCGGATTTTCCAATATGGAAAATCATCCCCCTCAAAGATAGGAGGAGGTCCATCCCCGTGAGACATCTTTCTCTAGGCGGTTAAGCCTAAATACGTGAGCACGAGGCTCTAATACCAATTGAAAGGATCAAGATGCCCAAGAGGGGGGTGAATTGGGCTAATTCTAAATTTCTTTGTAATAATTAAGTCCTATGGTTAGCCCAATTAACCCCTTGTACCTAGAAAGTGTTTATATTGATCTACCGCACAAAAGTTTTGCAACCTATGTTCCAATCCTACTCTAGCATGGCAATTCTATGAATGTAAATGATAAGAATTGAATTGCTCAAAGTAAATGCTCAAAGTAAATAGAGAAGGAGGAACACGGTGATGTTTTGCTGAGGTATCGGAGAGTCGCCACTCCCCACTAGTCCTCGTTGGAGCACCCGTGCAAGGGTGTAGCTCCCCCTTGATCCGCGCAAGGATCAAGTGCTCTCTATGAGTTGATTCTTTGACACTCCGTCGTGGTGAATCACCCACAACCGCTCACAACTTGAGTTGGGTCATCCACAAGCTCTGCCGGATGATCACCAAACTCCCAATCACCACCAAGCCGTCTAGGTGATGGCGATCACCAAGAGTAACAACCACAAACTCTCACTTGACCACAACAAGCCTAATGAGAAGGGTGGATGCACACTTTGCTACTCTTGATCTCACTAATCAGGGCTCTCTTTGGGATTCTCAAATCTCAATCACCTCACTAGGACCTTGCACTTCTTGGCACTCTCAAAGGTGTTTTTCAGCTATTGGAATGAGCAAAAGTACCCCCACACATGAATGGAGGAAGTATTTATAACCATGGCTGAAAAACGAACCGTTATGTGCCTCTGCGGGGTGACCAGATGCTCCGGTCATGTTGACCGGATGCTCCGGTCAGTTCTCCCCGAACTCTAGTGTTTAAGATGTGACCGGACGTGTTCTATCATGATTTTCCCTCTCTGGAACCTTACTGGAGTCGACCGGACGCTAGAACTCAGTGTTCGGTCAACACTGACCAGACGCGTCCGGTCGTGAGTTTCCCTCTCTAGAACCTTACTGTAGTCGACCGGACGCTGGGACTCAGCGTCCGGTCCCTTCACCTCTCAGCACCCAGTCACTTCTAGACGACTTCACCTTGATCAAATGAACTGACCAGACTCTGCGCCAGCGTTCGGTCACACCGAAGCCAGTGTCCGGTCACTTCTAGATGACTTCACCTTGATCAAATGAACTGCCCGGACTATGTGCCAGCGTCCGATCAGCATTTGACCCTCCATTCACTTTCAACTCTTGATCATACGTGAATGAAGTTTGCTCTAATGGATCTAAGGGCTTTTTAGGAGCTACCTAGTGCTAGGTTCAGCAAGTGTGCACCACACCTAACCCACTAGACTCACCTAGGTCAAGCTACCCATCCATACCCCCCTTAATAGTATGGCTAATGGAAAAACAAAGTCTTAAACTACTCTAAGTGTCTCTTCAACTCCAATTGACACTTAGAACTAGTCCATCCTTTGAAAACCAAAATGATTTCCATCATAGGGGCATGACCACCATGATAGCCCAATCGATCTCCATTACCATGACCTAACTTAATTGCCTCTGCAAAACACACGTTAGTCATAGTAATTATGTATTGTCATTAATCACCAAAACCCAACTAGGGGCCTAGATGCTTTCAGTGTGCTTTACTTCCCTAGCTTAGTTGATAGGCTAGTTGATAGGATTGGAACCTAGGTTGCATCACTCTTTTACGGTAGAGATACCAACACACCTAGCAAAACTGTAGTTGCACATTTAGATAGTTTATCTTGTGCATAGGTTTTTGCTAAGGATAGAAAAAGAGGCCATAGTTTAGAGTTAGAGTTTTAAGTTGCCTAATTCACCGCCCCTCTTAGGCATCACGGTCCCCTACAAGTGGTATCAGAGCCGGTTGGCTCAATTTGGACCTTTGGCTTCACCGTCGTTGAGGTGACGCTATTTAGAGTGGTTGGGATGGATACCTCTAGGCCTCCGTACTTTGACGACACTAACTTCCCCTACTATAAAGCTAGAATGGCTTGTCATCTTGAGGTGGTAGATTTGGGTGTTTGGAGAGTCACTCGTGATGGGATAAAACCCATTAAGAATCCCGATAAACCCACAAAGAGTAAAGAAAAAGAAATTCATTTCAATGCTGGAGCTAAAAATTGTTTGTTTGAATCTTTTAGCATGGATGTGTCTAACCAAGTATTCACTTTAAATACGGCATATGAAATTTGGTTAAAACTCCAAGAGCTCCATGACGGCACAACTAATGTCCGTGAGCAAAAACATTGTCTAGCTAAACAAAATTATGATTCCTTTAAAATGAATGATGATGAGCTTGTTTGTGATATGTATTCTCATTTGAATCTAATTATCAATGAGCTCCATTCAATAGGATTAACGAAGCTAGATGATGTGGACATTGTGAGGAAGATCATGTAACACCCTTGGTGTTACACTATAAATCGTTTATTAAAACACTACATAAGCATCATAGTTATGTGTTAATGTATGTAATATAGTGTGTAAATCAATTTACGTAACTTAAAACGACCAACGGAATTGCATAATGAAAGGTTGTTCGTGACGCATGAAATTATTAAGTACGGATGTTCATGAATTTTTATTGAACGAAAATACTATAGAATGTATATACGGAACTTTAGTAAAGTTAGAAGTTTGAACGTTGTAGATGACGGTGAAATACCTATGGTCGAATAATGAATTCACTAGCTAACATACCTAATAGCTTGGAAATCGAATGTGACACGAATCCGATCAAGACTTAGTCGATTTCGTAAGTCTAAAAAATGGTTTGACAAGGCTAAGTTTGGCAATTTTTGCATAGCAATCCGGTTAAGGAGTGATGGGGTATTAGGGCTAGTTTTAGTAGCCTAACATGCCCTCTTAAGTATAGCATAGGTGGTTTGGCAATTGAATCATCGAATATGATTTTTGGGATGCTTTAAAAAGCGTGCATGGCACGTTCTAGGTCAGGTTCCTCGCGTTGACGCGATCACCATGCTCCTGTGCCGTTGGTGACTCGCCGGCCGCCCACGCACGTGTCTGGCCATGCCCGGCTGGACATGGTAGCCGGCTGCCTGGGCATGCAGCTGCTCCTCCCCACTACCGCGGTGTGCGCTACCGCTGACGTCGCTGCTGGTGCCCTTAGGGCCGCCCGCATTGCTCCGTTATCGGCTCTGCTCCGCTAGACGCCGTCGCCGTTTCACTCAGGATCAGAGGCATCCCAAGGCCACAGCCATCATCGCCAGGATGCGCACATTCCCTCTACATCGTGTCATCACATCACGTGCACCCACGCCGCTTGCGTCGCGTCGCCACTATCGCTGCTGCGCGCGCCTACTGCACTGGCACATGGCCGTGTTGCCATCGGTTTGCCAATTAAGGCGCTGCGGCACACGAGCCGTGCTAACCCATATGGGCACATGTAGCCTCCTCTGTGTGCTCTTGTCCACTTCCATTTAGTGACAAACGCCACGCTGCGCTCCCCATCCACCTCCGCCTTTAATGGCGTCACGCCGGCGTCACCGAGCCGCGCCTGAGCCAGCTCGCAGCGCCGGTCCAATCTAAGTAACTGTGCATGCCAGAAGCTTAAAGGGAAGTCTAGCTATGCGCCAGCCCACCCATTGCTACAACCGTACCTAGCCGAGTCCCAATTTGAAGCTTCCCCGCCGTCGGCCACCTTAAGACCAAACGGCGACGCCTATCTAATTCGTCTCGCACTGTCCACCTCCATCCAATTCCGAGGGACTATGTCTTCGCCTTGATCCCCTCCATCCCCTGTGCACCCCACTTTCACTGGTACTACCTTCACGGTGCTGCTGGCATGGTCGTGCCAGCATAGGCCATCGTGGAGCTTGTCGTGTGCGCGTGGCCGAACGCACCCGGCCCGTCCCCAGTCAATCCACCGCCACAGGTAGCTTTGGGTGAGTTGCTGATGCCCATCCTATGGTTTGCTCACTTCATTTGTGCCTTGGCACACGGGAACATGGCTGCCACCACCGCAGGGTGTCCGCCATCATGGAGGGAGCTCTGAACCGTGTCTCCGTTCATCGCTTCACCACCCACCGTTTTTGCATTTGCATCTAGGTGAGCATCGGCTCGCTATCGGGGGCGGGGAGTGGCTGGGTTGGCCGGCGTCACCGCCTAGTGCCATCACCGTCGTGTAGGTGCATGCGAGTGTGGCCAGAGGACCCACCCGTGGTAAAGCATAAAAGGGGGAGGGGCGTATTTGTAAAAGAGTTGACTGTAGGAATAGCATCGTGAATCTTAGGGTGATTCATCGGTAGGTCAAGGGGGTTTTCGCATAAGTAACCAGCGTGCGCAGGCCTCCCCGTCATGGGCCATCGCCACGCGGTTGGGCCATGCCCCACCTAGGCCACACCGGTGGATCGTGTGTGCGCGCGCGCTGCGCGTGCGTGGGCCAAGCCGCAATGGGCCACGATGGGAGGTTTCGCCCTTTTCTTTTCTAAGGAATTAGTTAATGCTTTTCTAATTTAAATTGTGAACTGATCTTTGATAATTAATATAAAATTATGTAAGGGTCCTAAAATTGTGAAGTAAATTTTGTTAGGTTCCTAAATTCATGATCTATCTTTTAATGTATTTAGTTCATACAGTTCTATGGTATCCTTAGGGTTATTTTATTTGTTTTAAAATGCTTGTTGTCATTATGATTATTGAGAGAATAAATTTTCATGATGAAATGGTAGAAGTGCTAGCTCTGAAAATTTTACAGTAGACTCATAACATTATTAGGCACTCACTGTAATTTTTGTAGCCTTGGAATATATTGAGAAATATGGTAGCTAATTATTCCTTGTTGTAGTATATATATTAAATCGATAATAAGAATAGGGATGCCTTTAGTTGCTAAGATAATACATGCAATGTTTCATATCTGTTTAGTGGTAATAATAGGTAACTTAGCGTCTTAGTCGATAGAGCTAGCTTAGTAGCTTAATAGATGTATTCTTATTTTAAGAGTTGTTGTTGCCATATTATTAAGTGTTGCATCATCATTTCATGCATGTAGATAACAAGTTGGTAGAGTTTGTGCCTGCGGGCGAGTAGGAGTACGAGGAGATCATCGAGGAATACAAGGAGGAGATTCTCGTACAGGAGAGAGCCCTGAAGCCATCAGCTGCTAATTTTGTTGACACCCCACCTACCCAAGGCAAGCCCCAGTGCATAACCCATATTTTTAATGATCACTGAATATATATATGATGTGCATTTATGTTATAGGCATTTTATAGAAACTATACACATAAATATACCTACCTATGAGTCCTACTAGCATAGGGCGAGTAGTTGCTATGCTCAGGATTTTGGTAGCATGGGTAACCTGCCGTTACTCACAATAGGTGATTATTATTATCACTCATGCTAAAAATGGTGAAAGGAAAATAGAGACCGGGCAGGGATATGGTTTGGGTATTGGTGGGTGTAAGAGGTTGTGTTATGTGACCAACAGGGCATAGCTTGGTTATACTGTTTCCTTGTCTGTGTCAGTTAAGGACCGGTCATTGCATTGGGTTCTAGGCAAGTCAAAGACTTATTATCCCGAGCACATACTTGTGTATGGGCACAGGGAAGGCTTGTTGCTCTCCTGTCGTGGGTTCCAGCCCTTTTCGGACCAACTAATTGGAGGCGGGGATGGTGGAGGTCTAAGCACCGCATTGAGTCCAGGACTAAGGAGCAGGGGCTTGGAGTCCAAGTTTGGACGGGGACCTGGACCTCGTGATAGGAGAGTGGTGGGTTGGCCCTGCTTGTGCCTAGGGTACAAGCGGGGCATGTGTTTCAGGGTACCCAGCTAGGCACATTGATTCATGAATCATCAGCGATCCGGTACGGCTTGTCTACAGTCTAGAACCATAGTAAGAATTGAAAGATGAAAGGTGATGAAATGGAACTGCTTGTTCAACTCTTGCTTGAAGGTAGAACAGGTGCTTACATAGAATGGCTAGATAATAAACTAATCCTGACTACTAATAATAAACATACATAAGGATTCACTATTAGTATTGCTTTCTGCAAAAAGAAAAACCAGCAAACCATAAAGCTTATCATATCCCTTGGAGTCGGGAAACTATTCCCACTAGTCAGATAAGTCTTGCGAGTACATTGTGTACTCAGGGTCTATTTACCCCTGTTGCAGGTGCAGCTTGAGGAGTAGCTGTTGTGTGAAGGATTCTTCTGGTGGGCATAGACAGATCCTTGTATATTATCGATAGATGTTTCTTTACATTTCGCTATTTAATTTCCGCACTCTAAATTTGATCATATAATAATGTATTTGTAAGAACTCTGGATGTATGAAATGGACTAAGTAATGTAAACTCGTTCTCATTATTGGATCCTAAGGGAAAATGTGGATTATTCAGGCTCTCCCTTGGGGTGTGCTCGACGGAATCCGCCCGATGTAGCTCGCTCTCAGGGTGCTTAGTGTCTAGTGGAAGACAAGCGCCTTCGTAAGCGCGTTATTTCGGGCGGTTCTGCCACAGATCATCTCTATGCTACCACAAAAGAAATATACAAGCATCATCACTATCCTTCACAACATGGAGGACTTGAGCACCATGACCCCAACCATAGTCATTGGCAAGATAGTGGCATTTGAAATGTCACGGAAGATGGGTCAAGAAGAAGCCTCGTCATCAAGCAAAGGCAAAGTTCTCGCATGTAGTGAGAAAAAGAAGATGAAGGGCAAGCAAGTTGAGACAAGTTCAAGCTCAAGCTCCTCAAGTGAAGATGAAGAAGAAGAAGAAGAAGAAGAAGAAGAAGAAGAAGAAGATGATGATGATGATGATGATGATGATGATGATGATGATGATGATGATGATGATGATGATGATGATGATGATGATGAGGACTCAAGTGATGATGATCAATCTTCCTCCTCCACCTCCAACCTTGATGAAGAATCAATCAAACTTATCAACAAGGTGGAGAAGATGATCCAAAGGCTCAATGTCAAGGGTGTGCCCATCCAAATTCAAGATTTCATCTTCACCAATCAAAGAAATGAGCAAAGAAAGAAAGGATGCTATAGATGCGGTGAGTTGGGGCACTTTGTGGAAGTTTGTACAAACAAGCCCACACCCAAGACAAAGAAGAAGACATGCAAGGACAAAGCCCTCACATCAATAAGGTCATGGGATGATTCTTCAAGTGAATAAGAAAACCATCACAAGAGGCGAGGCCACAAGCACTCATCATCAATCTCTTCTCATGTGTGCCTTATGGCACGAGGTAACAAAAGCTCATCCTCTAGTGAGAGTGATAGTGATGATGAAATGCCCTCTCTTAATGAACTTGTGCAAGAAAATCTTAAATATGCTAAGGCTTGCACTAGCCAACAAAAGAAGCTAAAAATGTTGCAAGAAAAGCTAGATAGTTCACAAGAAGCATATAAAACCTTGCTTGAATAATATGAGACATTTGCTAATCTCAATATTGAACTATCTACTAAAATAGAGCAACTAGAGGCTAGTGCAACAACAAATGCATGCACAATCAATGATGAGCAACTTGTAAAGAAAAATAAAAAATTAAAAGAAAAGTTAGCTAGCTCACAAGATACTTATAAAAGTTTGCTTCCTAAAATAGAAACCATGTGCAAACATTATGATGAGCTAACTAATAAAGTTGCTAATCTTAAAGTTGTTGGTACAACCCTCACCAAGACACCTAAAAAGAAAAGTTCTATCTTTAGCATACCTAAAAAGGATGCTTCTACTTCTTGCAATGATTTATGTTTGGACTCACCCTTGTGCAACCAAGTTTGTGTTGAGAAAGTTGTTGTAGATACATGCTCATAGAGGTCGCAATGGAGAATAAGCAACTCAAGCAAGAAGTGGCTCACCTTACCAAGGACTTGACTTAAGTAAAAGGCAAAATGGAGCAAGCCAACATCATCAAAATAACACCATTAAGGGAGTGAAGAAGCTTGATGAAGGACAAATCGTGGTTTGCTACATGTGCCACAAGGAAGGCCACAAGTCCTATGAGTGCAAGGTGAAGAATGGGGGAGGAGCTAAGAAGAAAGAGAAAAACAAAAAGGAAATAAGCAAGCTCTCCAACACCTACACCAACAAGGTGGACAAAAAGGCCTCCACACCTTATCTCTTGAAGAAGAAGAAAAATGACAAGGTGGTGGCTATCAAGGTGAACAAGCAAGCCAACAATGGGGCCAAACGCATTTGGGTGCCAAAGGAGATCATTTCCAATATGAAGAGCACCAAGAAGGTTTGGATCCCGAAAGGGAAGTGAGAAGTCCGATGGACTTTGGAGAATTTGGAGGCTTGGCAAAGTATAAGTGCATTTCATGGGGTGCATCATTATGGACAAGGTAATTACCAAGTGGGTTAGTTTATACTATGGACCCAAATTCCCCTTCCTATGTTATGTAACTAGATTTAATTTCTTGCAATTTCAATTAGCATCTATTTCCTTTTCATGCCTAGGTTTGCATTTGCATGTTTAATCTTTTGTCTTGCATACACTAGGTATATCTTATGGTAGGCTTGCTCGGTTTCACTCTTAACCCTTGGAGCAAAACCTACATGGTTTAAATTGTTTAGGAGCATGACACATAGCTTGTTTTACAATTGTTCATCTAATATGTGCCAGAGTCCAAATTGTAGATAACTTCTCTCGAATATCACTTTCAAAAATAATTCTCACATTCATGTGATGTCATCTTTCAAGTGGTATTTTTTATTCTAAAATCAATGTGCATGTCCCCTACAAGTATTCTATACTTGTATGCCTAAATTTAGGGGGAGGTTACTCTACAAGTTGGATGCTTTGAGACTAATACCTTTTCAAGCTTATCATGTGTGTAGTAGTCTCATTGCAAGGAAAATGGAGTCCTCGAAGTTAAGCATCATACTTTAAATATCCACCACCTATTGCAAGTGGTATAAATCATATTGGTTTCCACATGTGGTATTTCTAAACCGATATCATCATGTTGATTTCACTTTGGTGTTTATATGCTTTCTCCATGCATTATATAGATTAAACTCCCTTGAGGATTAATTTGCCAATTATGCATAAACTACATTCTCCATCATATGTATGCATATATTTAGGGGGAGCTTAGTCTATGTAACGTGAGAGTCAAATTTTGTGACCTCTTCCACTCCACATACAAAGGATCATAAAGTTTGACCCTCCCTTGTGCTACAAATGTCTTTCTTTTTAGTGTTTGATTCCAAAGGGGGAGAATTTATAGGATCAAAAGTAAGCCCGATCATAATTGTTGGCGTTTCGAACAAACACCTGCTAGTAAATTTATGATTGTTGCATGTTAGGCCCGGATGGTGCACTAAAGGACACAAGATTTATACTGGTTCGGGCTGAATGTCCCTACGTCCAGTCTGCAGCTGCTCATGTTATTAGTGCCGAAAAAAGGTTCATAGTAGGGGGTACAAACGGTCGAGAGAGGGAGATGTCCTAGGTCTCTGATGGAATGGTCGAAAGGGATTCCAAGAGCTCGGTCGCTGCTCGGCTGTATGCATGATGTGTTGTGTATGTTGAACTGATCCGTTCAAAGTCAGTCCCTTTGGTATAGAAGGTATAGAAGGTCCTTTGAGGGAGCTAGGCCTTCCTTTCTCCCTGTGCCTGTCCTACTTAACACGGCAGGCCATGTTAGAGATGGCGTGTTCGTTGATCCTCGTAGGCCATGCCCTAGCCTCTTTTAGCAAGTGGGTGTGTCCCATCCTATGCCGGCGGACGGTGCGGCGCGCCGGAGAGTAGAGTTGTGACCCCTCTGGGAGTAACAGGGGAAGTGACCATATGTCTGTCACTATAGATGATGTGATTTCTATCTTGGACCGTAATGGTTGTCGTATGCCTGTGTTAGTATCTGCGCCCAAGGACTGAAGGCGGCACCTACTACACTGTGGGACAAAAGTCGGTGCCTACAACACTATTCGAGCACCGTTACATTAGAAAGGACCTAAAGCGCTCGTCCCATCGTATCCAGACAATACCTTCCTACAGGCGTGCAAGGCATGGTCCTCGGTATTGCGTTTGACTTGAATGTCCAGTCGTACCCTGTGCTTGTCATCATGAAGGAGCAGGGTGCAATCATCAGGCGAGGCGGAGCCCGCCCTCAGACGTTGGGCGAGACAGAGCCATCCCTTAGCCATTTGGGCGAGGTGGAGGTCAGCCCTCGAGGGTCGGGCGGGGTGGAGCCTACCCTTGGACGTCGGGCGAGACGGAGCCAGCCCTTAGCCATTGGGTGAGGTGGAGGCTAGCCCTCGAGGGTCGGGCAGGGCAGAGCCTGTCCTCGAACGTCGGGCGAGGCGAAGCTAGCCCTTAGCCATCGGACGAGGTGGAGGCCAGCCCTCGGGGGTCCGGTGGGGCGGAGCCATCCCTTAGCCATCGACCGAGGCGGAGGCCAGCCCTCGGGGGTTGGGCGAGGTGGAGCCCACCCTCGGACGTCGAGTGAGGCGGAGCCAACCCTTAGCCATCGGGCGAGGTGTAGGCCAGCCCTCAGGGGTCGAGCAGGGCAGAGCCTGCCCTCGGACATCGGGCGAGGCGGAGCCAGCCCTTAGCCATCGGGCAAGGCGGAACCAGTCTTCCATCGTTTAGGCAAGAAGCGTAGTAGTGCTCTTTGTCTGACTGGACGCATCAACATTCAAGGGTCATTAGTCCCACCTCATTGGGTACCCTAGTATTAGGTCCCTGATAGTAGACCCTGAGCCCCCAGGTGATTCAGATAGAATCGTCCGGACAGTATTTTGATTCACTAGAGGGTGCGCGCGAGCGCACCCATCGAGTGTAGCCCCTGGGCCCCCATGTGATTCGGATAGAATCGCCCGAGGGGTAATTTTGGACCCTTCGTGGGTAAGGCTATGAGATTCGGTTTTTGTCAACTGGGTAGTTTGTTAGGGGAACCCTAGTATCCCATTCGTGGTGATCTCAACTAGGGTCAGCCCGGCTAGGGCTCGACTGCGAGTCGAGGTCCTACTGATGCTCGTGTCCCTCAATCCTGGTCGCTTGTGGGCCCATCCCTTGTTGGGATGGCCAATGAGACTGTTGGGCTGGCCTTTGGATTTCTAGGCCCAGGTGGGCCAGAGAAAGGGTCCTTTGACCCGTACTCCCTCAGTGGGAAAAGAGTCCTGGTCTGCCTAGGGAAGGCGAACTGTCTGGCACGATTTTGGTGGGAAAGGATAGGGATCGCGGGTGCGTATCCCATGATGTGACATAGCGGTGTGCCGTGGCAGGCTTGGAGATCGAGGCAGACGGTCACCCTTCTCGCATCCGTCATCCCTATAAAACCATGGGGTTCGCCCTTAGGGTTCCGTACTTCACCTTTTCGCCTTCGCATCGTCAACCTCCGCCGCCAATTGCTAGAGCCTCCCGCATTCGCATCGCGGCCACCATCAAGCTCGCATCCGCTGCCAAACCCGTAGCCACCCCCTTCCCAATTTGTGTCAATGGAGCCGTGGTGCAGGTCCAACATCACCCCTCAACGCCTAGAGGGCCTCGTTCGCTGTGGCCTGCTTCGCCCGCTGACTACCACCGAGGGGTGGTGGCTGGCCGATGACAAAGACAAGTCATTGCCGCCCAAAGGGTATGTCATGTCCTTTGCTCACTTATATGAGCGGGGATTCGCCATACCTGCTCATCAGTTCCTTCGGGGGCTATTGGATTACTACCAGGTGGAACTACAGCACCTTGCCCCTAATGGGATCTAGCACATTGCGGTGTTCATCGCCCTATGCGAGGGGTTCTTGAGGATTAGTCCCCACTTTGACCTATGGTGGTATCTCTTCGCCATCAATCTTCTAAAGAAGTGGGTCGGGAAGCAAGATCTGCACGCGTCGGTGGGATGCGCCGGCATCCACCTCTGCAACAATCGGGTAGAATCATACCCGTTAATGCGGCTGTCAACCTCCAACAAGGGGTGGCATTTGTAATGGTTCTATGTCAAGGATGACGCCGCCGCCCCCTTGCCAGTTTTCTTCGAGCGCTTCATCATGGAGGCCCCAGGGTCATGGAAGTGGGGTGTCCTAGCCAAGGAAAAGAAGCACATCAATGACCTTGTTGCTACCATCCGAACTCTGAAGGACAGGGGCATGAAGGGATCGGGGATCATTGGCGCCTACCACGCGAGGAGGGTGGTGCCACTCATGGCGCGTGTGCTCCCCCTACACCAGATGGTGCTTAGAGCATCGCTTGAAGGGATGGTGCTTGTCGATGAAGCGCTCCCTCCCTCCGAAGTGGCGTAGCGCATCAAAGAGGTGATGGAGCCTTCGAAGGACACCGCTGGAGTCATCCTCGATTTTGTGTTTCTGGTGCTGGGGCATCCCCCAATGCGGTTAGAACCAGGGTTCGTCGACTTCATAAGTTTTCTTTCTTCGTACTCCTTTTTACTTGAATTTCTGACCCCTTAAAGGACCTTGGGATGGCAGGACCAGCCGAGGGCACTATTCTTCAAGGAAAGCCTGGCTCCGTTACCAAAGGATCGGACCCTGGCAAGAGCGAACTGTATTGCGACCGAGTGGGACAAAAGGACGAGGGAGCTCAGGAAGAAGAAGCTGCTTTAGAAGCAGCAAGCATGAGATCGAGGAGAGGAGACAGTCAGTGATGACAACGATGATGACGACGATGATGAGTTTGATGAGGTAGCCACCGGCGTGGATTGGGGTGTCTTGGAGGGTGAGGATTTGCTGATAGGTGCCCACCTGTCCACGTAGGGACCCTTCCCGTTCCACGTAGGGGGAAGCGAGCCCTCGAGACCGGTGGAGATGGGCCTAACCGTCAGCATGTCCTCAGGACCGATGGAAGCGGGCGGGCCTGCCGCCGCACCCAGGGTGCCGGTGGAGGGGGTGGCTCCGATGTCGCTCCCCATGAGCCGACAGGGGCGGGCAAATCTACCACCACGCCTGAGGTAACGGTAGAGAGGGACGGCTCCGCCGCCGCACCCTCAGAGACAAGGGAGGTAAGCCTCTCAACCCAAGAGCAGGGGGTAAGCTCAAAGCAGCCCCGCCCTAATGAGGAGGAGCTAGAAGCCGGGGGTTCATCCCCCAAACGTCGTCTAATAGCACCAACGCAGTTTGCCGACTCCTCTGTTACCTCTATTTTTCTCTATTTTTCATGGGGACTCGCGACTTTCATTTCTTCTGGAGCACCGGGGGGCCGGTCAGACGGGGCATTCCTATAGCGCTAGCGCCCAAGAAAACCCTCGCCCTTTAGGCAAGGCGGGGGCCACCGTCTGATGTTGCTCCCGTTTTGGGTGGGAGCGAAGCCGGTGCCACAGCCTCACTAGCGGGTCTGGCGCTGCCCGCGATGGTGCCCACACCCTCGATGGGTCGAGCAATCGGCGCAGCCAAGGGATCACCCTCGGAGGTTGTCGCATGACTAGCGACGGAAGTGATCCCGCCTTCGGCGCCAGAGCAGGTGGAGCTATTGGCCACACTCGTTGCATTGGCTACGGTGGTCGAGGAGTAGCTGGATGAGGTCCCGCGATGGATGGACCATAGCCAGAAGCTATGGTGGCAGCGGCGCGTCCCGCGCCAACAGTGGCCTCCGAGGCAATGCTCGTCCTAGGCAGGACAGAGGAGGTCGCTAGTGAGGGACCCTCGGATGATGCAGTGGTCATCGAGGAGACCGGTAGGGAGTTGTCCCTATCCCTAACATCAGGGGGCAGCCACCAGCCCATGCGGGATGAGCACCTGCTCTGGTGGAGGAGTCCACATGATGCATCATCGGCGATCTTCACCCTCGACGATGGCGCCGAGGACATGGACAGGGAAAGCCTTGGTAATGGGATCACGGCAATGTTGGATGCTCTAAACCATGCCCAGGGCGCCCTTCGAGACGTCATCATTCCAGTCGGCCAGGTATTTGCTTGGTCTTGCCTCTTGATTTTTCCTTTCTTCGTCCATTTTTATTTTCTGATCACCTGTCTTTTTTCTAGTCTCTTGCTGCTCGTGGCCGGGAGAAATCCCGGTTCCTACGCAAACACAAGGAAGAGTGGGACCACCTCATCGATGAGGCATGGCTGCATTGGGACATGACCGCCCAGCTCTGCCAGAGGGTGGCCGAGCTGACTCCCCTTGCGGCGGAGGCGGACGATCTTCGACGGCGGGAAGCCGAGTCTTGCCAGCACGCGGAGAATGCTGCGGGGATGCTCTAGGATCTGGCGGTGAGGGTGCGGCGTGACGCAGAGGAGGCCGCCAGGGTGCAGAAGCAGCAGTACAAGCTGCTCCAGCGGGATGCCGAGGCCCGCCAATAGATCATTGACCTCCTAGACGAGATGGAGAAGGAGTGGGAGCTCAGGCTGCGAGCCGAGGAGAGGTCTGCAACAATGGAGCAGAGGGCGAAGCTAGACACCAAGGCAGTTGCTCGGCTATGCAGGGAGCGAGATGAGCAACGCCAGACCTCGGAGAGGCTTCGCTCGGAGCACGGTACGATCTGCGGGGAGAGCGACTAGGCCGTGCAGGAGCGTGACGAGGCGCAGCAGAGGATCAGCTCCCTCCAGGTCGAGCTTGATACTGCAAAGGCTCAGAAGCTTGAGGCCGAGGGTGCCACTGCCGGACTTGCTAGGGATCTTGCTGAAGCGAGGAGTGTTCTTCAGGCAGAGAGCGATGAGCTCGAACTCTTGAAGGTTGGCCTGAGCGTTGTCGGTGATGACCTGCGAGTGGTGCAGGCAGAAGGGACCAGCTCACTCGCGGCCCGTGCCATGGATATCACAGCACGGGTGCACCAGCTGGAGAAGGAAGATTTTTGCCTGGGGGTTATCCAAGACTTCACCATTTCCCGCTTGCATTATGATGATAACATCAACCAAAGGGCAATGAGCTTGGGTTTCGTGCCTAGCTATGAGCTCTCCGAGCTAGATGAAATAGAAGCGGCGGTGACTCCTCTCGCAGAAAGCCTAGCGAGCAAAATTGAAGACATGGTTCTCCCTCAGAGGGTAGTTAGTTAGTTGAAATAAATGTTTGTCTGTAATATGTGGACAAGTGTCGGTACTTTCATGTCAAAAATAGATTCATGGCTTTGTTTCACAATTTCGTTTCATTTGTTTGATCTTACCTTCTTCCCTTTTTGCAAAGAAAGAGATTTATGCGATCCGACCCTTCCACTCGTTAAGATTGTAGGGCCCGAGGTGTTTTAGGGGAAATTTTGTTTGTGCTGGTGAGCAAAATTACCGTAGCCGTCTGGACGTGGGCTTTTTGTAGTCTTACCTATCTGTTGCCCCCGAACCTTGCCGCTAATCTCGACACGAGGAAAAAGGTCTGATGTAATGACTGTTTCGAAAAAGGAAAGGAGGTGGTCGTACCTTTGCCAGCCCTAGAGTGAGATCCGACCCCTTGCGGTCGTTGGGGCCGGATGTTACTAGAGACCGGAGCGAGGGTAGTGAACTTAGTGTTGCATGTACCCCTTACTTAGGATTTTGGCGATCGCTGTGTGACCATGCATTTGGTCTTATCGCTAGCCCGGCCTTCCCTGAACCCCCGCGTGTGGTGGGGATTCAGTCAAGGGCTAGTTCATTTTGTGACTGTCGCCCCGTCCATGGTTTCCATAACTAGAGGGGTTAAGGCGACGTCACTTTCCTCGATGGCTCGAGTGGCGTGCTTTATGAGCTCGCTAACGGGGATTTTCGGACGGAATCTGATCCGTTTGTTTTGCGACAGGGTCGGCAAAGCCCTCGGGTGGCGTTCCGTTGCTCCTTGACCCGCCTTCCAACAGATTCCCCCTCAATGGGGATTCTATGGGCTCAGCTAGAGCTGGATTGAACTAGAAGGTTGAGATGACCCTTCCTGCCTTAATGCGGGTTGGGCAAAGGCCGCTGAGGCTCATTTGCATTTTTCTTCCATAGCTCTTGTTGGACGCGAGGTGGACTTAGACCCTTCGTGGGTCAGCCTTCGAACCCTGGTCTCTTGATCATGGATCGAGCGGCTCGAGCCCCCAAGCCCATTAGGGTCTGTTAGGGGTCGGCCGTGTTTCGCGTGTTACCCCAACCTCAGTTTCCGCAACCAGAGGGGCTAAATTGATGACACTTGCCTCGACGGCTCGAGTGTCATGCTTAATGAGCTCACTAATGGATATGTTCGTGTGAAATCTGGGTCCATCATTCATTGACGGGGTCGGTAGAGCCCTCATGTGGCATTTCACTACTTCTTAACCCGCCTCCCGGTAGATGCCCGAGCCGTTAGATAGGCTCAGGGGGCCCATTGGCCTCTCCTCGATGGAGATTCTATGGGTTTGGCTCGGGGTTAGAATCAAACAAAAAAGGTCAAGATGTCCCTGTCCGCTTCTGAGCGGAGTCGGGCAAGGCCGCTGGGGCTCATCTCAGTTTTTCTCCCCTGGCTCTGTTTGATGCGAGGCGGCCTCGAGACCTTTGTGGGCCGGCCTTCGAACCTCGATCAGTCGCCGCTCATATTGAATGAGGTGGCTGCCGCTTCGTGGCATGACACGAAGCGTTGGGATGTAGTGATTTGCATATGCAACGTTTGGATGTATGGATTCAATGTATAATTTAATTGAAATGAAAGCGGGGGGTCGGTAACGTTACCTTGGTGGCGTGAGCGACAGGAAGCTCTTACCAAATATGTCAGTGCAGGGTTTGGGTCCAACGTTTGCGACGAGGTCGGTGCAACCTGCATAAGCATTGCCATTTTTTGTTTCTGTCTCTCGATGGCGATCTGAGCCATTCGATTGATTTAGGCGACCTGACAGCTTCTCCTCGGAGGAGATTCTGCAAGAGGACCCCCCCCCAAACCCTTCTTGGGAAGGTGGGAGGTAAAGCTCATGGTGCGGGGAACTATGAATTCGATTATGCTGGTGAACAAAAACACCGTAGCAGTCAGGGCGTAGGGTCTGGCTATTCGTCTAGTTATATTCAAAGTTTTATACCCACACGCCATGCTTCTGGTTTTAAACGTAAGGAGGGGTCGGGCGAGGAGGATGTCTAAAACCGGTAGACACTCTCGGTAGCCCCAAGCGATGTCCGTGCCCCTGCCGTTACTGGGGTCTAAAACTCGGTAATGAAATTAACGTGCAAAGTAAGAAAAAGAGGTGCTTATCTTTCTGCGACTGTTCGTTCGTTGTTTTGCCTGGGCCGTCCGATCGACCCAGGAGGCCCGTTGGGCCCCCCCTTAGACTGGGGTTTCGCCGTCGGGTCATTCCATGGTCCTGCCTGGGGAAGCGGAGAGTCGCCTGCATGCAGGTGTGCCCTGGTTCTCAAGCCCGGTGTGCATTAGTGGTGGGTCACTCCCAGGCAACATCCTATTTGACCAGGCAATGTCTCGTCGACCAGAGCGCGTCCCGTCGGTTCCGGCACATCCCCTCGAGTTCCCATCTGCATTGATTTCCCATCTGCATTGAATAAGGGAAGGAAGAGAGTTTTTCGTCCCAACCTTTCGCCTTTCCTCAGTTGTTGCGCCTCTTCCTTAAATAGGGAGGGGGAGGGGAGTTCTCATCCCATTCTCTCGCCTGTTCTTGGGCCGCTACCTTCTTCTTCTTATTTTCCACAGAATGCATTCCAGTGTCGTGGCGGGTCCTAAGTGAGAGAGGGTAATGCCAGGGAGAGAAAAACTCATAGATCCGCTCGTGAATCCAGAGCGCGATGTCGAGCTGGAGGTCATCCAACATAGATGAGGTGGTGCAGGCCGCCTTTGCTGAGAAGGGGCCACTACCGCTAAAGGAGGGGCACTGGAGGGTGCCGAGCATCGTTGGCCTTGCTATCATTCGTTGTGGCCTTTCCTTGGTGGGAGACGCCCATGCCTAGGTGCTGTTGTCAGGGTTGCGGCTGATGGCGATGTTGCAGTCCCTGGACGCCTCGATGGAGGTGCCGTTGTCAGGGTTGCGACTGATGACGATGGCGTAGTCCCTAGATGCCCCGGTGGAGGTGCCATTGTCAGGGTTGCGGCTGATGATGATGGCGTAGTCCCTGGACGCCCCGAGGAGGGCACCACAGTCGCCTATGTGGTGCTCGACATTAAAGATGATGGTCCCCTCGAGGATCCCGTGAAGGGGTAGGGCGTCGCTGATGGAGAGCGTGGTGTGGTGATCGTAGCAGTACTCATAGTAGGGCTGGTCAGAAACTGTAATCGAATAAGTTTATGGGGGAGCCCCCGAGTGAACAGTCTTTTGTATTTATGAATACATTAGTCCTTTTCGTGTTGGGATCACTTTGTAAGCGGTGGATTTGTGCAAGAATGAACAAATTTTCATCTTTTGTTATGGCAAATAGTTTTTTAGATTCCTCTTTTTTGTAGAAGAGGTTTCGTTGCCTTCCGACCCTTCCCATGGTTCAGGTCGCAAAAACTAGGAGTGTGGGTGAATCAATTTTGATCACGCTGGTGAGTAAGGAGGTCGTAGCCACTGGGGCATGGGTTTCCTATAGTCCTACCAGTTGTACTCAGAATTTGTTCCTAAAATCTTAGTCCTTAGGACTTGTTATGAGAAGAATGGAAAACTTAGAGAACGTTTGCAGAGGTAACACATGGGAAGTGTTTGTAAGATAAACATACTTATATCGCTTATATCAGCCCCCGAGTGAGGTCCAACCCCTCGTAGTTTGCAGGGGTCGGATGTCACTAAAGATCGGGGATTTCTGAAGATAAAAACTGATAAGGGAAAGTATGCGTTTATTAAGGGGAAAATGACGTAGCTGCTCAATGTTCCAGGTGTTGGTGAAGACCTCGCTGTCGATGGTTTTCAACTTGTAGGCGCCTAGCTGGAGTACTTCTGCGATGATGTACGGCCCCTCCCAAGGTAGGGAGAGCTTGTGGCGGTCCTTGTTGCTCTGCACGAGGTAGAGAACCAGGTCCTCGACATTGAAGGCTCGGTCCTGCACCCGTTGGCTGTGGTACCAATGCAGTGCCTGCTGGTATTTGGCTGAACGAAGGAGAGCGATGTCACAGGATTCGTCCAGTTGGTCCATGGCATCTTCGTGGGATGCCTCGGCTCCATGTTCGTCGTATGCTCTGATTCTTGGCGCTCCATAGTCGAGGTCCGTCGGGAGGATGGCGTCGGAACCGTAGACCATGAAGAAAGGTGTGTAGCCGGTGGCCCGACTAGGAGTTGTCCTCAGGCTCTAGAGCACCGTAGGGAGCTCAGCGACCCAGCGTGCGCTGAACTTGTTCAACTGGTTGAAGATCCTAGGTTTGAGGCCCTGTAGGAGCATGCCGTTTGCGCGCTCGACCTGCCCGTTCGATCAGGGGTGTGCGACGGCAGCCCAATCGACTCGGATGTTGAAAGCTCTAGTTTAGTTTTGGTGAATTGATGAAACCCTAAGTGCTAACCTAGTTTATGAAGTGATCATGAGATAGGTAGCACATTCCAAATGGTGAAGCAAATGAAGATCATGCCATGGTGATGATCAAGTGCTTGGACTTCGAAAGAAGAAAGAGAAAAACAAAAAGCTCAAGGCAAAGGTATAATTTCTAGGAGCTATTTTGTTTTGGTGATCAAGACACTTAGAGAGTGTGATCACATTTATGTTTGATAGCCGTACTATTAAGAGGGGCGAAACTCGTATCGAAATGCGGTTATCAAAGTGCCACTAGATGCTCTAACTCATTGCATATGCATTTAGGATCTAGTGGAATGCTAACACCCTTGAAAATGTTTGTGAAAATATGCTAACATATGTGCACAAGGTGATAGACTTGGTGGTTGGCACATTTGAGCAAGGGTGAAGAAGTTAGAGGTGAAAAGGAGTTAGTCTCACTGGTCATAAGGTGACCGGACGCTGGTCTCAGAGGGAATGGTGCGTCTGGTCAGTTGTAGCAGCATGGACGCTGGCGGCGGTCAACTTACCGGACGCTGGGTCGCTCAGCAACCAGATGCTGGAAGGCTGCATCTGGTCCTATTATCGGACAGCACTGAAGAAAGTCACTATGTGACCGGATGCTAGTAGGGTCCGGTCAAGCATGACCGGACGCGTCCGGTTGAACAAATATGTTTCTGGAACCTTACAAGAAATGACCGGACGCTAGAGGCTGAGCGTCCGGTCAGTTTGTGTGCTATGTCCGGTCAACAAGATGACCGTTGAAATCTAACAAACAGTATTTGAAGCAGGGGGCACGTGGCGTGAATAACGTGACCGGACACTGAGGGCCAGCGTCCGGTCAATCCGACCGGAGCATCCAGTCACCCCGCGTTGTGCCCAGTGAAGGGGTACAATGGCTCTATTTCGTGGGGGCTTCTATTTAAGCCCCATGGACGGTTGAAGCTTACACTCTTGGCCATTTGCATTGACATAGCAACCTTGTGAGCTTAGCCAAAGCCCTCCCACTCATCTCCATCATTGATTCATCATCTTTGTGAGATTGGGAGAGAATCCAAGTGCATTGCTTGAGTGTTTGCATCTAGAGGCACTTGGTGTTTGTGTTTCGCTATGGGATTCGCTTGTTACTCTTGGTGGTTGTCGCCACCTAGATGGCTTGGAGCAGCGAGGATCGTTGAGCGGAGGGTGGTGATTGTCTTTGGCTCCAATCGTGGTGATTGTGAGGGGTTCTTGACCTTTCCCCGGTGGAGAGCCAAAAGGTACTCTAGTGGATTGCTCGTGGCTTGTGTGATCCTCATCTTGTGTTGGTTGTGCGGCACCCTATTGAGGGTTTGGCGTGTGAAGCCAATTAGCACGTGAACCTCCAAGTGAGTGAATCGCCACAACAAGGACTAGCTTGCCGGCAAGCAAGTGAACCTCGGTAAAAAATCATTGTGTTCATCATTGATTCTGAGGTGATTGGTCTTCATTATTATTCATCCTTGTGATTGATTGGCTCCTTCCTTGACACGGTGGTATAACCTTTTTGCTCACTCTCATTACATTACCGCCAACTAGTTGTCAAGCTCTTTAGTGTAGCTAGTTGTGAGAGCTTGTTAGTTTGGTTAATGTGGCTCTTTAGTTAGCTTTTGAGAGCACACTAACTTAGTGTAGTGTCTTCGCTATTGTGTGGATAGATATTATCTAAACTAGAATTGTGATAGGTGGCTTGCATTTTGAGTAGGCTAGCGCAACACTTGCTTCGCCTCATAATTGTCTAACCCTATTGTTAAGTGTTGTTGTAGAAATTGTTATTAGGCTATTCACCCCCCTCTAGCCATTAGGACCTTACAGATGTGTTGTTCATCGCAGAATTGAATGAATTTCTTGCTTGTGAACTATGTGCCGTTATCTGTGATGATAGAGTTCGGTACTTCGAAGCGATGGATGATGTCGAGGAAGAATAGCATAGCTTGCTCGGACTTGATCGCGGAGATCGGCCGAGCTTCGATCCATTTTTGTGACCTTGTCTATGGTGACAAGCAAGTGGGTGTAGCCCCCGGGCGCCTTTTTGAGAGGCCCAACTAGATCGAGCCCCCAGACCATGAAGGGCCATGTGATGGGGATCATCTAGAGTGCCTTGGCCAGGAGGTGAGTTTGCCGAGCGTAGTACTGGCACCCTTCGCAGGTGCATACGATTTGCTCAGCGTCAGCTACTACAGTGGGCCAGTAGAAGCCCTGTTGGAATGTGTTCCCAACCAAGGTTCTAGGCACGGCGTGGTGCCCACAGACACCACCATGGATATCGCTTAGCAGAAGCTTCCCCTATTCAATGGGAATACAGAGCTGCAGGATCCCGGTGTGGCTCCTTTTGTAGAGTTCACCCTCTACAAGAACGAAGGATTTGGCATGACGTGTGAGCCATCGAGCCTCCGTCTTATCTATTGGCAGCGTGTCACGGAGGAGGTAGTCGAGGTAGGGCATTCTCTAGTCGCCCAGAGGGTCGGGCTCTATCGCTGGATCCTCTTCAAGCTCCATGACTCCGGGGCCGGGCGAAGCAGTCGGTTGGTCAGCCCCCGGGGCTGGATCAGATGGGCCATCGTTGGTTCATTCTGACCCTTCATAGTGCACCTAGGGTTTGTGTTGGTCGCTGGTGAACACGCCCGTCGGCACTGGCTCTTGACCGGACGCCGCCTTTGCAAGTGCGTCGGCCGCCTCATTGAGGCACCTTGGGATGTGATTGAGTTTGAGGCCATCGAACTTGTCCTCCAGCCGTCGGACTTCTTGGCAGTACACAGCCATCTTGGTGTTGGGGTAGCTTGGCTCCTTCATGACTTGGTTAACAACTAGCTGAGAGTCACCCCGAATGTCGAGGCGCCGGATGCCCAACTCGACGACGATGCGTAGGCCATTGATGAGTGCTTCGTATTCGGCCACATTATTTGATGAGGGGAAATGGAGCCAAACCATGTACCTCATGCAGACCCCGAGGGGTGATACGAAAACCAACCCTACGCCGGGGCCCTTTCTCATCAGTGATCCATCAAAGTACATCATCCAGTACTCTTGATCGACGACCACCGGTGGTGTTTGGACCTCGGTTCATTCGGCGATGAAGTCGGCTAATACCTAGGATTTTATCACCATTTGGGAGGCATATGTGATGCCTTGATCCATCAGCTCGAGTGCCCACTTTGTAGTTCTTCATGTGGTGTCCTAGCTCTAGATGACCTCACCGAGGGGGAATGACATCACAACCGTTACGGGATGTGACTCGAAGTAGTGGCGCAACTTCCTCTTGGTGATGAGGACGGTGTAAAGGAGCTTCTGAATTTGGGAGTAGCGGGTTTTGGAGTCGGATAGTACTTCGCTGATGAAGTACATAGGGTGATGGACTTTGAGGGGGTGTCCTTCTTCCTCCCATTCTACTACCAGGGTGGCGCTGACCACTTGCGTGGTGGCCGCTATGTATAGCAGGAGGGATTCTCCGTCGCTCGGAGGAACTAGAATCGGGGGCTTTGTCAAAAGTAGTTTGACCATGTCAAGCGCCTCCTAGGCCTCAGATGTCCACTTGAAGTGATTGGCTTTCTTTAGGAGCCGATAAAGGGGGAGTCCTCGTTCGCCGAGGCGTGAGATGAATCGGCTAAGGGCGGCGAGGCACCCTGTGATTCGCTGAACCCCCTTTATGTTCTGAATCGGGGACATTTTTGTGATGGCCAAGATTTTCTCTGGGTTGGCTTCGATGCCACGCTCGGAGATGATGAAGCCGAGCAGCATACCCCTCGGGACCCTGAAAACACATTTCTTGGGATTAAGTTTGATGCCATTCGCCCAAAGTTTCGCAAAGGGTTGCTCAAGATCGGCAATGAGGTGGTTAGCCTATTTGGACTTAACTATGATGTCATCAATGTAGGCCTCAACGGTCCGCCCGATGAGGTCCTCGAAGCATCTGAGCATACATCGCTGGTATGTTTCCCTAGTGTTCTTCAGACCGAATGGCATCGAAACATAGCAGAACGATCCAAAGGGGGTGATGAAAGACGTCGCGAGTTGGTCGGACTTTTTCATCACGATTTGATGGTAGCCAGAGTACGCATCAAGGAAGCAGAGAGTTTTGCACCCTGAGGTAGAATTGACTATTTGATCTATGCATGACAAAGGAAACAGATCCTTTGGGCACACCTTGTTGAGGCCCGTATAGTCAACACACATCCTCCATTTCCCGCTCTTCTTTCGTATAAGGACGGGATTGGCTAACCACTCAGGGTGGTGTACTTCCTTGATGAATCCGGCGGCCGACAGTTTTGCTATCTCCTCACCGATGGCCCTGCGCTTTTCCTTGTCGAAGCGACGTAGGCGTTGCTTCACCGGCTTGGAGCCTGGATGGATTTTCAGGGTATGCTCAGCGACCTCCCTCGGAATGCCTAGCATATCTGAGGGTTCCCACGCAAAGATGTCTTTGTTGCCGCGGAGGAAGTCGACGAGCACGCTTTCCTATTTGGAGGAGAGCGTGGTACCAATGCGTACCATTTTACCCTCGGAGCTGTTGGGATCTATGAGGACCTCCTTGGAGCCCTCGGCCGATTCGAACAACCTGGTCGACTTCTTTGCGTCGAGCGCTCCTTCGGTGACCTCCTCCTTGAGGGCGGTGAGCTCCCCGGAGGCGACGATTGCTGTGGCGTGGCCATAGCACTCGACCTCGCACTCATAGGTGCACTGGAAGGAGGTGTTGATGGTGATGACCCTGTGGGGGCCTAGCATCTTTAGCTTGAGGTACATGTAGTTGGGGATGGCCATGAACTTCGCGTAGCATGGATGTCCTAGGATGGCATGGAAAGTTCTGGGGAACCCAACCACCTAGAAGGTGAGGGTCTTAGTCCTGTAATTGAACTGATCCCCAAAGGTAATGGGCAGATCGATCTGTCCGAGTGGCATGGCCGGCATGACGCCATGGAAAGGCGCTCGGATTGGGTGGAGGTGCATTCGGTTGACACCCATTACGTCGAGTGTCTTTGCATACATGATGTTCAGGCCACTACCTCCGTCCATCAAAACTTTGGTGAGGCGCTTTGGGCCGACGATTGGGTTGACCACAAGTGGATACCTTCCTGGGTGCGGGACGGTGTCCGGATGGTCAGTCCGATCAAAGGTTATGGTAGACTCCGACCACCGGAGAAAGGGAGGTGTGGCCGGTTGGGCCGTGTAGACTTGGCGGCGTGCGACCTTCTGACGATGTTTGGAGTCGTAGGCTGTTGATCCCCTGAAGATCATGAGGTAGCCGTCTGGCGTTGGAAAGTCATTGTCCTTCTCCTCGGCGTCGTCCATAGCGGGGGTAGGTTCCTTCCCCTGCTCCCCTTTGTTGGAGCCTCCGGACAAGAACTTCCACACGAGGCTGTAGTCCTTGAGCAGATGCTTTACGGGGAAGGCAAGGTTTGGGCACGGCCCCTTAAGCATCTTCTCAAAGTGGTTCGGAGCGACCTCCGTGGGCTTCCAACCACCCTTGCGGTCAGCAGTAGCCACGAGTGGGTCCTCGCGTTGTTGTTTCTTAATTTTTCTTTTGGCAGAACGATTGGAGGTGCCTTCGCCGGCACCCTCATCCCACCTTGCCTTACCCTCGAGGCGATCGAAGATCGCTCCAACCGCCTCTTCTCCTGAGGCGTGGCTGGTGGCGATGTCCAGGAGCTCCTTGGTGGTCCACGGGCCCTTGTGTCCCAGCTTATGAACCAAGGACTCGCAGGTCATCCCGAACAGGAAGGCTCCTATCACGTCGGCGTCAGCGATGTTGGGGAGCTCATTGCACTGCCAAGAGAAGCGTCGAATGTACCCATGAAGGGTCTCACTGGCCTTCTAGCGGTAGTTCTTGAGGTCCCATGGGTTCCCAGGGCATACATGCCTTGGAAGTTTCCCACGAAGATCTCCTTCAGATCCGCCCAACTCTGGATTGTGTTGGACGACAGGTGTTCCAACCCTGCCTGAGCCGAATTGGCCAAGAACAGTGGAAGGTTGTGGATAATGAAGTCGTCATTATCTGCACCACCAGCTTGATAGGCAAGCCGATAGTCTTTAAGCCAAAGCTCGGGGTTTGTCTCCCCGAAGTACTTAGGGATATTAGTAGGTGGTCGATACCTTGGCGGGAACGCAGCGTTGAGGATGTGCCGGCTGAAGGCCTGAGGCCCTAGGAGGTCGAGGCTCGTGCTCTGGTCCTTGCCACTGTCGTAGCATCTGCCACGTCAAGGATGATAGCCACGGCAGACTTCTTCCCTTGGGTCATTGTAGGCATGTCTGTGGGCGTCGAGGGTGTTACGTGCGTCGCGGTTGTGGTCGAGATGTTGATGTACCAGGATTGCAGCGCGCTGCCCGCCGCCTTGCGGCGCTTGGTGGACCGATGCATCCCTGGCAAGACGTACCGAGGGTGTACGTTGGCTAGTGGTAGGCTCGCGTCGCCGAGACAATGAGCTCTCCACCTACTGCGCTGCCGCACACTCAAGTAGCGTGCGGATTTCATGGTGGGCCTGGCGATCCTCAGGCGTTACGGCCTCTGGAAGGCCACGGAGCAAGGCCGTTGCGGTGGTGATGTTCTGCCTCGCCCGAGCAAAGTGGGGAAGGGTTTCATCATCAGTGATGATCCTTCGGTTTACGTCGTGGGCCACGGCACGTGCGTGCCCACCATCTCCGTGGTGCCTGATCTCCTCATTGACCTCCACATACTCCCGAACAAGCTATTGTCCGACTTTGTCTATTTCCCACTTTCGGGCTCTCAGCTGCTCCACCCCTATGTGAGGTGGGGCCGCTGTCCCCCTCTCGGTTGCACCGCTGAGGTTGCCTACTAGGGTAGTCTCCTCCACGAAGACACTTTTGACGTGTCCCTCAGAGGTTTTTGCCATGAAACATTCCTGGGAGGGATGATGGCTCCCCCTACCAGAGTCAGAGCTAGAGTCTGACCCTGGCCCCTTCGTGAGGAGGCCGTGGAGGGATTCTGTAATGCTTTCGATCATCCCTATGAACTCGTTGTTCGAGGGGGGACAAGATCATGTGCGGTGCCACCAGGTGGCTGACGGTCGCCGCGACGTTGTGGAGACCGAACGGAAACGCCATCGGGGCGCTTCTTGTGAAGTGTTTTGGATAGAGGTTGAGGCAGCATGGGTCCTCCCTGGATGGCTGTGGTCCAAAAGAGACGCTGGGCTGGCGCTCAAGCCTCCCGTAATTGAAGTTGACGGAGGGGAGAGACTAGATGGCGGCGTGCGCCAGCGCCAACTCTCTTCCTAGTGTGACGATGAAGTCTAGGTCACTGAAATGCACATGTGCGCCCGGGACCCAGCTGATTGTGTGGTTAGCCATTCGAGGCCTGATTTGGAATGCACAAAGGCTCCTACCTGGTGCACCAACTGTCGGTGTTTCGAACAAACACCGGCTAGTAAATTTATGATTGTTGCGCGTTAGGCCCGGATCGTGCACTAAAGGACACAAGATTTATACTGGTTTGGGTTGAATGTCCCTACATCTAGTCTACAGTTGCTCGTGTTATTAGTGCCAAAAAAAGGTTCATAGTAGGGGGTACAAACGGTCGAGAGAGGGAGAGATCCCAGGTCTCTGATGGAATGGTCGAAAGGGATGCCAAGAGCTCGGTCGCTGCTCGGCTATATGCGTGATGTGTTGTGTATGTTGAACTGATCTGTCCAAAGTCGGTCCCTTTGGTGGGGGACCCTGCCCTCCCTTTTATAGACCAAGGGGGGAGCAGGGGTTATAGATCGGAGAAAAAGGAAAATGCCGAAGGTATAGAAGGTCCTTTGAGGGAGCCGGGTCTTCCTTTCTCCTTGTGCCTGCCCTGCTTAACACGGCAGGCCATGTCAGAGGTGGCGTGTTCGCTGATCCTCATAGGCCATGCCCTGGCCTCTTTTAGCAAGTGGGTGCGTCCCATCCTACGCCAGCAGATGGTGTGGCGCGCCGGAGAGCAGAGTTGTAACCCCTCGGGGAGTAACAAGGGAAGTGACCATATGTCCGTCACTGTAGATGATGTGATTTCTGTCTTGGACCGTAATGGCTGTCGTATGCCTGTGTTAGTATCCACGCCCGAGGACTGAAGGCGGCGCCTACTACACTGTGGGACAAAAGTCGGCGCCTACAACACTATTCGGGCACTGTTACGTCGGAAAGAACCTAAAGCACTCGTCCCATCATATCCTGACGGTACCTTCCTATAGGCATGTAGGGCATGGTCCTCGGTACTGCATTTGACTCGAATGTCCAGTCGTACCCTATGCTTGTCATCATGAAGGAACAGGGTGCAATCATCGGGCGAGGCAGAGCCCGCCCTCGGACGTCGGGCGAGATAGAGCCAGCCCTTAGCTGTTTGGGCGAGACGGAGGCCAGCCCTCGGGGGTCGGGCGGGGCAGAGCCTGCCCTCAAATGTCGGGAGAGATGGAGCCAGCCCTTAGCCGTTGGGCGAGGTGGAGGCCAGTCCTTGGGGGTCAGGTGGGGCGAAGCGTGCCCTCGGATGTTGGGAGAGGCAGAGCCAGCCCTTAGCCATCAGGCGAGGCAGAGGCTAGCCCTTGGGGGTTGGGCGGGGTAGAGCCTGCCCTCGGACGTTGGGTGAGGCGGAGCCAGCCCTTAGCCATCGGGCGAGGCGGAGGCCAGCCCTCGGGGGTCGGGCGAGGCGGAGCCCATCCTCGGATGTCGGGTAAGGCAGATCCAGCCCTTAGCCATCGAGCGAGGCGGAGGCCAGCCCTTGGGGGTCGGGTGGGGCAGAGCCTGCCCTCGGACGTCGGGCGAGGTGGAGCCATCCCTTAGCCGTCGGCCGAGGCGAAACCAGTCTTCCATCGTTCGGGCCAGAAGCATAGTAGTGCTCTTTGTCTGACTAGAAGCGTCAATATTCGAGGGTCATTAGTCCCACCTCATTGGGTACCCCGATATTAGGTCCTTGACAATAATAATTTACAAGTGGTAATGGTTTGAGAAAGGGAGGATAGTGGATTATGGAGTTAGGGAGAGGCTTAAATCCATAATGCCATATGGGGACATTTACAAGGGCAAGATAAGTTTCCAAAGATGTTTACATGTGGTATCTTTTAGCATCATATAAACTTGCCCTTTGCATTGCATCCTAGCAAGTCAATAGTTTTAAAATTCCAAAAATTTTATTATTTGCTTACTTTGGTCGTGTTGTAATCAATCACCAAAAAGGGGGAGATTGTAAGAAAAATAGACCCTAGACCCATTTACTTTGGATTTTGGTGTTTGATGACCAACACAACCAAATTGGACTAATAAATTTATAAGTAATTATTTTGTAGTTCAATAGGGTGCAAGACGTGACTTGGACGAAGGCGACATGATGATCCCACGATCAACACCATAAGCAAGACCCTAAAAGCACAAGAGAAGACCCAAGATATCTAGCAAAGTCCAAGCACAAAGATGGAAACCAAGCCGGACGCAAGATGGCGAAGAAACGAGCTCAGCAGAGGTGACCGAACATGGCCCTATGAGGACCGGACCTGGCCGATCAGTTGCTCGGCAACAGCAGGTGTCAGCAGCAGCGATCAGACTCTGAGCGAGGTAGTGACTGAACGCAGCGGCACTGGATGACTGGACGCACAAAGTGCAACGTCCGATCATGTCCAGAGAGGTTCTAGAGCGGTGCAAATGCGACCGGACGTGTCCGATCAATGATGACCAGACTCGGCAGTGCGTCTGATCTCTACGCGCGCGCTCAATGGTCGGGATGACCGGACACGTCCAGTCAGGACAACAGCAGCGTCCGGTCAGTAGCAGAAAGCTATGTTTCTCCCCCAACGGCTACTTTCTCCATGGGACTTATAAATAGACCCCACAACCGTCCATTTGAGGTGTGGAGAGCTGAGGAAACATACTAAGAGTGTTGATAGACCATTTTAGTGATCTCCACTTGTATAGTGCTTAGTGATTCATTAGGTGATTAGCGTAGGTGCTTTGCGAAGTGCTTAGGTTAGTTAGACCACTGCTTATGCGCTTGCTCTTTGTTTATGCCTAGTGTTTAGTGAGGTTAGAATACCTCTTATCTCTCGGTGCTTGCGTGCACCAATGGTTATACATCGGAGGGGCTTGTAGTCTTGCGAGACCATACCAACCGTGTTTGTGGTGTTGCCGCCATCGTGTACCGAAGAGAACAAGGCATGCGGCGTTTCGGTCGAAAGCTTGATAGCGAAGACGGCGGAGAGCATCCGGGAGAGGCTTTTTGCCACGAGTGAATTAACCGAAGACCCGCTTGCGCGTGGAGAAGGCCTGGAGCTATCCACGAAGTTACCCGACTGGGAGCTTGGCCCTTGCAAGGGACTCCAACGAGGACTAGGGGGAAGCTTGTGCGCTTCTCGATACCTCGATAAAAATACCGGAGTCGTCGACGGGACTTTGCATATCTCTACCTCATCTTTACCTTCCGTATTTACATTGCTACCTTGGTTGTGTGCTTTACTTTCCTAGCTTAGTTGATAGGATTGGAACCTAGGTTGCATCACTCTTTTGCGGTAGAAATAGCAACACACCTAGCAAAACTATTGTTGCACATTTAAATAGTTTATCTCGTGCATATGTTTTTGCTAAGAATAGAAAAAGAGGCCATAGTTTAGAGTTAGAGTTTTAAGTTGTCTAATTCACCCCCTCTTAGACGTCATGGTCCCTTACAATCCTCACGGAGAAAGAGGTGATCCCATCTAAACCAACTAGTGAACCAACACATATACAGAAACCAAGCTTCACTAATACAGACAAACAAACACATGCCTCTTGCATTGTTGAAGCCAGATTTGAGCTGCTCTGACTTAGTTAGCTAGCCAGGGCCAGCTCTAAAACTGGTCGTTCACCTCTCACTCTTTGGCGTAGTGGTGCAGAGAAGAGGGTCCGTGCGATGTTGTTAAAAAAGGGTTAATTGAATCTATGCCATTATAACTTCTTCGTTTCTGAAGAATGTCATTACTATTCACCTATTTTAAAGCATGTCATTATAATTCTTCGTTTTCAAAAATATGCCACAGAATACATATGGACACGGCCTGGGCCTAGCTGCAGCGTATACGAAGACGTATACTTCATCACCCTTATCACTAACACATGGGCCCCACATGTCATCTTCTTCTTCCTCCTCTCTCTCTCCATCCCGACGCGGCCACGGCCATGGTGAGCAGCAGCAGCAGCAGCACGCCGAGCAGCGCCGCGGGCAAGCAAGCGGGCGAGCAGTAGCACGCCGAACTGGGCTGGGGGCGGGGAGGGGGTCGTGCCTGCTGGAGCTCGCGGGGACGGGGATGGGGTCGCGCCTGCTGGATCTCACGGGGACGGGGTCGCTGCAACGCGCAGGGACGGGGCCACGCCTATCGGAGCCGGGGACCGGGAGCCCACGGTCGACCTGCACCGGATCTAGTAGAGCCCGCGGTCATGCCGGCCATGGAGGCACTTGTGAAGCTCGACCTGCGCCAGATTCATGGAGGAGGAGGTGTGCCGGGCGCCAGCCATGGAGGTACTCGTGAAGCCCAACCGGCGCCGTATCCATGGAGGAGGAGGTCCACCGGACGCCGGCCATGGAGGAGGAGGCGCCCGCCGCCAGGGAAGGCCATCAGCACGCCGAGCAGCGGCGCGCGGGGTCACGACAGTGGCTCGTCGGCTCGCCCGCAAGCCCGCAGCCGCCGCCGTCGGCAGCGCCCGCCGTGGACGCGTCGGGATGGAGAGAGAGATGAGGAGAGGAAGAAGAAGATGACATGTGGGGCCCGCCTGTCAGTGACAGGGGAGATGAACTATACGTCTTCGTATACGCCTGCAGCTGGGCCCAGGCTATGTCCATACGTATTCAGTGGCATTTTTGTGGAAAAACGAAGAATTATAATGGCATGCTTCAAAATAGACGAATAGTAATGACGTTCTTCACAAACGAATAAGTTATAATGGCATAGATCTAATTAACTCTAAAAAAAAATTTCAGACAATTATTCTTCTACGTCTTTCAGTCCCCTCCTCAAGAGCCCGAGGACAAAAGCTCACTTACACACGGGCCCCGCCAACTTTATGAACGCACAGCCCTCCCCGCTTTCCCACCCACGTGGGCCACAGCCCTTATCCCCAGCACAAAATGGACGCCACCAACGCCGCGGCTGCGAGGCGCCTCCTACTCCCGCTCCGCGCCCTGCCGCCGGCGCCGCCGCGGGGCGCGGCGGTCTCCGCCCGCCCCCGGCGGCGATCCTGGCCGAGGAGGCGAGTCCGTGTCGCCCCGGCGCGCGCGTCGCTGGACAGCGCCGCGGTCCTGCTCGACGCCGCGGCCGCGGTGGCCGCCGGCGGGACAGGTTACTCGCAGGCGAGCTATTACACGTCGCTGGGGCTCTTCGTTCTCTCCGTGCCGGGGCTGTGGTCCCTCATCAAGCGCTCCGTCAAGTCCAAGGTCCCGGATCCTGTGCCCCTCTGACCCTCTCCCCTCTTCCGTTCCATCCTTGTTTTCCGTTGCTTGCCCCTCCATCTTTGTTCGCCCCCCGCACGCGCGCTCGTCGCTGCTCCGAGCTAGCACGCGTGTGTCGCTGTAGTGCGCACGCGCACTAGTGCCCTGTGAGCAGGGCGCGCACCGCACGCACGCACGCCTGGGTGCGCTGTGCTCGTGCCACACTTGCTTCTCAGCGTACAGTAATGCCGAGTAGATGCACCCGTGCGCCGTGCCTGCTGAATTGGGTAATTCTGGCTCCTGGATGAGCTTATCTTGTGTCTCGGCGAGCTTACTCACGGGTTTGAGCTTCTGTGATTAGCTTTGATGCAGGTTTCGTTCTTCCTTCTTTTCGAGATGTGACTGCTAGTGCTCTGTGATGTGGGTAGTGGTAGTGGAGTGGACTTGTGGTGTCGGCAAAAGATGATATACCTTCTTCTTTTCTTATTTGATTTGCATGATCCAAGATGCCACCACCACGTCCGATAGGGACCGCACTGCATTGCATAATTAAAATTTCTTAGTTGTCCTCTTGAAGGCAATTGGCAAAGTTGTTTTATCACAAACAGTTTCATAGCGAGTAAACTATACCTGCTAGTTCAGAGGTTTATGTGGGTATCTTGAACCTTCTTTTTTTTTTGTTCTGGACCAAAATTCAGCAGCACTGTTTGTCATGTATGCCAAATTGGTGGATGCAGATTGTGCAAAAGACATTTATCAAAGAAGAAGGGCAGTCGATGGCGCCAAAGCAGGTGGCTGGAGAGATCCTGTCGTTCTTCACCCGCAACAATTTCACCGTCTCAGACCGTGGGGAGGTCATCACGTAAGTTGCGGGCTGGCTTGTGTCCTGCTGCAGCAATATGTAGTTTGGCTATGCTTTTCTCTTTTTGAAACAAAACTCTACTTAGCTTAGCTTTAGCTATGTTGTGTGCTTCTTGATTCTACTGCCAAGCTAACTCTAAGTTCGCATCAATCTCCATCTTAGTGTTGGACACAGTAACTTGGTGTTTCAAACACCCAAATTTGTTTTCATCGTAATAGGAGTATGCAAATGAGTAGTACAGTAGTAGTTTAGCCGCTTAGCAGCTTGCCCCATCACCAGTGTGTTCCATAGTGTGAAACTGCAGTTCACAGTGTTTCTGTAATGTAATCCAGCACAAGCTCATGAATTTTCTCCTACATGGGAATACCTTGTAACCTGAACTGAGATATATTGTGCTTCTGAACCAGATTTGAGGGCACAATGATACCAAGCAGAGGCCAGGCGGCGCTGCTAACCTTCTGCACCTGCATTAGCCTTGGGAGTGTTGGGCTCGTTCTATCAATCGCTGTCCCAGAAGGTGGCAACAACTGGTTCTGGCTTATGACCCTAAGCCCCTTAGCGTATGTCTCTGCTACTCAACTCCCAGCAATTTAGAATGAATCTTCCAGTACAAATGTAGTAACTGACCCTTCATGAGGTCCAGGGGAGTGTACTACTGGACAAAAGCGTCAAGGAAAGAAGAGATCAAGGTCAAGATGATCCTATCTGATGATGGGAACTTATCCGAGATCCTTGTGCAGGGTGATGACGTCCAAGTTGAGCAGATGAGGAAGGAGCTCAAGTTCAGCGAGAAGGGGATGATATATGTGAAGGGCATCTTTGAGACATGACTGGGAGTTTGATATCTGTGAGTGAACAGTCGAGACGAGTCTTTGCTGCAACGGAAACTGCGGAACTCAGGTGAGAAATGCAAATTGGACGGGCAAATCTGTACCTTGGCTTAAAGGAAAAGGAAGTGATCTTCATACGGGATTTGATTATTGTAAGTGTTGCCAGTATGAGGATAGTTAATGTATGAACTCAAACTAATGACTTTGTAAAAAGTTGATGAGAAGCACCTTTTTGAGCATGAAAATACTAGCCCTTTTACGGGAGAAAGAAGTAACTGGAAGTTTGGCCGCTGCGCATAGGAGGTTCAATTGGTACCCAGGATTGCAAGTTTGCTCTCCATGTTGCAACTGGGAAGGTCTTGCATATTTATTTATTTTTGCGACCCTGGTAATATTGAGTATGAGGAGGTTTGTTTTAATCTTTTCTTGCTTGTGCATCTGATGTGAAGGGATCGCTTCTGTTCTGGAATGGTCTGTTCTTGCCATCCTGTTAGCTATATTCAGCCTGTTCGCTTGTTGGTTTCAACCAGCCCAAATCAGCCAACCAACAGTGTTTTTCTCTCACAGCAAACTAGCATCAGCCAGTCCAAACCAGCCCAGAAACCAACCAGCGAACAGGCCGATTATGTGGAGTTAATTTCACAAAACTACAACTATTTATGACATCATAATAAAGGAACTACAACTTCGTGTAGTCATTTTTGCAAAATTACAATAACTTTGATCCCTGGTACTTCTTGGTCGCAAATGTGATGTTTTGGTGTTAAATCAATTAGTATTTATTTGTTTTTGGTGTTAAGTCAATCAGTCACAAAATATGTGATGATTTGGTGTCGTCATAAATCATTCTTTCAAAAAGAATTGACAGAAAAATAGTTTTTATGTGTTGAGTTTGAATGTTTCAAAGTGAGTGTGTGTGTGTGTGTGTATATATATATATATATATATATATATATATATATATATATTTGCTATGTTTTATAGAATTTTTATAATAAAATGTAGTGGTCAATATTTGGAGTGGTTGACTATCACTTATTTTGTGACTGAGGGCGATCTCAATCCAAAAACTGTGAGATAGTTTCCATACTTGTCAAGTGATATAGACAATAGATGGACGAGAGTGGATGGGATGAGAATAGTTGACTAATTATATTATTTAAAAATAATAACATATAATTATACACTAATAAACATGCAATAACACTAATTTTGTGATGAAAATAACTGATTAAAAATAAAATATGTTAATTAACACTACTACTATCCTAACTAGAAGAACGCCCCACGCGTTGCTGCGGGAATTGCGGTGAAATTATACTACTTATATTTAATAGGAAAAAATGTTTGACGGACATCCAAAGTGATGTCGTTTGCTAACGGACACCCCGATTTGAGCAGTTTGCTAGAAGACACTCTAGTTCGGTGAAATTAGGCCACAGGACACCGCGGACCGGTTGCAGCCGGTTGAGGAGAGAGAAAAATTCATTTTGCACATCCAGTGCCCCTGAGCCACAGTTGGGTCCGCCCCTCTCCCTCTCACTGTCGCGCGGGCCTCACCTATCATCTTCTCCTTCCTCCTCTTCTCCTCTTCTCTTCTTCCAATGCTGAGCAGGCGAGCAGCCGCGGCCATGCGGGCTTGCGAGCGAGCTGGTGAGCCTCTACCGCGACCACGAGCGCCACGTGCGAGCAGCCACCCTCACGCTCGTCCGCTCGCGACCACTCCGCGGCGGCGCCGCGGCGCCGCCGAGTCGTGCCCGCATCGCTCGCGTCACTTGTGCTCGCCTACTCTGTCCGCTCCGCCACGCCGCCGCTCGTGCCTGCGACCGTGCGTCCGCTCGCGCTCGCTCTCAGGTCGCCGCCGTCCGCTTGCGCTCGCCCGCAGGTCGCAGGTCACGCGCCATCTGCTCGTGCCTCCACGGACCCAGTGTCTCCACGACGGCCACCGGGTCAACCTTGCCGTGCGGCCAGCCAGGCTCAGGAGTGGTGGCACCGGCGAGGCCTGCTGACCGACTGGCTTGATTCGGCGTAGCTTCGTCCTGCAGTGGGTGAATTTATTCACGTCCTCGCCGGCTGACTTCTGGTTTGGATTGAGATCGTACGAGGTGCGGGCGTCGGAGGCGCAACCTCCTGCGACGGCGTGATGCACGACGGCGGGTGCGGGAGGCGAAGAGGGTGGTGGGGACAGGAAACAGAAAAAAAAAGAGAAAGGGAGATAGGAAGAAGAAAGCGGCGGGGACAAAAATGTCATTTCACCACTGTTCTCTCTCCTCAACCGGCTGCAACCGGCCCGCGGTGTCCTGTGGCCTAATTTCACCGAACCAGAGTGTCTTTTGGCAAACTGCTTAAAATAGGGTGTCCGCCAGCAAACGACCGTCACTTTGTATGTCCACCAGACAATTGTCCCTATTTAATAATATGATTGAATAAATATCATGATACATGTTAGTGGATGATTTTTAGCATTTTGATGTGGACAACTACTACATGTTAGTAAATAATGTTGTGGTTTGCTAATGCGAATAGCTTGAATGAAGACATAATAGCATGTGTTAGTTGGACATGTTAGTGGATACTAATGTGGACACTTTGCATGGTGAGTTAGTTGAATGTGCTAGTGAGATGTTCTGATGGATGCTAATGTGAACACTTTGCATGGTAAGATAAATTACTAGTGGGGTTTATCTATTATAAGAGATATAGATTGTCACACAAAATGTGCATTGATCAGTATATTAGCACTTATCAAAACAAATCTTATTATCGTATTTACTAATTAATAATTAATGGAACATACTAATAATCCTTAATTTATTTACTGATAACAAAGATTATAAAACATGGATAAACTCCTCTGCCAGTTTTTTGGTGGCCACTGTATTCAACGTCTAGTGGAATATTCCAAAAAATAGCAAGTTGAGAAAACTTTCCAAAAACGTTTATTCCTTTGCTTTTTTCTTGAGAAATCCTCCATTCTAAACAAGGCCAATATCCATCCAACCAAAGTACGAATGGAATTGCTAGCGCCCGGACGTTCGATTCGGGCGCTTAGCGTCAGACGGTGCAAATTCCTACTGAAACATTAATATGCGAATAAAAAAATCTTGCATCTCACCATGTTATTTGTACACCCGCCCACATGCCTGACACACCCGCCTCGACGCCTGACCCGCACGCACTCCTGACACACCCGCCTCAACGCCTGACCCAGCCGCACGCCTGACACACCCGCCTCGACGCTTGACTCGCCCCCATCCACACACGTCGCCCCCACCCCATCCATTCGCCCCTGTCCCCACAGGTGCACTGTAAGGTCGAGATGGCGACTAGAGGGGGGGGTGAATAGTCGTTTCTAAATTTAATTGCATCGGCTAACTGAAACAAATACGGAATTAAAATAATTCAGTCTAGCCAAGACTACACTCCTCTATCGAAGTTCACAAGCACCTTATAAAGATCCTAGTTAGGCAACAAAGGTGCCGGCTAGTTAGAGCTCACCTATCCAATTCTAGGAGCAAGGTCACACAAACCTATGCCACTAGTATTTCAAGCAACGATGGAGCTCCTACACATGCTAGTAAGTAAAAGCACAAAGCCAACTAAGCTCACTAGCAATGCTCAATAACAAGGCAACTAATGCCAAATTAGAGAGCGCAAATACTTAGCTACACAAACTAAACAATGTGACTAACAAGGTTACACAAACCGAATTAGCCACGCAAGGAAGCTACTTCTATGCTACACAAGCAAGAAGGTAACTAGTGAGCTACACAAGCTAACTAATTACAAGAGCAACTACACAAGCACAATGTATATGAGAGTAATTATAAGCTTGTGTAAAGGGATTATAAACCAACGGGAAGAACAAAGTTGACACGGTGATTTTTCTCCTGAGGTTCACGTGCTTGCCAACGCGCTAGTCCCCGTTGTGTCGACCGCTCACTTGGTGGTTCGGCGACTAATTGGCATCACCCGCCAAGCCCGCACGTCGAGCACCGCAAGAACCTACTGAAAGGTCCTTGTGTGGTTTTGGTAATTGAGTGACAACCTAGGTGGACTAATTGTGTTTATGTGAGATACACAGGTGATTAGTCCACAGGTACATGTGTGTGAGCAACATATGCCATGAAGGTGAAAATGGCTTGGAGATGTTGCAAAGCTCACACATGTGATGATGAAGGAGCTCATTGCATATGAGACATGACATTGAGTCATGTGATCAAAGGTGGAGAAGATCAAGACATGACTTGGCTTGATGGACCGGTTGCAAGCGTGAAGGGCAAGTCAGAGGCTTTGGAGCGATGGACCACGTGGCAGTGAAGCTTGAGCAAGACTTGGCGCCGATGGACGAAGGCAACGGTGAAAAGCAAGTGAAGTCAAGATCGATGAACCAATATGATCACGTGATGATATGAAGTGGATCATATCATTGTTGATCGTGTTGGTGCATGTGTTGCATCGACATTGGAGGAGATGGAATGGAATGCGCAAGGCAAAGGTATAACCTAGGGCATTTCATTTCACTGGTCATAGGTGTGTAGAGAAGTTTATGATCGGGTTTAGGATAGATGGCCGTACTATCAAGAGGGGCAAACTTGTTTGCATATCGGTCATCTAGTGCCACTAGAGTGATCTAACTTTGCATCGTCGCTAGGATCGAGTGGCATGGCAAGTTGAGTGGCTAACACCCTTGAAAATGTTTGTGAAAATATGCTAACACATGTGCATAAGGTGATACACTTGGTGGTTGGCACATTTGAGCAAGGGTGAAGAAGATAGAGTTGAAAACGAGTTAGTCGCGCTGGTTACAGAGCTACCGGACGCGTCCGGTATGGTGACCGGACATGTCCGGTATTTGGCGACGTACTCAGCGACCGGATGCGTCCGATCGCCACACCGGACGTGTCCAATGTGAATCAGCAAATCGGTGTTCGGTGGAACAGTTGATCGGACACTGGCAGCGTCCGGTTCGGTGTGACCAGACGCGTTCGGTCGTCCATGGGTGCTTACTGTACTCGACCGGACGCTGAGGCTCAGCGTCCGGTCAGTTTCTAACAGACGCGTCCGGTCGGCCCTAGAGGCTTACTGGACTCGACCGGACACAGCGGCTGAGTGTTCGGTCGTTTCGTGCTGAGCGTCCGGTCGTCTTGTTAGAGAGCCGTTGGAGGCAACGGTTGGACACGTGGCGGTCTGGCAGCTACCGGACACGTCCGGTATAGCGACCGGACACGTCCGGTATTCACGATCGGTGCGTCCGGTGCAGCGTTCGGTTGACCCAAAAAACGCCCAGTGAAGGGGTAACGACTCTATTTGTTCGTGGGGTTATAAATAGAAGCCGTGGTCGGCCTTTGGCCGAGAGCTGAGTAGAGCTGAGCACACTAGAGCCTTGGTGGCTTATGTAGTAGTGCTTGGGATCCCTCCATCTCACACATACTTGATAGTGATCATCTGATTGTGTGAGTGAGCGATTCTAGTGCGATTGCATCGTGAGGTTGCATCGAGTGGCACTAGGTGATCGAGTTGCAAGCCGGTGGTGCTTGTTACTCTTGGAGGTTGCCACCTCCTAGATGGCTTGGTGGTGGTCTCCGTCGAAGCCCGCAAGAAGCTTGTGCAGCGCTCCAGAGAAGTGCTTTGTGAGGGGCATTATGCTCGCCCCGCAGGACCCGCGAAGAGAAACTTTAGTAAAGAGTGTCATTGAGTTACCCTCACTTTAGGGGTAGGTTCTTGCGGCGCCCGACGTGCGGGCTTGGCGGGTGATGCCAATTAGCCGCCGAACCACCAAGTGAGCGGTCGACACAATGGGGACTAGCGTGCTGGCAAACACGTGAACCTCGGGAGAAAAATCATCGTGTCAACCTTGTTCTTCCCGTTGGTTTGCATCCCCGTTACACAAGCTTGCGATTATTTTCATATACATTAATCTTGTGTTGTTGCTCTTATAATTAGTTAGCTTGTGTAGCTTACTAGTTACCTTCTTGCTTGTGTAGCATAGAAGTAGCTCCCTTGCGTGGCTAATTTAGTTTGTGTAACCGTGTTAGTCACATTACTTAGTTTGTGTAGCTAAGTAATTGCGCTCTCTAATTTGGCATTAGTTGCCTTGTTATTGAGCATTGCTAGTGAGCATTAGGTGGCTTTGTGCTTTTGCTTACTAGCTTGTGTAGGAGCTCCCTTGTTGCTTGAAGTACTAGCGGCATAGGTTTGTGTGACCTTGCTTCTAGAATTGGTTAGGTGAGCTCTAGCTAGCCCGGCACCTTTGTTGCTTAATTAGTATCTTTGAAAGGTGCTAGTGAATATAGATAGAGGGGTGTAGTCTTGGCTAAACCGATAGTTATAATTCCGCACTTGTTTCGGTTAGCCGACGTGATTAAGTTTTAGAAAAGACTATTCACCCCCCTCTAGTCGCCATCTCGACCCTTTCACCTACCCCAAAAGTGAGGGTAGCTCAATGACACACTCTACTAGTGTTGCTCTTCGTGGCTCCCACGGGGCGAGCACAATACCCCTCACAAAGCTCTTCTCCGGAGCACCTCACAAGCTTCTTACGGGCTTTGACAAAGACCACCACCAAGTCATCTAGGAGGTGGCAACCTCCAAGAGTAACAAGCACCACCGGCTTGCAACTCGATCACCTAGTGCCACTCGATGCAACCTCACGATGCAATCGCACTACAATCACTCACTCACATAATCGAATGATCACTATCAAGCATATGTGAGATGGAGGGCTCCCAAGCACTCTCAAGCATGGACACTAAGTCCCCCCAAGGTGCTCAACCCCAGCCATGGCCAATACCCCCTTCTATTTAGAGCCCCACGGGCTAAACTAGCCGTTACCCCTTCACTGGGCAAAACTCGGGATGACCGGACGCTCCAGTCGTATTGACCGGATGAACCCTACCAGCGTCCGGTCAAAGAATGGCTGCCACGTCATCCCTAGCTTTAAATACTGAGCGCCCGATCTCAATGGTTAAGTTGCGACCGGACGCAACACAGTGCACGACCAGACGTAGGACTCCAGCGTCCGATCACTTCCAGTAAGCTTCCACTCGCGACCGGACACGTCCAGTCATGCCCAACCGGATGCAGGACCCCAGCGTCCGGTCACTTCCAGTAAGCTCCTAGAGGTGGAAATTTGCAACCGGACACACCCAACGTCCGGTCACTCACCGTCTTCTCTGTACACTGCCACGTCAGCAGGACCAGACGTAGCCAGCCAGCGTCTGGTTGAAGACCGATGCCAATGTCTTCACTCCTTCCACTGACCGGACACACCGGTCCAGTTGACACCAGCGTCCGGTGCACTATGTGAAACCCTATCTTTTCTATACAGGGCACCGGTGGCACCGTCGGACTGTCCGCACTCTACGGGCGGACACTCCGCCGGTGAAGTTTTGAACCCTTCTCGCCTCCGTTCCATCGCCGAGTTGATCCACATCAACTCCAACTTCATCTCCTTTGTAAATGTGCCAACACCACCAAGTGTACACCTCCATGTGTATGTGTGTTAGCATTTTCATAATCATTTTCCAAAGTATTAGCCACTCAACTTGCCACGCCACTCGATCCTAGCGACGATGCAAAGTTAGATCACTCGAGTGGCACTAGATGACCGATATGCAAACAAGTTTGCCCCTCTTGATAGTACGACCATCTATCCTAAACCCGGTCATCAACTTCTCTACACACCTATGACCGGTGAAATGAAATGCCCTAGGTTATACCTTTGCCTTGCGCATTCCATTCCTTCTCCTCTAATATTGATGCAACACATGCACCAACCAATTCCAAATGATATGATCCACTTCATATCATCATGTGATCATATTGGTTCATCGATCTTGACTTCACTTGATTTTCACCGTTGCCTTCGTCCATCAGTGCCAAGTCTTGCTCAAGCTTCACCGCCACACGGTCCATCGCTCCAAAGCCTCCGCCTTGCCCTTCACGCTTGCAACCGGTCCATCAAGCCAAGTCTTGTCTTGATCTTCTCCACCTTGATCACATGACTCAATGTCATGTCTCATGTGCAATGAGCTCCTTCATCATCACATGTATGAGCTTTGCAACATCTCCGAGCCATTTCAACCTTCATGGCATATGTTGCTCATACACATGTACCTGTGGACTAATCACCGATGTATCTCATATAAACACAATTAGTCCACCTATGTTGTCACTCAATTATCAAAACCACACAAGGACCTTCATGCACCCCCACCCCGTCGTGCCCCCAACCGCTGGCCCCCAATGCGCCACGTACGTCGGTCACTAGCTCATCGCGCTCTATTCCCTGACGCCTCATGACTCCCCGAATAGCATGAAACACGTGCAACATGAAACACTTGAATGCAACATATGTCTAAAAATAGATGAAACATCTGGAACATATACTTGAAACATATATGTGAAAACATATGCAAACATCCAGATAAACCACTTGCAACTTACAACATAAAAACACTTGCTACAATAGAAGACAAAAACAGATGAAACATTTTGGAACATACTGTTGCTACAACAGAAGACAAAAACAGATGAAACATTTTGAAAACATATGCAACATCCAGATCAAAACGATTGCAACATACGTCTTGAAACAGATGAAACATTTTGAACAAACGCTTGCAATATGTTTCTGAAACACTTGCAACATATGCAACATCCTTCGATCTATTTTTCCAATATTTATATGAAATAGTTGCAACATACATACGAAACACCTAAAATACATGAAACATACATATGCAACATAGGGGAGGGAATGCTGGGCCGGTGGTCGGGGTCGGAGACAGCGGTGAGCTGCTGCGCGCGAGCACCACACCCACTAGCGCCACCGGTACCGGGCTGGGCTCGGCAGCGCGATGGGGGATGGGGGCGTGGAGCGCCATGGCCACCGAGGTGGGGGGAGCTCGGTCGCCGAGGTGAGAGAGGGCGCCACCAGGATGGGGAGGGTGCTGCGCCGGGGTGGGGGAGAGCTGCCCGCTCCCCTGCAACACCGCCACGCTACCTCCATAGATCTCGATTGTGCTCCATGGATCTCGCCGAGTTATGGGAGAGGGCCATGAAATCTATGAAATTGAGGGTTCCTGGTGGGTGAGGACGCCGGGGTGTGGGGAGGAGCCACCGGGGTGGGGAAGGAGGACGTCGGAGTGAGCAAGCGAGAGTGTGAGAGAGCGGAGCATCAGGGAAGCACGGGGAGAGGAGCTCATTGGCAGGCGGTGCGTGTGGAGCGAAGCGGAGTAAGGCGAGGCAAATAGAAGTTGATTTTATTTTTTTATTTATTTAGACGAGCAGCGCATAAGATAATTAAGGTAAAACTAGGTAGCGTGCCCGTGCGTTACTGTGGGACAGCTAAACTTTTATACTAAAAACACACGGATCGCACGATAAGATAACAATACTGTGAAATTAAATACCGACGTTAAAGTGATATTAATCAAAAAAGCAAAGTTTGTGAAATTAACAATCACAAAGAGTGCGGTGTCGTGGGCTCACAAACTCTACTGTATAGACCTTTTCGTGATACAGCTAATATAATGTTTTATATCGGTAAGAAGAAATCTCGGATATCTATTTCTTTCGTGCGTCAATAAATCCACGAATAAATTCCGCCGTATCTTCATACCATCCTATACACATGTTCGAGTATATATATGTAAATATTAGTGCCTGTCACATAGATAATACTGCCGACAAAGATTTGAAAACGTAAAGGAAGCGACGTGTTTTCCTATCCATATAGGAAATTTAAGCTCTGGCCGCTATAATTTCAAATTCCCGCGTGTTGCAAGAGGAAAAAATGATACCTGAGTAACATACCTATGAGTGACGTGTTTTTCTATCCATAGGAAAGATTTTTTTTGCTTTATACTCATAAAATTTTCATTTTTGTTATCTCATAAAATTCACTTTTGTTTAAAATTTCTTCTATATACCTGTTTTGGATTTCCATGGCGTAAATCTTCCTCCACTTATACATAACGGTAGCCATTCATATTTTAGAAATTCGTAACAGAATGACAAAAACACTGACAACAAAACAATATACAAGGCCACCAATTCTCCTAGCGTAACAATGTGCTAGAACCTGATAGACACAAGGGAAGGCATCTGGCTATAATCAAGAGATAAAAACAAATTCCATATTTTTCATTCCTTAAAATATAATCACACATAACATTGGAGCCTGATTGGTAACCCTTAGGTTCATGATTCTCGACCAGAGCGAGCATTTGGGTGAGAAGCTGGAAATATCGAGCATACACAACACACACATTCTCTGTCAGTTTTCCCTCATCGCCAGCAGAACTTGAAAGATTACTATATTCTCAATGCAACGAGTTCAGCTAGCCACTGGGAGAGGATGCTGTCGGTGGCCTTGATGGTACTGTTGATGTTCTAGTGCGCCGTCTGGATCGCGTGCGTCCTCACCTGCAACCCCACCAAGCAGAGGACATGTAGATCTATTTCAGAAAAGCTTATGAAACAAACAAAATCTAAATCTCTATCCTCCTCTGGCTGAATGTCTCCACGATGTGTTGAATCAGGCTCCCCCAATGAACTCCCACCTAGCTGTTGTTCTTGTCCAGCGTGAGAAGCAACAACAGACAACCTACTGTGAGGGCCGGTGTAAGTTATAGTTCGTTATTGTCGCTAGATAGCTCAACGATCCGAAATGCAATGGATCACTAAAAAGAAATGATACGACAGTAACTTGCAATGTTATCTTAAATCAAGTCAATTTGATTGGATGATTTAAGGATGCGTCACTTCTTGGGAGCAATTTCTTATCATTAATGTCTTAAATCAATTAGACTGCTTGGTTGTAAAGATAGATATAATTCATGAAAAAGACACTAAACTGGAAGCAGCAAAACAAGGTTGTAAAGAACAGATGCTCCATACCTGTAGGCATAACATGCGCTGAAAATTTCCAAGTCTCCACTGCTTAGGATTAACACCTTTCTTTTTCAACTTCTGAATGAGCTGCCCAAATCTCTCCTCAGAAGCAGCTGTGTAGTTGTTTGCCGAATGAAACATGAAAAACACAGCACACCAATTAAAAGACAATTCTATATCTAGTTGTTATAAGCAGAATGAAAATAATGAAATTGTAAAAAAAAATAGCAGCCTAAGTATAGGAGAGTACCGAAACTGTAGAAATAGTGAGTTTTTTAGGCGTAGTCAGTGCATATCACCAATTAATTTATATATGCCAACCAACCCTAAACCATTTAACTTATAAAAGTTCTAAAAAACATTTGAGCACGTGCCTTGAGATGTTCTACTACAATTACAGTAGAGGAGCATAAAAACACATCACTCATGGGCAATATCTAGCGATCAAAGATACGACCATGGTAACAGATTAAATAAAACATCAAACATGCAAATTACCATACTTTCCCGGGTGCTTACCTCTCAATCCAAAGCACTGACACATCCACACCAACTTCTTTTTTATGAAAGAAAAGTATAGACACAGAGCAATGAGTGCTTGAGAGTCGAGAGCGGGCACAACACATTACCGTCACTGGAGCACAGGGGGGCGGGGGCGGACCGCCACGCGTCTGGAGCATTGCGCACGCAGCAGACCACTTGAAAGTTCATTGTTTTCATAGCACTGAACTGAGCACTGAAAGTTCATTGTTTTGCTAATACAACCAGGTTAGGACTCCGCTTTTTTAAGAAATGACACTGGCACAAGGCATATTAGACAAATAACATATGGTACCATACCCAAGCCGCATTGATTTATCTATACAATCCCTACAAATCCGGTGCAAATACTCCATGATTGTCCTTGTCTTCCGAATAATTCCTGCAAAATAGGATCATGCACACACATTTTTCACATAATGCTACTTACAATTTCACCACAAGATCATTACACAGCTAGGACATGAAAAAGGTGATGTTCACAATGGCATAAGAGAATGACAGAACATGATGAGAAGAGCTTGAAATTAATAGCCTTTCCTTTTTTTTCAGGAAACTGATACTATTAGCACTTAAGCAGTAATTGGACCCCAGAGAGGACTCTTAAGCCACCCATAATAATATGATGTAAATCGGCGTCGATTCAGATTAAGCAAAAGGACAATATGTTTCTTGAAAATGCTGGCCCTTTCATATTCAGTAGTTTTGCAAAAGGATGGCCAGTATTAAGCAAAAGCATAATATCATCTAAGAGTAGTTTTGCACAGAACATTAGATAGTACTCTACCCATTTGTTGCAAAGGCCAAAGGTCTCTTGGCAAATAATCCCTTTAATATTCAGCTGAGATCCAAATATTTACTTAAGATTTTTTTCTACATAAGCAATTTTTCTCTAGTTATACAAAATGTTAAGACATATCAACCCTAGTCAGAGCTAGACAACCGAGTCCCCGTTCGGTCCTCATACAAAGCCAAATCTCATTGCAACACATCCATGAATGAGTCCCAACTGTTACATTATATTTCAAAATTGATAATGTCACATATACAAGACTTATAATCACATACACCCACTTAAGCGATAGTACAAAATTTATACTAAATCACAGACATCCATCTTGTATCTGAAATAGATATGATGCTTATCAATTAGTTTACGCTAACACAAAAAAGACAGGTGAATATACTAAATCCGTGCTTGAATGCGTAAAACCAGTCATACAATGCTGCCATAACCTCAAACTGATGAGGTCCTGCTGCCACAGCAAAACTGGACTGAACTGCTGTTGCTATGCCTCAAGTTCCTGTTGCCTACAGACAGAGCTGCGACAAAGAGCTGCTTACCTGCTCCTGCAAAACCAAATAAAAATTCCAAACAATTGGACAAAACTCATGTACTTGGAATATCTTAGCTTAAAATTAAAATAAAAGAAAATGAAGCATGTAAGACTGAGTTTGAGGTACTACACAGAACTACAAAATAATGGAAACGCAACAACCATAATATAATAAGTGGTAATTTTGCTTTGATTACTCCAAGAAAGGTATTGAACAATAAATATTCATGAACAAAGATGCAGACAATATGAAAACATTATTTTTCAAAGGGTAGGCATTCTTTTTATGTGCACAGAGGCTTCTAATGACATGTAGCGATGCTAGGAGCTTTCCTTACTTTTCTGGCAGCATGACACCGGCTTAAAGAGAATCGAAGAGGCAATTGGGATTCCACATCGCGGCATCGATAGCACAGCCATATATGAACTTAGCTGCTGACACCTGATGCAACAAATGTCCGGAATCATTAATGCAATACAGTATAGATATAAATTGACTCATGATTCCTACATCATGTAATTAAAATATACACAAAATAACGCATAAATGGCACCAAAATACTAAAAGGAAATGAAATATCGAAGCTTTTTAGGGGAAAGTACTATTAGAGGCTTACAGCTTGGAACTCAGCCGTGTTCTTTCTTTTATCAAGTGGAAAGAGTGGCACAATAAAAATGTACTAACCTGATTTGTAATCAGTTAATTTTCCAAACCAAACTGTTATTTCCCAACCCAAGCCCTGATGCTAACATGCAAGTATTTCACATGTTGAGAAAAAAAACCATTGCTTGATCTGCAATTTCATATTCTTTTGTGTCCTAGAGACAAGTAGTCATTCCTTCTCTTTCAGAACTGTGCACAAAAAATCACAAACATCACATGAATGTAGAAGTCGCAATATCCCTCAGACATGTAGAATGCTACCAGAGTAGTACCACTACATTAGTCTTCAGGGATCATGCATCACCTTTTCTTTTGGTAACCAACAATAACTATATCGATTCCATGAAGCTAAAATGGTATGAATTAAATTATGTTTTTTAAAGTAGAAGTGCAGAACTGTGGGTTCAACTGGAAAGATAATCTAGCATAACCAGACATCAAGTGTACACCTAACCCTGAAAGCCTGATAACACAGAAGCTTGTCATTGTAACTTTTCAAACAGATGCTACCCTGGCTAAAGCTGACCAAGTGCCTCTGGAGCGAACACTGCATGGAAGGGTATATATCCCACCATCTCTAGGAAATTAAAGAATGACAATTTTTTTTACTAATGGTCTACACATTAAGGGACACCGACGAAGTGCCTCTCGAGGGAATATTGCAATACAATAATAAGAGATTGACTTTGATATATAGATGTACGGGAGAACAGCTAGCTCTTTACCTAAAGTGATGTCTGCCAATGTAATTGTATGGAGCAACGAGCCATCACGTCGTGCTCTTAATAGAAGACTGTATTTACTTGAGAAGTTGTGCCTCCTCGTAGATCACCAGATCATTTAGCCAACCAAAGAAGTCAGGACCGGACTTCGTTCTTGAGCGTGTCTCTGGACCATTGATATCCAAAGAGAAAAATCAGAACAAATCGAACTACAGCCCCTGAACTTTGAGGAGGATGGAATGAGACCTCACCGATGGAAACCAACGGATCTGAGGCCATGGCACACAAAACTAACCTCGTCGCCGTAGAAGATGTTGTTGCCGCAACCCTCCGTCAGCGGTAGCTCGAGCCCGACCTGCTTCTCGAAGAGATGGCCTGAGGGCCATGGATCCCGCTGCGGGGTGCGGGGATAGGGAGGTCGAGGTGGGGTGGTTTGTTTTGGAAAGAAAATCAGGAGGAAAAGGATACGACGGACAGAAGGGGGCGTTGGTTGATCGCAAGCGGCAGAGGTACTCCGTGCCCCCGTCGCCGTGCTCCGCCTGCTCCTCCAGGCGCAACAAGCGAGCCTCGTCCTCCGCCGTTGTCGCAACCGCGACTGCCGGTGCCGCCGCCATGGGGGATCGCGGCCATTCGGGGCTGGATCACCTCGGGTGCCACCCGGCACCTCACCTGCCGCCCATTCGGCGTTGGATCGTCGTCGCCGCCCGATCCGTCGCAGCGATGCCCCTCCCGCCGTGCCGCCCTTGGCCTCACGCCGCCCGCCGCGAGGCTTGAGCGATCATGGCGTCCTAGCGGGGTGGGGAGAAGCGTCGGCGTCTCGCGATGATTGTGGCGTCGGTGTGGGGTGGTTTGTTATGGAAAGAAAATCAGAGGGGGAGGAAAAGGGATAGGACGGGCAGGCGATCGCAAGAGACGGGCGTAGGAGCAGAAGGGGAGCTATGAACGTCGTATCAAAAAATGTTCGCGTTTTGGGCCTTGTTTGCAAGTTTTTTTTACGCTCTCTCCGTCACGTCGAATATTTGACACGTACATGGAGTATTAAATGTAGATAAAAAAATAACTAATTACATAATTTGATAGTAAATTACGAGACGAATCTGTTGAGCCTAGTTAAACCATAATTGAACAATAATTATAAAATACAAACGAAATTACTACAGCACTAAATACTAATTCCTAACCTAAATCTAAAGAAAGCCTTATTTTTAGTTGTACGAGATTGTGGTGCACCTGGCGTCGTACGTCCGGTTGAGCATCGCCGAAGTACCAAATGCATCCCAAGTCAAACTCCCGCCTCCGGTACTGACAGGTGGCCCCGCCAGTCCAAGATCCAGGTACGTCATCCGCTGACACATCAGCCGGCACGCACGCGCTGCCCCACAGTCAGCCACCTAGCTTCATCCCTCGTACTTGTGAAGTTGTGAGTCGTGAGTCGTGACGCTTCCCATTGCCCCCTGCGACCCTGCCGGCCTGCCCCCACTCTCCCACTCCAGATCTCCTCGTCCACCCCGTCGCCGTCGTCTTCCTCCTCTCCGGCCGGCCGATGCGTCCCAAACCCTAGCCCCCCGTCGCAAAACCCTAGATCCCGCCGCCGCCGGCATGGATCCCTCCTCCGGATCCGCCTCCCGCCACGGTCGCCTCCTCATCTCGCCGTCGCTCTCCACCCCGACCTTCTCCACCCGCTCCCCGTCCCCCTCGCCGGCCGCGTCCCCCGCGCCACACCACCACCAGGAGCGCCGCAACTCTACTTCCTCCCCGAAGCCCCTGGTCCCCTTCCCGTCCTCCTCCTCTTCCGCCAACAGGCCCCGCTCCTCCTTCGGCGGCGCGGGGCCCCGCGGCTCCGCGGCGGCGACCTCGGCCTCGGGCCCGGCGTTCGCCCACAACGCGCGCCTCGCGGCGGCGCTGGTGCCCGCCGCGGCCTTCCTTCTCGACCTTGGCGGGCTCCCCGTCTTCGCCGTCCTCGCCATCGGCCTCGCGGCGGCATACCTCCTCGACGCGCTCCAGCTGCGCCAGGGCGCCTTCTTCACCGTCTGGGCGGCGCTGCTCGCGGCCGATGTCGCCTTCTTCTTCTCCGCCTCGCTGTCGTCCGCTGCTGCCGCCTCGCTGCCGCTCACCGTCCTCGCGCTGCTTCTCTGCGCTGAGACCTCCTTCCTCATTGGCGTATGGGCGTCGCTGCAGTTCCGATGGATCCAGCTCGAGAACCCGACCATTGTTGCCGCCCTAGAGCGGTTGCTCTTTGCCTGTGTGCCCATCGCCGCGCCTGCCCTCTTCACGTGGGCTCTCGTATCCGCGGTCGGCATGGCCAATGCATCCTACTACTTTGCCGCGTTCTGCATGGTGTTCTACTGGCTGTTCTCCATACCCCGTCCGTCCAGCTTCAATAGCAGGAAGCAGGATGCTCCAATACTGGACAGTGATGGCATTCTTGGCCCGTTGGAGAGCTGTGTGCATTCGCTGTATGTGCTGTTCGTGCCGGTGTTGTTCCATGCTGCGTCCCATCATGCCACACTCTTCACATCGTGGGCCAGTGTGTGTGAATTGCTGCTGCTGTTCTTCATACCGTTCTTGTTCCAGCTTTATGCTTCCACTCATGGTGCACTGTGGTGGATCACCAGGGATGCATGTGCAATGGACCAGATAAGAATCGTGAATGGGTTCGTTGCACTGGTCGTGGTGGTGCTTTGCCTTGAGGTGCGAGTTGTGTTCCACGCGTTTGGAAGATACATTCATGCTCCACCACCGCTGAATTACCTGCTTGTAACGGTCACAATGCTTGGTGGCACTTTGGGCCTTGCAGCCCATGCTGCGGGCAAGGTTGGGGATGCTGCTAGCTCAGTGGCTTTTACAGGGTTGGCAGTGCTAGTCAGTGGAGCAGGAGCTGTAGTCATTGGATTCCCCATGATGGTATGTTGCAGCCTCATTTATGCAATTGGTATCTGCTTATGTGACATTTTGATTTGTTAAAGCTAATGCATGTTGCATGCTACGTTGAACCAAAAAATGTAGTTCTTTGAAATTCATCTTGTATTGTGAAGTCGATATAAGGCTTTGGACTTTTACTAACAATAACTACTGCATCTGGTCTTGTATGGTACATTTGAGTTTTTCTTCGTTGTCTCTACTCCACATATTTTAGACTAGTTCTACATCCGGTATTAGTAGTAGTGCTTAGATAAATTAGTCAAGGGGCTATTGCCCTTATCATTACGTTAGTACTGCCATTGCTGTCTGTCCATTTTATGTCACATTTGTTACACTATAGATACAGTATGGTTAAACAGTTCTATTAGACTTTACACCAATGATGTGTTTGCTATTTTTCTTGTCTCTTTGTATTATTGAGGATCTAAGTTTTTTATGTTCAATTGGTTCTTGAGCAGCAATATCTTTTAAATTTTAATATCATTAGCTCACAATAGTTTTTTCTTGGATGAATCTGGCAGTTGTTTATGTAGTGAGATCATTATGGTTTGGATCATCTTCAAAAGTTCTGACCACTAAACTGAAGCAACACAGCTTTTTGAAGCTTTTGCTTGATTTATGCCAAATTTTGACATGCTTAAATTGAGTAAATTTCACAAACTACACTATTTTTTAAAAAAAAATCTCAAAACTACAATTTTAAAAGCTAATTTCATATAACTACACTCTATTGAAACCAATATTGCAAAACTACAGTTTCTAAGATTAACCTTACAAAAATACACTTCAATTGTCAATTCATATAAAAAACTACACATTTGTTGTCATTACACATTGCAAAATTTTAGTAGCCTTTAAAAGCATAGTTTTGTGTAATTGGTTCCCAGAGGTGTACTTTTGTTTTTGTACCTATTTCAATGAAAATGTAGTTTTAGAAAACTGTTTCTACTTTCTATGAAGTGTAGTTTTGCGATGATTTTCCAATCATTGTGTAGCTTTGTGGGTTAACTGCAATATAGAAACTATAGATACCGTTACTCATATTTGAATGAGAATAAATTGTGGTATTGTGCGGCCATATATGCTCATACTTGATAGTACTTGACCATTGCTATTGGTAGATGCTCATCAATTATATAGTACATGTTTTAACAATTGTTGTTGTTCTTGTTTGCTTTGACCTAACTCTTGCATTTTTGTTTGAAATGCTGTAGCTGAGTACCTGAACACTTTCACTGTTACACCCTTATAATCCCTCAAAACTTGTGTCATCCTCACCACAATATCTCAATGATGTTGTTGCTTAGTACTTGAATCATGGCTGTGCGAAGCTAGTGAGTTCCTTGGCAGGGGTCAAGGTTTTTGAATGCTGCAGTGCTGCCAATTCTTTCAAACCTTATTTAGATTAGATTATATTAAATATCTATTGCATAAATACTGCAAAACTATGTTGTAAAATTAGTTAGATCTGTGCTTGTTGATATTTGCCCCTGTGCAGGAGTTCTAACTGGCACATATGAATAAAATGCTATCATGATCCATGATACCCTTTAAGATGGGTTTCTGTTGACGAGGAGAGAAAGAATGCACTCTATTGTTTCTTGTCAAACTCTTTAGATACTTAACTTTCATATTAAAGAAGTACAAGAACAACATGAGTATCTAATCAAGTAGAGTTGTGGAATAGCAGACTTTTGTTGAACAGAGAGAAGTCCCTTAGCATGGTGAGTTATAGGATGGAATGGTCTCTTTGGAGGTATAAAGGTGTAGCATCATCTAGGCTCTTAGCAGTGGTATAATGCGCATGTCTTGTTGCAACCATTTTTTACCTAGAGCCCTGTGTTACAGTTGAGGGTTTAGCCTAGTGCTTACCAATGTATCTAGTTATCTACTTAGCTATTTACTATTCACTGTCTAGTTGTTTTCAGGTGCCTTAGCATCAAAGCTAGCATCTACTTTATACACTAGAATATGCTGTAGTAGTTGAGAACTTGTATCCCAAGTTTGCTTTTCCTATATAATGCAATCAAGCGGCTAAGTGCCAAGCTGCCCTCTGGCAGGAGAAATTCCACTCGTCTAGCTACTTGCAACAATTGGTATCAGAGCCCGGTTAGGAGAGAGCAGAGGCCATGTCCACCTCCAGCGAGCGCGCCCTGAGAGCAGCAGCCGCCGCCGCAGCCGCCAACACAGGCGGAGGAGTGGTGGTCAATCCTGGCGCCGATCGCGCTGAGCGCCTGGCCGCGGCAGAGGCCGCAGCCGCACAGGCGATTGAGGCGGCCAGGTAGGCAGCGGCCAACATGGCCGCCGAGCTACGCGCGGAGTTAGAGCGGCAGCCCAGGCAGCCGCCATGGAGCCCGGTGCGCCTCCGGATCCCATCGCCATCTCCGGAGCGCCGCCGGGGACGCAGAGGCCGTCGCGGGTCGCCAGCGGCCGTCCAGACGGTGTACAAGGACTCTGGCACGGGGACGCCATGGCCGATGCTGATAAAGGCCAACTACCACGACTGGAGCCTGCTCATGAAGGTGAAGATGCAGGCGTGCTAGCTCTGGGACGCCATCGAGTACGGCGACCTCCCGTACCACGACGATCGGCGCGCGCTCGAGGCCATCATCGCCGAGGTGCCACCGGAGATGGGCGCACCGCTTGCGGACAAGGCGACAACCAAGGAGGCTTGGGACTCCATGGCCGCGGCGCGCATCGGCATCGACCGCGTCCGCCGTGCCACGCTGCAGCGGCTGCGCAAGGAGTGGGAGAACCTCGCCTTCCGTCCCGGTGAGCAGGTCGAGGACTTCGCCCTCTGCCTCTCCACGCTGAAGCAGCAGATGGCCCGCCACGGTGACAAGGACCTCGACGAGGAGCGGGCGGTGGAGAAGCTTCTTTGTGCGGCACCGAAGAAGTACGCCCAGCTGAAGATCGCAATCGAGACCCTCAACTTCCAGGACCTCACCATCGAAGAGGTCGTCGGAAGGTTGAAGACGGTGGACGATCTCGAGGAAGAACCTCCGTCCGAGCCCATCTCCGTTAGCGGGAAACTGATGTACACCAAGGAGCAATGGCTCGCTCGGCAGAAGCAGAAGAAGAAAGGAGGAGATGGATCTGGCTCGTCCAGCTCGTCCAAGGAACCCCGTCGGCGTCCTCGCAGCGGAAGGAAGCTGAAGCCCAAGGGCGACTGTGGCGAGCGGGGTGACCGTGGAGGCGGCGGGCAAGGAGGAAACGCTGGTGGCGCCGGCGGCGAACGCAAGGCGAACCGCGACGACACCTGCCTCAACTGCCATCGCGCCGGCCACTGGGCGAAGGATTGCCCTCAACCTCGACGCGAGCGTGGCGGCGCGGCGCATCTCGCGGAAGCGGATGACGACGAGGCGGCTCTGTTTCTCGCCCACGGCTTCCTGGAGCTGGAAACATAGGAGGACATCCTCTGCTCCAAGGCCGACGCCAACCTCGACATCGACGAACCCCGGGCTCATGCGTTCCTCAACATTGGCTCCGGCGAGGACAAGTTGGATGGCTGGTACCTCAATAGTGGCACTACCCACCACATGACCGGCCGTCGTGATCTCTTCTCCAACCTCGACACTTCTGTTCGCGGCTTGGTGTGGTTCGGCGACGCGACAAGGTTGGAGATTGAAGGCGTCGGCTTGATCGTGTTCCAAGCCAAGACCGGCGAGCACCGAGTCTTGCACGGCGTCTATTTCATCCCGGCGCTGCGCAACTCCATCATGAGCCTCGACCAGCTCGATGAGGGCGGGTCCAAGGTGGAGATCGACAAGGGCGTCCTACGCATCTGGGATCGCCGCGGGCGCCTCCTCGTCAAGGTGAACCGCGGGCCTAGCCGCCTCTATGTCCTCCATCTTGAGTACGTGAAGCCGCTCTGCCTCGCCGTGAGGAAGGACGACGACGCCTGGCGCTGGCACGAGCGGTTCTGCCACCTCCACTTCGAGGTGCTACACCAGCTCGGCAAGCAGGCTGTGGTGCGCGGCATGTCGGTGATCAAGCCCGCCGAACAAGTCTGCGACACCTGCGTCACGATGAAGCAGCACCGGCGCCCCTTCCCTCAGCAGGCCCGGTACCGCGCGCAGAAGGAGCTGGAGCTCGTCCATGGCGACCTTTGCGGGCCCGTGACGCCGGCGACTCCAAGAGGGCGGCGCTACTTCCTCCTGATGGTGGACGACGCGTCCCGCTTCATGTGGGCCGTCCTGCTGCCGTCCAAGGATGCTGCCGCAGACGCCGTCATGAAGATTCAGGCCGCGGCAGAGAAGGAGAGCGGCCGCAAGCTTCGGGTGCTACGCACCGACAACGGCGGCGAGTTTACTGTCGCGGAGTTCGTCGACTACTGCGCGGGAGAGGGCATCCAGCGCCACTTCTCGACGCCTCACTCGCCGCAGCAAAATGGCGTGGTGGAACGCCGGTACCAAACTGTGGTCGCCACGGCTCGGGCGTTGCTGAAGCAGAGGAGGATGCCGACCAAGTTTTGGGGGGAGGCGGTGACGACGACAATCCATCTGCTCAATCGCTCACCGACGCGGACCTTGCAGGGCAAGACCCCCTATGAGGCCTGGCACGGGCGCACGCCGGCGGTCGGCCACCTGAAGACATTTGGCTGCGTCGCTTACACCAAGGATCTGGGGCAGCTCCGCAAGCTGGATGATCGCGGCAAACCCGGCGTCTTCATCGGGTAGGCGGAGGGAGCCAAGGCGTACCGCATCCTGGACCCTGCGACGTAGCGTGTCAGGATCAGCCGCGACGTCATCTTCTACGAGGGGCGTGGCTTGGATTGGTCTACCTTGGACGCCGACAGCTCGGCCGCAGCGGCGAGCGACTTCATCGTCGAGTTCTGGGAGACTGGAGGAGCCGGGGGAGCACAAGATGCTTCTCCAGTGGCGGCCGGAGCTACATCGTCGGCGCCATCACACTCTACGCGCTTGCCGACACCAAATCCGGGGGAGCCCGGAGGGACATCGGTAGCAGCGGTCGCTCCTCCAGCACCCCAGCCAGCCTCGCCACCGCCACCGCCACTGCCAGCGTCCCTTGCTGCTCCTACTGCTTCACCGGCATCACCAGCGGCAGCAGCTGTGGCTGGAGACCAAGAGTTTGCCACTCCACTGCAGGATGATGAAGCCAGACTCGATGCCTACTACGACGACGAGCCGCTGCGATACCACACGATGACGAACATCATCGGCGACCATCCTCCGCCTCCGCCGCTTCAACGCCCCTCTTCGCTGAGCTTCACCTCACACACGCCACCGAGCCTGCCAACTACGCGGAGGCCAAGGATAATCCGGCATGACGGGCGGCAATGGAGCAAGAGCTCAAGGCGGTGGAGCAGAACCGGACCTGGGAGCTGGTGCCGCTCCCTGCCGGTCACCGGCCCATCACCCTAAAGTGGGTGTTCAAGCTCAAGAAGGATGAGCTGGGTGCGGTGATCAAGCACAAGGCAAGACTTGTGGCACGCGACTTCGTTCAGCAAGAAGGGGTGGACTACGACGACGCGTTTGCTCCGGTGGCGCGCATGGAATCCGTCAGGGTCCTCGCGCTGGCGGCTCAAGAAGACTGGCGCGTCCATCACATGGATGTCAAATCGGTCTTCCTCAACGGTGACCTCAAGGAGGAGGTATACGTGTAGCAGCCGCCCGGCTTCGCCGTCACCGGAGAAGAGGGGAAGGTCTACCGCCTTCGTAAGGCCCTCTATGGCCTGCGGCAGGGGGAAGGTCTACCGCCTCCGCAAGGCCCTCTATGGCCTGCGGCAGGCTCCGCGCACCTGGAACGCCAAACTGGATGCCACACTCAAGGAGATGGGCTTCCAGCAAAGTGCTCACGAGGCGGCGATGTACCGGCGGGGCAGTGGACGCTTTGTCTTGCTCGTCGGCGTCTACGTCGACGACCTGATCATCACCGGCACAGAGGATCGAGAGGTGGAGGCGTTCAAGGCTCAGATGAAGACTTTCGACATGAGTGACCTCGGCCTCCTCAACTTCTTCCTCGGCGTCGAGGTGCATCAAGATGCCACCGGCATCACCCTTCGTCAGACACATTATGCCAAGAGGATTCTGGAGCTCGGCGGAATGGCTGACTGCAACCCTGCCCATACTCCAATGGAGGAGTGGCTGAGGCTTAGCAGGCACAACACAGCGGCGGAGGTCAATCCGACACACTACCGGCGCCTCATCGGCAGTCTGCGCTACCTGGTTCACACTCGCCCCGATCTGGCATTCGCTGTTGGCTTTGTCAGCAGGTTCTTGGAGCGGCCTACGGTGGAGCACCAACAAGCTGTCAAGCGCATTCTCCGCTATGTCGCTGGCACGCTCGACTACGGTCTGCACTTCACCAAGGCGCCCGGCTCCGCTCGCTTCGTCGGCTACTGCGACAGCGACCTCGCCGGCGACATCGACACAAGCAAGAGCACGAGTGGAACACTCTTCTTCCTCGGCAATTGCTTGGTCAGCTGGCAATCAATCAAGCAGAAGGTGGTGGCGCTCTCCAGCTGCGAAGCAGAGTACATTGCCACTTCTACTGCTACAACCCAGGCTCTGTGGCTCTCAAGGCTGCTAGCAGAGCTCCTCTGCAGGCATGTCGAGGTGGTGGAGCTGAAGGTGGACAGCAAGTCGGCCCTCACTTTGGCCAAGAATCCAGTCTTCCATGACAGGAGCAAGCACATAAGGATCAAGTACCATTTCATCCGCAGCTGCCTGGAAGATGGAAGCATCAAAGCCGATCACATCTCAACTACTGATCAGCTTGCAGACATTCTCACCAAATCCTTGGGCAGAGCCAAATTTGAAGAGATGAGGGAGAGAATTGGTCTGAGGCAGATCATCCCCAAGGCAGGGCACAAGGCTAAGGGGGAGAATTGAGGGTTTAGCCTAGTGCTTACCCATGTATCTAGTTATCTACTTAGCTACTATTCACTGTCTAGCTGTTTTCAGGTGCCTTAGCATCCTAGCTAGCATCTACTTTATACACTAGAATATGCTGTAGTAGTTGAGAACTTCTTGTATCCCAAGTTTGCTTTTCCTATATAATGCAATCAAGCGGCTAAGTGCCAAGCTGCCCTCTGGCAGGAGAAATTCCACTTGTCTAGCTACTTACTTGCAACAACAGTAACATGCAATCGCGCTTTACTAGCAACCCTGTCCTGAATCTTGCAACATTTTCTACCAGTTATTTTTGTTTGCACATCAACAGATAGTTGTGTATAATGCCTTTTTGTTAATTCTTTTGCAGTTTCTGCCACTGCCGATGATTTCTGGCTATTATGTTGCAAGGTTCTTTACTAAGAAAAGCTTGTCATCATACTTTACCTTTGTGGCACTTGCAAGCTTGATGGTCCTTTGGTTTGTGGTGCACAATTATTGGGATCTGAATATTTGGCTTGCTGGCATGCCATTGAAGTCCTTCACGAAGTATGTTGTTGCAGCTGTCATCATGGCAATGGCTGTTCCTGGTTTGGCACTTCTCCCAACAAAACTTCGCTTTCTTCTGGAACTGGGTCTTATTGGTCATACATTGTTGCTATGCTACATCGAGAACCGATTGTTCAACTATGCCTCCATGTATTACTATGGATTTGAAGATGATATCATCTATCCTAATTATATGGTTTTTATTACAACCTTTTTGGGCTTGGCTCTTGTAAGAAGATTATATGTGGATCAGAGACTAGGGCCCAAAGCTGCTTGGATTTTAACTTGCCTATATTCATCAAAATTAGCAATGCTGTTTATGACATCAAGATCAGTTATATGGGTGTCAGCTGTTCTGCTACTTGCTGTTACCCCCCCTTTACTTCTTTACAGGTATTTTCTTAAAATCTAGTGTTTTGATAGAAACACCAACAAATTTTTTGTTGATAAATTCTTCTTGCTTGTGACTTTCAGAGACAAGTCCAAAGGAGCTTCTAAGATGAAAGTCTGGCAAGCTTATTTCCATGCATCCGTCATAGCGTTTTCTGCCTGGCTCTGTCGGGAAACAATTTTTGAAGCTCTACAGTGGTGGAATGGAAGACCTCCTTCAGATGGTTTGTTACTGGGTTCATATATTCTGTTGACAGGAGTTGCATGCATTCCAATAGTCGTTCTCCATTTCCCACATGTTCAGGTAGTTGCTAGTTACCTTCATTCTTGTTAAAAAGACTAATCATCCTACTGCTTACAACATATTAGATGTTGTGATATTTCTATGCTGTTATCGTTTTATTCTAAAGCAATATTTTGTGAAGGGCTGTTCATTTCCAGAGTTTTAGCATGATGTTAGGTGTTCTTACAATGGATAATTTACTCATTTTTTACACTAGGAATCTATAGATGTGTTTAGAGGCATGCAATTGGACTTGCAGTCATATTTACCGTGTCAGACTGTGAGAGCATGCATATTTTTAGGACCACATGGCTAAATTGATAGAGGCAAGGTCAGAGTAAAATGTATCAAGATCTCACTTGCAATCTGGAATATCAAATCTATCATGCTTCCCTGGTAATTTATGAACTTCGCAAATTTAAAGAAGAAAAGATTTAGTTTACTTCATGGGATGCATTAACTTTGAACTGAAAACCTAATGGTTTGAAAGTTTGGCCATGTATGGTCTGAATTGCTGACATTATTTTGTTAACTTGAAAGCGATAATCATTTCATTCGATGGATTATATTTTACCATCACTGAAGAGTTTTCAAAGATCAGGATGTGAGTTTTATAACGCTGAAAGATATGCTTTGCCTGAAATGGCTGTGATGCATGCAACAACATATAATTATGGATTTGGGACACCATAATTCAAAATTTGAACTTTTTTTGGACTATCATTTATCTCTGGAATTTTAGTTATGTAATAATTCCCAATTGTGGTTTTACTTCCTTAACCAACCATAAGAAATGGTCCTAGTAGCTTCTGTTTTATTTTTTGAGTGTTATTAAGTTATATTCGTTCCAGTTGGATTCAAGTGTCATTTGAGCTGAGAACCAAATGATCAAGAAACACTGACGTTCAATTCGGTCTTTCCACTGATACCCCTTTTAATATGATTGCATGCTATAGTTAACACAAGCTCTGCATTATTGCTTGCTCCAGCACAAAATAGCATGATTTGAAGTGAACCGCATGTTCACTGCTGTGTGCTCCTTGGTTAGTGGAGTGAGCTCTGAAACACAACTTAAAACTGATTGCAGGGAGTATGGCCCACATATTTCTGATTCCTGTCAATGAAAAGGAATAATTTTTTTGCCTCTTGTTTCTGTAATTGAATTTGATTCCTCTTTACCAAAAAGCATCTTCAAGTTAAATATTGAACCATACCTCTTGTTTTCTAGTACTTCCGTTTACCCTCTCTTATGCTACTTTTTGCTGTATACCTGTCTACATCTTGCAAATTGTTTGTTGCTGCACCAATTGATTATATTTTCAATATTTCCTTGCAGTTAGCGAAGAGATTCCTGGTCCTTGTTGTGGCTACAGGCCTTCTCTTTGTTGTTATGCAGCCTCCTATTAAGCTATCATGGGTATACCGGTCGGATTTTATCACAGCAGCACATTTATCTGATGATGACATTTCAATATATGGGTTTGTAGCATCTAAGCCCACATGGCCGTCATGGCTGCTCATTGCTACTGTGGTACTTACACTAGCAGCAGTTACATCCATCATCCCAGTGAAGTATGTTGTTGAGTTGAGGGCTTTGTATGCAGTGGCAGTTGGGATTACACTAGGCATCTACATATCTGTTCAGTACTTCTTCCAGGCAGTTGTTCTGTATCCTCTTCTTGTTGCAACAATTGTCTCTGCGGCAGTCTTTGTCGTATTCACACATCTTCCTTCTGAATCGAGCACAAGGGTTTTGCCATGGGTGTTCTCTTTCTTGGTAGCTTTGTTCCCAGTCACCTATCTGCTTGAAGGACACTTAAGATCCAAAAGTTTTGCAGATGAGGATGAAGAAGAGAAGTTCACCAACATGTTGGCTATAGAAGGGGCTAGAATGTCACTTTTGGGTCTCTATGCTGCTATCTTCATGATTATTGCATTAGAAATCAAGTTTGAGCTGGCTTTGCTATTGCGTGAAAAGGCTGCAGACAGAGGTATGCATGGTCCATCTAGTCGGAGTTCTGCCTTTCCACCAAAAGCAAGGCTGCTCCAGCAACGAAGGGCTCATGCTGCACCAACATTCACCATCAAGCGGTTGGCAGCAGAGGCAGCATGGATGCCTGCTATCGGCAATGTTTCTACTGTGCTGTGTTTTGGCATCTGCCTGGTTCTGAATATCACACTCACTGGTGGCTCGAACCGTGCTATTTTCTTCCTGGCGCCCATCCTTCTGCTCTTGAACCAGGATTCAGATATCTTCGCAGGATTTGGTGATAGGCAGCGCTATTTCCCAGTAACAGTTTCTATTTCTGGTTATTTATTATTGACGGCATTGTATAGGATATGGGAGGAGACTTGGCCTGGCAATGGAGGATGGGCTCTTGACATTGGGGGCCCAGGCTGGCTGTTTGCTGTGAAGAATTTTGCTCTTCTTGTGCTCACTTTACCGAATCACATACTCTTCAACCGCTTCATGTGGGATTATGTCAGACAGACAGATGCCAAGCTACTGCTGACACTACCGCTCAACTTGCCTTCGATTATAATGACAGACATACTTACTATTCGGGTGTTAGGATTGCTAGGAGCTATGTACTCTCTTGCCCAGTACATGATATCAAGGCGTATAAGAATCGCTGGGATGAGATACATTTGAAATAGGACATGTAACTTTCAAGGTAAATCTGGTACACCTTACCAAATTGCTGCCAGTAGAGTCTGGTTTCCTGAAGCCACCTTTCAATGCATCGCTTGCAGGCTGTCACTGTACATAAAATTCTTTCAAAGCTCAGGAACAAATACATCATTGCCTGGTCGACTCGGGAGAAAGATTGTGCCATGTAGCAGAGAAAAACAAGGGTCGAATGACACTGCTTTTTTGTACTGAATGATCTGTATACTTAGTGTACGCTAAAGGTGTTGTCGCAGATATAGATATGTTTTAACTGCACATATGAGATGACATCACCGTGGCCCCTTTACTTTGAACTTGTGACGGCACAAAGTTTTGCAAGAATACTAGTATTCGATAAGCCTGAGCAGAAGACTTTGATGTAAGATGCTGATTACGGTTTTTGTTTGTTTGTTCCAGCTCGTGGGCTTGCTTTTCTGATTCCTGTAAAATTGTGTTTCTGTGAGCCGTGTAGGCTTGTAGCACTAAGACTGGCCATAGCCTGGAACAGGAACCTGGAACTGGCTTATAGGCCCTGATCGTTCGTCTTATGAGCTGTACTATTTCAGCGAACGAACAATGTTTTTTTTCTCATAGTAAATCAGCCACAGCAAACAGAGCCGTAGCCTGATATCCATAGTTCCTCTCAAAGCTGGAGGGAATAGTAAAGAAATTTAGCGGGGCCAAACTGGCACATAAACTGGGCCAATATACCACGTCATATCAGCCTCCGAAATCTAGCCCTAGGCTAGCCCTAGGCAAATTACCCAATACCCGAACCATTTGCACCCGATCTACCTGATTACAATTTCAGATAGTGATTCTAGATACCCGAAATTAATTCGGGAAATTCAGGTAACACCCCCAGTACCCGATTTACCCATATTACCCGATATTTTCAGAGCCCATCAACTAATGTCGTCAACATCTAGATTGAAGCCCACTATGCGGCCCAGCAACTCCACTTGACATAGGCTGCACATCCCCTCAAGTCCTCGACCACCCCGAACTCCCCCAGACGTAGCGGCCTACGACCGAGCACGAGCTGTCAAGCTCAAGCGGCCCCCAAATCCCAAACCCCCGCGAACCCTAGCGAGTAGCCCCGCCCCCCGACGCCGACGGCGCGACCGCATGGCCCCAACACCGATGACATGACCACGCGGCCCCGACGCTAATGACCCTGCTATCAACCGCCAAGTCGATGACGGACCGATGCTGCCCCGCGCAACCGAGCCCTAATAACGACGCGACCACCGATGCTCGAGCACCCGCCACCCCGGCCGTCGGTGCTCCCAGTCTCCCACACCATCTGCGCTGATATCGGGTAGTTCGGAAATACCCGAACCCGAATTATCGGGTAGTCATTTTTCAGGGCGGATATCGGGTAATGATTTCTATTACCCGAATTTTTAACTACCCGAACTACCCCACCCGAATTTTTCGGGTAACCCAAACGCCCAGGCTTACCAAAATCTAACGAATAATCTTTTTAGTTGCTTGACATTTAGAAAAATGTCTTCTAGTATTGCTATATTACATAATATAATAGATAGAAACAAAATTCAGTTTTAGGGCCAGAAATGGTTACGAGACTCAGAGGGAGAAAGAGGATGGATAAGAATATTGGGCATGTTTGGTTGGGTTCTAAAACTTGTCCAACTAAAATTAAGACATACCTACAAGTTTTGGCTATTGATTAATTTATTATTAAATAATTCGCACAATAATTTCTATGGCACTAAATGCATTCCTATACTTTTTGTCCTAACTTTAGCAAGCCTAAGTTTTGGCTTTCCATGATTTTAGAGGAAGACAAATTAGAGACATTCATGGAGAAGTTGATTGGGATGTACTCAAGGTAGGGTGTGTTTGGTTCATTAGCCCCTGCTTGACTCACCTGGCTGAGCTAGAAATTGGAAGGAAAGAGGAGTCTGGTTCAAGTCAGGTCTTGGGTTTCACGCTAGCAAGCTTTTGCTTGCTTTCTCGGGAGAGGCATTTTGGCTCTCCTACCCTGGTAAAGCGAGGCTTGCTCACGCCGGTAAGGCGACGCGAGCTGAACCATAGAACCAAACGTGCCCTAGTCTTCTGGTCTTTTGTTTTACACCGTGGATCCTACACACTATAGCTTGAGTTTCGACGGGCGTGCTTGGTTCTAGAGCCAGCCTAGCCTAGCCTAGCCTCGTCGGGCAAGGAGAGCCTAACCTTGCCTGTGCAAGAGAGCGAAATTTGCTTGCCCTTTTCAGCAAATGAAATGTGGAAAACACAGTTCCGATACACTTGTAAGGAAAATGGATCCTATGCCGATTTACTTTGGATTTTAGTGTTTGATGACCAACACAATCAAATTGGGCTAATGAATTTGCAAGTGATTGTTTTGTAGTTCAATAGGGTGCAAGACGTGACTTGGACGAAGGCGACGTGATGATCCGATGATCAACACCATAAGCAAGACCTTAGAAGCACAAGAGAAGACCCAAGATATCAAGCAAAGTCCAAGCATGAAGATAGGAACCAAGTCATACGTAAGATCGCGAAGAAACGAGCTCACAGAAGTGACCGGACGCTGGCGGCAGATCGACCGAACGCAGGACAACAGAGTCCGATCGAGTACAGAGAGGTTCCAGAGCAGCGAAAATACGACCGGACGCGTCCGGTGGCATGTGATCGGACACTGGCAGCGTCCGATCAGTGGATCGTGGCTCCAACTGTCGGGACGACCGGACACGTCCGGTTAGGACATGATCAGCGTCTGGTCAGTAGCAGAAAAGCGGGATTTCGTCCTCAACGGCTACTTTCTCAGTGGGGCTTATAAATAGACCCCCTAACCGGCCATTTGACAAGTGTGGAGCTGAGGAAACATACCAAGGGTGTTGATACACCATTTTAGTGATCTCCACTTGTATAGTGCTTAGTATTTTAATAAGGTGATTAGCGTAGGTGCTTTGCGAAGTGCTTAGGTTGATTAGACCACCGCTTATGCGCTTGCTCTAGGTTTAGGTCTAGTGTTTAGTGAGGTTTGCATACCTCTTACCACTCGGTGCTTGTGCGCACCATTGTTGTACATCAGAGGGGCTTGTAGTCTTGCGAGATCACACCAACCGTGTTTGTGGTGTGGCCGCCACCGTGTACCGGAGGGAATAAGGCCCGCGGTGTTTTAGCCAAAAGCTTGATAGTGAAGACGGCGGGGAGCATCCAGGAGAGACTTGCCGAAAGGCACGTCGGAGACCCACCTTCGCGTGGGGAAGGCCTGAGGCTATCCACGGAGTTACCCGACCGGGAGCTTGGTCCTTGCGAGGGATTCCTTGCGAGGGGCTTCAATGAGAACTAGGGGGAAGCTTGCGCGCTTTTCGATACCTCGGTAAAAATACCGGAGTCATCGATGGGAGTTTGCATATCTCTACCTTGATCTTTAGCTTCCGCATTTACATTGATTGCATTACTCCTTTTTGCGATAGAGATAGCAACACACTAGCAAAACCGTAGTTGCACATTTAGATAGTTTATCTTTTGCATAGGTTTTGCTAAGATTAGAAAAAGAGGCCATAGTTTAGAGTTAGTTTTTAAGTTGCCTAATTCATCCCCCTCTTAGGCGTCATGGTCCCCTTCAATTGGTATCGGAGCCGGTTGGCTCAATTTGGACCTTTGGCTTAACCGCCAGTGAGCCGATGCTATTTAGAGTGGTTGGGATGGATACCTCTAGGCCTCCATACTTTGACGGCACTAACTTTCCCTATTATAAAGCTAGAATGGCTTGCTACCTTGAGGCGGTTGATTTGGGAGTTTGGAGAGTCACTCGTGACGGGATGAAACCCATTAAGAATCCCGATAAACCCACAAAGAGTGAAGAAAAGGAAATACATTTCAATGCTAGAGCTAAGAATTGCTTGTTTGAATCTTTTAGCATGGATGTGTTTAACCAAGTGTTCACTTTAAATACGGCACATGAAATTTGGTTAAAACTCCAAGAGCTCCATGACGGCACATCTAATGTCCATGAGCAAAAACATTGTCTAGCTAAACAAAATTATGATTCCTTTATAATGAATGATGATGAGCTTGTTCGTGATATGTATTCTCGTTTGAATCTAATTATCAATGAGCTCCATTCAATAGGATTAACAAAGCTAGATGATGCGGACATCGTAAGGAAGATCGTCTCTGTGCTACCACAAAAGAAATATGCAAGCATCATCACCATCCTTCACAACATAGAGAACTTGAGCACCATGACCCTGGGCATAGTCATTGGCAAGATAGTGGCATTTGAAATGTCACGTAAGATGGGTCAAGATGAAGCCTCTTCATCGAGCAAAGGCAAAGCTCTCTCATGTAGCGAGAAAAAGAAGATGAAGGGCAAGCATGCTGAGACAAGCTCAAGCTCAAGCTCCTCAAGTGAAGATGAAGAAGAAGATGAGGACGATGATGATGATGAAGATTCAAGTGAAGATGATTGAAAGCATCTAGGCCCCTAGTTGGGTTTCTGTGATTAATGACAATACGTGATTACTGTGACTAACGTGTGTTTTGCATAACCTGTGTTTTGCAGAGGCAATTAAGTTAGGTCATGGTAATGGAGATCGATTGGGCTATCATGGTGGCCATGCCCCTACGATGGAAATTGTTTCGGTTTTCAAAGGATGGATGACAAGGTCAAGGATGGACTAGTTCTAAGTGTCGATTGGAGTTGGAGTGACACTTAGAGTAGTTTAGGACATTATTTTTCCTTTGGCCGTACTATTAAGGGGGGTATAGATGGGTAGCTTGACCTAGGTGAGTCTAGTGGGTTAGGTGTGGTGCACACTTGCTAAAACTAGCGCTAGGTAGCTCCAAAATAGCCTTTAGATCCAATGGAGCAAACTTCATTCACATATGATCGAGAGTTGGAAGTGAATGGAGGGTCAAATACTGACCGGTCGTTGGCTCCGGTGTGACCGGATGCTGGCTCAGGGTCCGGTCAGTTCATTTGACCAAGGTGATTTTGTCTGGTGCGACCGAACGCTGAGAGGTGAAGTGACCGGACGCTGAGGGCCAGCGTCCGGTCGACTCTAGTAAGGTTCTAGAGAGGGAAAATCACGATCGGACGCGTCCGGTCAGTGCTAACTGGATGCTGGCCAGCGTCCAGTCACACTCTGATCACTGGAGTTCGGGGTGAACTGACCGGTGCGTCCGATCAACATGACCGGAGCGTCCGGTCACCCCATAGAGGCACATAACGGTTTGTTTTTCAGCCCATGTTATAAATACCTCCTCTATTCGTGTGTGGGGGCACTTTTGCTCATTCCAACAGCTGAGAAACACCTTAGAGAGTGCCAAGAAGAGCAAGGTCCTAGTGAGGTGATTGAGATTTGAGAATCCCAAAGAGAGCCCTCATTAGTGAGATCAAAAGTTGCAAAGTGTGCATCCACCCTTCTCATTAGGCTTGTCGTGGTCAAGTGAGAGTCCGTGCTTGTTACTCTTGGTGATCGCCATCACCTAGATGGCTTGGTGGTGATTGGGAGCTCGGTGATCATCCGGAGAGCTTGTGGATGACCTAACTAAAGTTGTGAGCGGTTGTGGTTGATTCACCATGACAGAGTGTCGAAGAATCAACCTGTAGAGAGCACTTGATCCTTGCGTGGATCAAGGGGAGCTACACCTTTGCGTGGGTGCTCCAACGAGGACTAGTGGGGAGTGGCGACTCTCCGATACCTCGGCAAAACATCGCCGCGTTCCTCCTTCACTCTTTACTTTGAGCATTTACTTTGAGCAATTCAATTCTTGTCTTTTACATTCCTAGAATTGCCATGCTAGAGTAGGATTGGAACTTAGGGTGCTAAACTTTTGTGTGTTAGATTAGTAGAAACACTTTCTAGGCACAAGGGGTTAATTGGGCTAACCGTAGAGTTTATTTATTGCAAAGAAATTTAGAATTAGCCCAATTCACCCCCCTCTTGGGCATCTTGATCCTTTCAATTGGTATCGGAGCCTCGTGCTCACGTATTTAGGCTTAACCGCCTAGAGAAAGATGTCTCACAGGAATGGACCTCCTCCTATCTTTGAGGGGGATGATTTTCTGTATTGGAAAATCCGCATGGAGGTGTACTTAGAAGCTCTAGACGTTGGAATACTTAGAGCCGCCTCACAAGGTTTCCCAAAACCTCGGGTGCCGTACACCCACAAGGCGATGAGTTGAATTATGAAAAATGGAATGCAAAGGCTAGAAACACCATATTTAGAGGCCTTTGTAAAGATGTGTTCAACTGGGTGAGGAACCACAAAGATGCCCATGCACTATGGTCGGACGTTTGTGTGCTCCATGAGGGAACAAAGAGTGAGCGTGAGGAACACTATCATCTTGTCATGAAAAAGCTCAACTCTTTTGAAATGCTTCCTAAAGAATGTTCTAATGAAATGTATTCACGTTTGAATATTCTTGTAGAGGAAGTCAATGGGCTTGGACTCACCCAAATGCAACCATCCGATGTTGTAAGAAAGATCTTGAGTGTCCTCCCCATTGACAAATATGGGCATATTGTGATTGTGCTTCATCAAGGTGATCTTTCTATCGCTACACCGACACAAATCTTGGGGAAGATCAATGCTCATGAGATGTACATGCACATCACACCTCAAGATGGCTCATCCTCTACTAAGAAGAAAGAAAAAGATTTAGCATTCAAAGCTAGTCAAGAGAAGGGCAAAATAAGGCTTGAGTGTGAGAGCTCAAGTGATGATGAAGTTGATGATGTAAGCCTTGCTCTCATGGTGAGAAAAAACACCAAGATGCTAAAGAAGCTAAACAAGAGTGGCATCAAGTTCGATGGCAAGAAGAAGAAGTTCTTCACTAGCTCTAGAAGGAAGCCAATCTCCGAGATGGATTGCTACAATTGTGGAGAACTTAGTCATCTAGCTCACCAACGCACAAAGTCCAAGAAAGACAAGTTCAAGAACAAGAACAAGGGCAAGAAAGATGACTCAAGTGATGAAGATGAGAAGAAGAAAGACAAGCCATACAAGAAGAGAGATGGCAAGAAGAAGGACTACCACAAGAAAAACAAGAGTGGAAAGGCATACATCGTCGGTGATTGGCTCACGGACATTGATTCATCTAGTGGCTCATCCGATGATGATAGTGACAACAAGAAGGTGGCCGCCATTGTTATTGACTCTTCATCATCTTCACCACCACCATCGCCATCATCCTCTACACACCTATGCCTTATGGCCAAGGGTGAACGCAAGGTATCAAATGATGATGAGAGTAGTGGTGATGAACATGCTAGTAATGATGATAGCGATAGTGATGATGATGAATATGAATCACCTTCTTATGATGATCTTGTTAAATTGCTAAATAAATACTCCAAGATCATTATAAAGACTAGAGCTAAGAATGACAAGCTAGAAGCTAAAAATGACTCTCTTTTAGCTAAATGTGATATAGCCAAAAAGGCTAGTGTTGAGCTTAGAGAAGCAAATGAAGCTATGTCACCCAAACTCAAGGAGCTCAAATCTTCTAAGAAAGAGCTTAAAGATAAACATGATAAACTTGAGATGATGCATAAAGTGCTCATCACTAGCCACAATATGCTAAAAGATGAATATACTACTCTTAAGATTAATCATGATAATCTTGTTATTGTTCAAGAATTCTTATCCAATGAGCCACATGATGCTACTAACGATGTTGTTAAGATTGATATAGCTACATCATGTGATGATTTGATCATTGAGAGCATTGAGCAAAGTTCTAGTAGCAAGGGCAAGCAAGTGGTTGAGGCTGATGATTATGATGAGTTTGTCAAGCTCAAGAATGACAATGAAAAGCTCAAGAAAGATCTTGAAGAACTCAAAACCACCAAGTCTATAGTGCTAGAAACTCTTGTTCATGGTGATGGTTTGATCCTTGAGAATGAAAAGCTCAAAGAAGAGAACAAGAAGCTCAAGGAAGAGAAAAACAATGATGCTCTCAAGGAAGAAAACAAGAAGCTCAAGTTGGAGAAAGAGCACCTCAAGGTTGGATTGAGCAAGTTCGCTAGAGGCAAGCATCTTCAAAGTGAGCTACTTATGAACATCGTCATGAAGATGGATAGAAGTGACATTGGGTACATGACAAACAAAGAGAAGAAGACTCAAGCTCAACAACAACAAAAGCCAAAGCCAAAGAAGTGTTTTGAGTGTGGATAAGAAGGCCACTTTGCTCATGAGTGCCAAACTCCACCACCACAACCCTTGCCCAAGCATGCTAGACCTTTTGCCTTCAATGCTCACTACATGCTTAGAAAGAATTCTAATGGAAAGATGAAAGTCATGTTCTTAGGACCTCTCAATAAGAATAGGCCTAAGAAAATTTGGGTCGCTAAGTCACTTGTTGAGAAGGTGAAGGGCCCTCAACAAGTTTGGGTTCCTAAAGCTTGATCTCTTGTGTGTAGGTGAACTACAAGACCGGTGGAAGTCATTGGGTTATTGATAGTGGTTGCACACAACATATGACCGGTGATCCTCATATGTTCACCTCACTAGATGAAGAAGTGGATGGACAATAAAGAATCACATTTGGAGATAACTCAAAGGGCAAGGTTAAAGGATTGGGCAAAGTGGCAATATCAAATGATCATTCAATCTCAAATGTGCTATATGTTGCTTCATTGAGCTTCAACTTGCTATCTGTTGGACAATTGTGTGATCTTGGCTTCTAATGCTTGTTTACCGAGAAGGAAGTTGTTGTATCTAAGAAGGATGATGATCAAGTGATATTCAAAGGATTTAGATACAACAACCTATATCTAGTGGATTTCACCTCCGAAGATGCAAATTTGAAGACTTGCCTATTCACCAAAACAACACTTGGGTGGCTATGGCATAGAAGACTTGCTCATATTGGGATGAGCTCACTCAAGAAGCTAATGAAGAATGATTTGGTGAGAGGGTTGAAGGATGTGAAGTTTGAAAAGGACAAGCTTTGTAGTGCATGTCAAGCCGGCAAGCAAGTTGCAAATACTCATCCAACCAAAGCTTTCATGTCAACCACAAGAGTGCTAGAACTCCTTCACATAGATATATTTGGACCAACAACATACAAGAGTTTGGGAGGAAATCTTTATTGTCTTGTGATTGTTGATGACTATTTAAGATATACATGGGTATTCTTCCTTCATGACAAATCCGAAGTTGCATCATGCTTCAAGAAGTTTGCCAAGAGAGCACAAAATGAATTTGAAGTGAAGCTCAAGAAGATAAAAAGTGATAATGGGAAGGAATTTGACAACACAAACATTGAGGCCTATTGTGATGAAGTTGGAATCAAACATGAGGTCTCCGCAACATATACTCCTCAACAAAATGGTGTAGTTGAGAGGAAGAACCGAACATTGATCACTCTTGCAAGAACAATGCTTGATGAGTACAATACCCCCAAAGCTCTATGGGCGGAAGCTATCAACACCACATGCTATGTATCCAACCGCCTATTCCTTCAAAAGTTCTTTGGCAAGATACCTTATGAGTTGCTCAATGGGAAGAAGCCAGATGTCTCCTTCTTTAGGGTGTTTGGTTGCAAATGCTACATCTACAATAAGCGGCAACATCTAGGGAAGTTTCAAAGACGTTGTGATATTGGTTTTCTTGTTGCTTACTCATCAAAGTCCAAAGCATATAGAGTATTTAATCATGCCACCGGCTTGGTTGAAGAAACATATGATGTGGAATTTGATGAATCTAACGGCTTCCAAGGAGCACATGAGAATCTTGATGATGTAGGTGATGAACCATTGAGGGAGGCTATGAAGAACATTCCAGTCGGAGACATCAAGCCTAAAGATGATGAAGATGATGTACAAGTGATTGATCCACCCTCTTCATCAAGTGTGCCACAAGATGGTGAAAAAGATGAGAGAGTAGAAAATGAAGACACTCATGTCTCCTATGAGCAAATGGTGGTACAAGCACAAGATATTGATGCTCCACAACCTCCTCCTCAAGTGGTCAATAGAAGAAATACACCTCTACTACAAGATCATTCACAAGATCTTATCATAGGGAGTCCATCAAAGGGTGTAATGACTCACTCACAAAAACTTGCTTCATTTATTGCTCATCACTCTTTTGTCTCTTGCTTTGAGCCTACTAAGGTAGAAGAAGCTCTTCAAGATCCAGATTGTATAAATGCAATGCATGAAGAGTTGAACAACTTCACCCACAATAAAGTTTGGACTCTTGAAGAGCGGCCAAAAGGTGCAAGAGTCATTGGAACAAAGTGGGTGTTCTGAAACAAGCAAGATGATCAAGGCATTGTTGTGAGGAACAAGGCAAGACTAGTAGCAAAGGGGTTCTCTCAAGTTGAAGGTTTGGATTTTGGAGAGACCTTTGCACCGGTTGCAAGACTAGAAGCCATTTGTATCCTTCTTGCATATGCATCACATCATGAAATGAAATTATATCAAATGGATGTAAAAAGTGCATTTTTAAATGGCTTTATTAATGAACTAGTCTATGTTGATCAACCTCCCGGGTTTGAAGACCTTAGATATCCTAATCATGTTTATAGGTTATCCAAGGCATTATATGGGCTTAAGCAAGCCCCAAGAGCTTGGAATGAACGCCTTTGGGACTTCCTCATTAAGAAGGGCTTCACCATTGGGAAGGTCGACACCACACTATTCACCAAGAAGCTTGATGGACTTATCTTCATTTGTCAAGTGTATATTGATGATATCATCTTTGGATCATCAAATGAATATTCTTGCAAAGAGTTTGGTGAATTGATGTCGAAGGAGTTCGAGATGTCAATGATTGGAGAGCTTACATTCTTTCTTGGTTTTCAAGTCAAGCAAATGAGAGAAGGGATTTTCATCTCTCAAGAGAAATATACAAAAGACCTTTTCAAGAGATTCAAGATGGATGAATGTAAGCCAATCAAGACATCAATGCCAACTAATGGACATCTCGACCTAGATGAGGGAGGTAACCCGGTTGATCAAACTCTCTACCGCTCTATGATTGGTAGTTTGTTATATTTAACGGCATCTAGGCCCGACATCATGTTTAGTGTGTGTATGTGTGCTAAATTTCAAGCTAATCCTAAGGAAACTCATTTAATTGCCATTAAAAGAATCCTTAGGTATCTTAAGCACACACCAAGCATTGGCCTTTGGTATCCCAAAGGAGCTAGATTTGAATTAATGGGCTATTCCGATTCGGATTATGCCGGGTGCAAAGTTGATAGAAAAAACATATCCGGAGGATGCCATTTGCTTGGTAGATCACTTGTGTCTTGGTCCTCCAAAAAACAAAATAGTGTGGCTTTGTCCACCGCCGAAGCGGAAAACATTGCTGTGGGTTCTTGTTGTGCATAAATACTTTATATGAAACAAACTTTGCTAGACTATGGTGTAGTTCTAGAAAAAGTACCTCTTTTGTGTGACAATAAAAGTGCGGTAAAACTTGCAAATAATCTAGTTCAACACTCTCGCACCAAGCACATAGATATCCGCCATCACTTTCTTAGAGATCATGTTGCAAAGAATTATATATCATTAGAAGGTGTAAGGACCGGGGATCAATTGGCGGATATCTTCACTAAACCGCTAGATGAGGCAACATTTTGTAGATTGCGGAATGAGCTCAATGTTCTTGATTTTAGTAACTTTACTAAAAGATGAGCTTGTATTGTCCCTTGCATTGCATTGTAACATACAATATGTTTAATATCTGGTAATGCATATAGGGCTTGTCTAACATGGTTAAGATAACCGCCGAAAAGCGTGTGAAGAAGCTTAACCTTGGATCAAACTTGACAAGCAACTAGATTTACTTTCAAGTATTACATTGCATATGCATGAATGTTGCTTTGTCGTTTATCTTCAATTGCCCTCTTATTGCCTATTTTCTTAAAAAGAATTATAGCCTAAGGCAAAATATTTTTGAAAAAAACATGAGGGTTTGAGAGAGGTCACTCACATCAGTCACAATTGGTGTTTATTTGGATCTTATTTGAGTTGGGACTTGATTGGGAACAGGCAGCATGAAGGACTTTGAAGATTCGCTGGAAAATGAGTGACCGGATGCTGCACCGGACTCTGATGTCCAGCATCTGGTCAGTTCACAGGAGGTGAACCTGCTGCGAAGGAGTGACCGGACGTTGAAATAGTGTTCTCCCAGCATCCAGTCAAAAGGCGATCTAGCATCCGATCAAGCGAAGAAGACGAAGTCAGGATCGACCGGACTCTGGCTGCGTCCGGTCAGTTAGGACTGGACGCATCCGGTCACGATTCTAGGGGTTTTGGACCTCTCTGGATTCGACCGAACGCTGGGTGGCAGCATCCGGTCGCTGCCACCAGAGCGTCCGATCAGTAGAAAACGTGTGGGATTCAATCTCTTTTCTCGTTTCCTTTTCTATCACGGTTGGGGGCCACCATATAACCGTACGCCGCGCGTTAACCTAACTCATCCGCCGCGCACCCGTCGTTCTCGAGCCACCGACATCGCCGCCATCCTTGCCCGCACCGCTCTATGCGTTGCCCTACCTCCGTGCGCCGTCGCTGCTGCCTCCGTGCACCACCGCCGCTGCCTCCAGGCGTCGCGTGTCGCTGCCCACGCAACCCTACATCACTGAATGCCTGCGCCTCAACGCCTCCACTCTGTGCGCCGCCGCGTCGTGCTTCAGCACTGCTCCCGTGCACCACCGCACCGTGACATTGCCCGCAGCTGCACCACCACTCGCCGCTGAGCTCTACAGCTGCACCACCACCCCTGTGCCCTAGTGCCAGCACTGTCGTGACCTAGCCTCAGCAGCACCTCCCTTGCCTGCACCAGTGCCACACCAGAGCTTCACCGGAGTTTCTGCCGCGATCCTTGCCAATCAGTCAACCCTAACCCTAGCTGAATTCAGTGGTTCCTCGCATGTCATTCCTCTTCTTTTCAGATCGCCGGTTCGTCAGGTAGCAAGCACCCGATTCAATTTCGTACCTATTGCTTGCTTTCTTAGGGTTTCGCATCTCTAGATTTATTGTTATTATTTATAAACCTGATCTGTTCTATCGTGCAACGAGTCGGTGCCGTTGAGGTCATATTTATAGTTGTCAGTCAACTTGGGGCCAAGCTCGTGAGTACGGATCGAGGCCAAGCCTCGGAAGTGACAGTTGGTAGTTGTTTCTTGTCAGCGGCAACTAGTCTTTTTAGATCCTTCAGATGGCTCGTGTCAAGAATGCCGGAGGTGGTCTAGGTGATGAGGATCTGAGGCGTCCGCCTCGCTTGCCTATAGATCCAAAAGGCAAGGCGACGAAGAAGACTACAACAAAGAAGCGCAAGTACCCAAATGCAGAGACAGCTAGAGCAGCCACAATTGCAGAGGCTGCAGAGCATGTCGAGAGAGAAGGTGCTCGCAGTGGAGTTCGGATCGCAGATCAGCTTTCACCAGAAGCGAGGGCTACACTTGAGCAGGTTGAGCGCTTTCATGGTGGTCCAGCTGGGACTCTCATGATTGGAGGTCAGCGTGTTGCCATTGATGAGGGTTAGCCTTAGGGGGAGTCACAGTAGTAGGCACCATCAGCAGAGCAGACTCAGGAGGGACAGCAGGCCAAGGAGATAGAGCAGGCACCTCAGCCACAGCTTCACCGCTCTGGTCATACCTGTGCTCCAGTCACGCTGAGGGCAGATACACAACGGAGGGGTTCTCGTCCACCGCCCAGACCACAGGGTCCGCCTCTAGTGACACATCTAGATCTGAGGGCCGCCATGGCCAAGCAGGTGCTGTAGCTCAGGTTTGTGGAGTTTGAGCAATGGTTCCCGCCAAGGAGGGGTGACAGAGCTTCAGAGGACTTCTACACACCACTATAGGAGGATTTCTACAATGCATATCTTAACATTGGAGCTGTATTCATACCTCAGAGGGTGTGCAACATTGAGTCTATAGTTGTAGCAGCTGGAGAGCACATTCGCCCCTACCTTGCATGTCTGCCAGGGCTAACAGACTTGATTGGACGGACAGGATTATATGTTCCATCTTGGGTCCATCAGTTCTATGCTACACTATGGATTGACCCACATCATAGGTACATTCACTTTGCATTTAGAGGCAGAGATTATAGGCTGACGAGTACTAGGGTTAGGGAGATACTTAGGCTTCAGGAGCAGCCCATCAGGTTACATGAGGTTTGCTATGGACAGATAGCGCCTCCTAGATGCCCTCATGGTGGTATGGTGCCTCCTACAGATTTGGTTCGCCACTACTTCAAGGAGCCTTTTGGTGAGGGGTCGAGCAGGACTCCCTGTGATCTCACTCCTACAGCTAGAGTGCTAGATGCTATTATGAGGAGGACCTTGATTTCGAGGATGGGGTATCACGAGGGCTTGATTCGCTTATAGCTATGGCTTCTCAACTCTCTGATGTAGCAGACAGTGTTTGACGTTTGGGATCTCCTTCTATTAGAGATGGAGGATACTATTGCTGAGGGATTCAGAGGTCATCGATAGTTGCCCTATGCTCATTGGATCACATTTTTTATTCACAGGACAGTTACAGTGAGGCCGCCTGAGATGCTAGCTGAGTACAGTGGTGCTACTACAGAGTTCCCTACATACAACCTGACTCAGATGATCCACCATAGTACACCATAGGCACCTAGCCAACCACGCCGTCGTCCAGAGGTACCAGAGACTGCAGCCCAGCAGGATGATATTATCAGGGGTATTGTAGGTACAGAGGAGGAGGAGCTTGCTCAGTAGGAGGGGATAGTCAAGAGTGACCCCAGTGACAGCTCAGACGAGGACTACCACGACATTCCTCAGATGCCTGCACGTCGACATGATCATGAGGCTGACAGCTCTAGTTTAGCTCCACCTACACCGTAGACAGACCTCGCTCTCCTTGCTATACTTGAGCAGATGAGGTAGGATCAGGCACTTTAGGCTCAGGAGACCGCTGCCACTTTTGCACAGTTCCAGACTCGGCAGGACGAGTTTCAGAGACAGCAGCTGGCTATTCAGCAGCAAACATAGGCTCTACAGCAGCAGTAGGCCATGCATCAGTAGTAGATCCTCATGCAGCAGCAGCTACTTAGATTTATGCAGCATGTTGTGACAGCTATTAGGGCTCCACCACCATAGCCTTCGCTCCATCTTGGTTAGACTGCCAATACTTCTATGACTCCAGCGTTACAACCTAGTGGGCTTCAGAGTCAGGGACAGCCACCAGCATAGTTTCCTTCACCAACAGAGCAGGTGTCCCAGTATTTTGCTTCGCTAGTGATAGCCTCGTAGTTCACACCTCTTCAGACGGGCTTCACACCGGCTGAGACGTCCTCACTGCTAGTGCCAGAGACTACAGTATCTAGGAGCCTTGGTGCATCCTTCAGTGAGTAGATAGGGCAGCCTACTCCTCCATATCTACATGTCCCAGGTCCTTCTATAGTTGCACCTATTACCGGGACTATAGAGACGCTCCCTTCCTCAGTGGCATCATCAGAGCCAGCTGCTTCAGTCATACCAGCATAGCCTATAGCAGCTCCAGTTCCTGATCTGACCCAGACTGCTTTAGCATCGCTTCCAGCTACGAAGGGTTAGACTGCTAAGAGCTTAGGGTCAGATGATGATGGCGCCTAGTTTTAGCTCATTCCTCGTACCTCAGTGCCTGACTCGTCTGCTGTAGCCCCGCCGACTGACTCTTAGATTTTGGTGTTTGACGCCAAAGGGGGAGAGGGATCGAGTATGTTAGACTTAGGGGGAGCGACATATCTAGGGGGAGCTTTGTTATTATATTAGCTTATCTATTACATTTGGAGTTTTATGTGTGATACACTATTATGCATTCGTCGTGTGTTTACTTTTATGCATCAAACTATATTTATGTGATAGTGATATCTATGTGATCGTGATATATGATATGTGTGCTCTCTACTTTGGATTATTTAAATGTCATATCACTTGTGTTATGCTCATTTGGTTTGCTTCCGCATTTTTACTCCGATGCAAATGAGCTTTATTACTTGTACTCATGCTTATTTCATATCTTTGAAGTACATTATGATGGCTTGGGTCATATAAGCTTGACTAACTCTTTTGTTCTTATTGCTAAAAGCTTATATGAACTAAGCATGTTAAAAACCTCATCTCTTTCACATACTCGAGGTAGTATTATCATCAATCACCAAAAAGGGGGAGATTGAAAGCATCTAGGCCCCTAGTTGAGTTTTGGTGATTAATGACAATACATGATTACTATGACTAATGTGTGTTTTGTAGAGGCAATTAAGTTAGGTCATGGTAATGGAGATCGATTGGGCTATCATGGTGGTCATGCCCCTATGATGGAAATCGTTTTGGTTTTCAAAGGATGGACGACAAGGTCAAGAATGGACTAGTTCTGAGTGTCGATTGGAGTTGGAGTGACACTTAGAGTAGTTTAGGACTTTGTTTTTCCTTTGGTCGTACTATTAAGGGGGGTACGAACAGGTAGCTTGACCTAGGTGAGTCTAGTGGGTTAGGTGTGGTGCACACTTGCTAAAACTAGCGCTAGGTAGCTCCAAAATAGCCTTTAGATCCAATGGAGCAAACTTCATTCACATATGATCGAGAGTTGGAAGTGAATGGAGGGTCAAATACTAACCGGATGCTGGCTCTGGTGTGATCGGTCGCTGGCTCAGGGTCCGGTCAGTTCATTTGACCAAGGTGATTTCGTCTGGTGCAACCGGACGCTGAGAGGTGAAGTGACCAGACGCTGAGGGCCAGCATCCGGTCGACTCCAGTAAGGTTCCAGAGAGGGAAAATCATGACCGGACGCGTCCGGTCACACTCTGATCACTGGAGTTCAGGGTGAACTGACCGGTGCGTCTGATCAACATGATCGAAGCGTCCGGTCACCCCGCAGAGGCACATAACGGTTCGTTTTTCAACCCATGTTATAAATACCTCCTCCATTCGTGTGTGGGGGCACTTTTGCTCATTCCAACAGCTGAGAAACACCTTAGAGAGTGCCAAGAAGAGCAAGATCCTAGTGAGGTGATTGAGATTTGAGAATCCCAAAGAGAGCCCTCATTAGTGAGATCAAGAGTAGCAAAGTGTGCATCCACCCTTCTCATTAGGCTTGTCGTGGTCAAGTGAGAGTCCGTGCTTGTTACACTTGGTGATCGCCATCACCTAGATGGCTTGGTGGTGATTGGGAGCTTGGTGATCATTCGGAGAGCTTGTGGATGACCCAACTCTAGTTATGAGCGGTTGTGGGTGATTCACCGCGACGGAGTGTCAAAGAATCAACTCGTAGAGAGCACTTGATCCTTGTGCGGATCAAGGGGGAGCTACACCCTTGCGCGGGTGCTCCAATGAGGACTAGTGGGGAGTGGCGACTCTCCGATACCTCAGCAAAACAACGTCGTGTTCCTCCTTCACTCTTTACTTTGAGCATTTACTTTGAGCAATTCAATTCTTGTCTTTTACATTCCTAGAATTGCCATGCTAGAGTAGGATTGGAACTTAGGGTGCTAAACTTTTGTGCGTTAGATCAATAGAAACACTTTCTAGGCACAAGGGTTTAATTGGGCTAACCGTAGAGTTTATTTATTGCAAACAATTTAGAATTAGACCAATTCAGCCCCCCTCTTGGGCATCTTGATCCTTTCAATGATCAATCTTCCTCCTCCACCTCCGACCTTGATGAAGAATTAATCAAACTAATCAACAAGGTGGAGAAGATGATCCAAAGGCTCAATGTCAAGGGTGTGCCCATCCAAATCCAAGATCTCATTTTTACCAATCAAAGAAATGAGCAAAGAAAGAGAGGATGCTATGGATGCAGAGAGTTGGGGCACTTTGTGGAAGTTTGTCCAAACAAGCCCACAGCCAAGACAAAGAAGAAGGCATGCAAGAACCAAGTCCTCACATCAATAAGGTCATGGGATGATTCTTCAAGTGAAGAAGAACACCATCACAAGAGGTGAGGGCGCAAGCACTCATCATCAAGCTCTTCTCGTATGTGCCTTATGGCACGAGGTAACAAAAGCTCATCCTCTAGTGAGAGTGATAGTGATGATGAAATGCCTTCTTATGATGAAATCGTGTAACAAAATCTTAATTATGCTAAAGTTTGCACTAGTCAACAAAAGAAGCTCAAAAAATTAAAAGAAAAGCTAAATAGTTCACAAGAAGCATACAAAACTTTGCTTGAACAATATGAGAACTTTGCTAATCTCAATGTTAAACTATCTACTAAAATTGAACAACTTAAGGCTAGTGCAACAACAAATGCATGCACAATCAATGATGAGTAACTTGTAAAGAAAAATGAAAGATTAAAAGAAAAGTTAGCTAGCTCACAAGATGCTTATAAAAGTTTGCTTGCTAAAATGAAAATCATGTGCAAACATTGTGATGAGATAACTAATAAAGTTGCTAATCTTGAAGCCGTTAATACAACCCTCACCAAGGCATCTAAAAAGAAAAGCTCTATCTTTAACATGCCTAAAAAGGATGCTTCTACTTCTTGTAATGACTTATGTTTAGACTCATCTTTGTGCAACCAAGTTTGTGTTGAGAAAGTTGTTGTAGATACATGCACACAAGAGGTTGCAAAGGAGAATGAGCAACTCAAGCAAGAAGTAGCTTGCCTCACCAAGGACTTCACTCAAGTGAAAGGCAAGATGAAGCAAGCCCAACTTCATCAAGATAACACCGTTAAGGGAGTGAAGAAGCTTGATGAAGGATAAACCATGATTTGCTACGTGTGCCACAAGGAAGATCACAAGTCCTATGAGTGCAAGGTGAAAAATGGGGGAGGAGAAAAGAAGAAAGAGAAGAAGCAAACAAGCAAGCTCTCCAACACCTATACCAACAAGGTGGACAAGAAGGCCTCCACACCATACTTGTTAAAGAAGAAGAAAAATGATAAGGTGGTGGCCATCAAGGTGAACAAGCAAGCCAACAATGGGGTCAAATGCTTTTGGGTGTCAAAGGAAATCATTGCCAACATGAAGAGCACCAAGAAGGTTTGGATTCTGAAAGGGAAGTGAGAAGTCCGATGGACTACGGGGAATTTGGAGACTTGGCAAAGTATGGATGCATTTCATAGGGTGCATCATGATGGACAAAATCATTGCCAAGTGGGTTAGTGAATACTATGGACCCAAATTCCCCTTCCCATGCTAGGTAACTAGATTCAATTTCCTTCAAGTAGTATCAATTTGGATTTCCTACAAGTGGTATTTCTTACAAATTGGTATCTTTAAGCATCTAGTTACTTTTCATGCCTATGTTTGCATTTGCATGCTTATATCTTTTGTCATGCATACACTAGGTATATCTTATGGTAGGCTTGCTCGGTTTCATTCTTAACCCTTGGAGCAAACCTACATGGTTTAAAATTGTTTAGGAGCACGGCACATAGCTTGTCTTTTGATTGTTCATCTAATATGTGCCAAAGTCCAAATTGTAGATAATTTCTCCCAAATATCATCTTCGAAAATGATTCTCACATTCATGAGATGTCATCTTTCAAGTGGTATTATTTATTCTAAAATCAATGTGCATGACTTCTACAAGTATCCCACACTTGTGTGCACAAATTTAGTGGGAGGTTACTCTACAAGTTGGATGCTTTGAGACTAACACCTTTTCAAGCTTATCATGGGTGTAATAGTCTCATTGCAAGGAAAATGGAGTCCCCGGAGTTAAGCATCATACTTCAAATATCCACCACCTATTACAAGTGGTAGAAATCAAATTGGTTTCCACATGTGGTATTTCTAAACCGATATCATCATGTTGATTTCATTCTGATATTTATATGCTTTTTCCATGCATTATAGAGATTAAATTCCCTTGAGCAATAATATGCATATGCCTTGCTTTCTACCATATGTATGCATATATTTAGGGGGAGCTTAATCTATATAATGTGAGAGTCAAATTTTGTGACATATTCCACTCTACACATAAAGGATCACAAAGTTTGACCCTTCCTTGTGCTACTAATGTCTTCCTTTTTGGTGTTTGATTCCAAAGGGGGAGAATTTAGAGGACCAAAAGCAAGGGTCATAAGCTAGATAATTTACAAGTGGTAATGGTGTTTACAAGTGGTAATGGTCCGAGAAAGGGAGAATAGTGGATTATGGATTAGTCTATGTAATGGGGAGAATTTGTAGGAAGCAAGGTTTAAATCTATAATGCCACATGAGGACATTTGTAAGGGCAAGATAAGTTTTTATGTGGTATCTTTTAGTCTTACAAGTAGTATCTTTTTACATCATATAACCTTGCCCCTTGCATTGCATCCTAGCAAGTAGATAGTTTTTAAATTCCAATTTTTTTATTATTTGATTGCTTTGGTCGTGTTGTCATCAATCACCAAAAAGGGGGAGATTGTAAGAAAAATGGACCCTAGGCCAATTTACTTTGGATTTTGGTGTTTGATGACCAACACAACCAAATTGGACTATTGAATTTGCAAGTGATTGTTTTGTAGTTCAATAGGGTGCAAGACGTGACTTGGACGAAGGCAACGTGATGATTCGATGAACAACACCATCAGCAAGACCTTAGAAGCATAAGAGAAGACCCAAGATATCAAGCAAAGTCCAAGCATGAAGATAGGAACCAAGCCATATGCAAGATCGTAAAGAAACGAGCTCACAAAAGTGACCGGACGCTGGTAACACAGTGACCGGATGCCCCGATCAAGAGGCTCGGCAGCAGCAGTGACCAGACACTGGACCGGACGCTAGCGGTAGACCGTCCGGACGTAGGACAGCAGAGTCCGATCGAGTACAGAGAGGTTCTAGAGTGGCAAAAATGCAACCGGACACGTCTGGTGGCATGTGACCGAACGCTGGCAGCGTCCGATCAGTGGATCGCGGCTCCAACGGTCGGGACGACCAGACGCGTCTAGTCAGGACGTGATCAGATTTCGGTCAGTAGTAGAAAAGCAGGATTTCGTCCTCAACGACTACTTTCTCAGTGGGGCTTATAAATAGACCCCCCAACTGGCCATTTGACAAGTGTCACTACAAGAAATCTAGGCTTGTATGACAAAGGCCATCTGTCACATTAATTCAAAAAAGTGTCATACAAAGCTGCTCATGACGAAATACAGGCGTCACGCCAGTCGTCATATAACGACCGTCACATAATGTACCGCGTGACGATTTTCTAAACTGCCGTCACAAATAGTCTGTACTTTTTGTGACGGTCATCACCCATCGTCACAATTTGTTACAATATATGACGTGCTTCTGCGTCACTAATAGTTGGTCAACGCGTCATATGTGACACCGGTCGTCACGTATTACGGTCTGAGAACCGGTTTTTGATCAACTTTTGTGACGGTTCTCTCGTGTCATGTTATGTTCTTTAGATTATATGACACTACTGTTTCGTCTTGTTTACTCTTGTTGTAGACCATGATTTGAGACGAATATATGGTGTCACAGTTATCTATGGAAAACATGACGCTCCTGGCATCCATGTTCAGTGACAACATACAAATCTATCACATGGAACCAAAAGCAGAATACACACATAAATATATAGAAGCCCAGGCATCATCACCAGGCTTAACATCACACAGAATTCATAGAAGTTTATACACATTTATTCAAATGGTTGCAAACACAGTAGCAACCACATAGGTCCATCACAGATCCACACCACATAGTTCCTGCACATCTAAACCACAGAAGTTCCACCACATAGTTCCACCACATCAAACACAGAAGTTCCAACACATGAAAATAACAAAGTTCCAACCACAGATCAAGGTTGTAGTAAAGTTCCCCATCCTCAGAAACTGCATCAAACCTACCTCAATCTTTTTGAAGTTTCAAGACAGCTCGCAGTAGTGCATTAGTCTCTTCAAACTTGTTATGCATCCCCTTCACTTCCTCTTGGGTCTGGAGCAGCAAACTTTGGTTTTCTTTAAGTGCAGCCTGTTGAGCTTGAAGTTGTGCTTGCAATTCTTCCTGCTTCCTAGCAGCTTCTTCTCTTTCAGCCTGCAGTCTTTCCTCAAACTCGGCTTGCATGCGTACTTGTGCTGCTGTCGATGAGGCACGGTTACTTTTCGACGCTCGAGGGACACCAATGTTGGGAAGAAAGGTGGAAGAACGACTAATGTGGCTGAGACTGTCAGCAACAATCTTGGAAGGAGACTTTTGTGCTTGTCCTTCTTCTGGCTGTTTTTCTTTCTCTGCCACCATTAGTGCCTACATAAATTGAATGTAGTAAATAAGTCCATAGAAAGTGTTCAACCAGACATGTAATTCAGTACAGTAGATGTTTCTTTTCATTTTGTAACTTACATATACTTCATTGGCAAGAGGAGTTCGACCACTTTTGGGACTATTCATGCATTCACCAAAGAAATCAACAGGATCAGGTTCCATGTTATTGTACTTAGCCCTCTGCAACATTTAGAAAACTTGGATTACAATGAAGCTAAAGTGAGGTTGAACTCTGAAATCTTAAGTATGAGATGTAAACTAGGCCGTGAATTAGAAAAAAAAACATGTGATAACTTGACACAAACAAAGCTCATGGTAAGTACTCTGTTTAAATTGACCTATCTTTTTTCCTAATTATACAGAAAACTGAATGACAGCTTTGTAGTGTACTTTCAAGCACACTTGTTCATACAGTTTGCATTTCACAGTTAAAAAAAAGGTTCAAGCCACTCATCAGGCATTCAGGTTTACCAGGCTGTAGCAGGCAATACAGTTTGCATTTCACAGAGTACAGTATGCTTACCAGGCTGTACCGATGGGCAATATAGGACCTAGATCCAGTCCTTTGGTGCAGCTGCACTTGTTCTCGGTTGACTTTATTCTTAGCAGATTTCTCCTGCACCACAAATGCAATACAAAGTTTACAATGACATCAAGAGTTTGCATTCCATATTAACAAAAGCAACTGATGCTGGTCCTGTACCTGATTATTTGGGTCATACCAATACTCCACCAGTTGGTCCCATTCGTCTTTCTTCATCTTTGCTGGAGGTGGTTTGGCCAACATCTGTTCTTTTGTCAGTGACTCATCGAAGTACTTCCTTTTTAGGTGATACCTCGTCTGCCTTACTCCCCTCTTAATGATATCAGTGCATGCATCAAGGCTTGGTCCTTCGTTGTTAATGTCCACATCCAACCTAGACTGCAGCCACACACAAAAGATTTAGTATACACGATTTTCACATGGGACAATAGTAATGCAAGGAAGTAGTTGGAGTTAATTAGATGTCTCACCGCCACTTTTCGAAGCACTTTTTTGACTTCTTCTTGCCCTGCCTCATTGTCATATTTCTTCCAGGATGTGTAGATAGGCAAGTTTTCTCTAAGGGCCACACCTGTTTCTGATGCCAGCTTTGCTGCCTGAAGTGGTACATCAGGTCTTTTCTTGCCTTCAGATACCTGGATAGCCAGCTTCTTTCCTCTATTTAGCATCTTCTCTAATCCATGGCCCATTGTTTTCTTGCGGACTTCCTTTCGACGCACTGCATTGGCAAATAATAAGCAACATGTGTTGCTATAGCAGTAACAATTCATACTGGATGGAGAAAATAATACTATGAAACACGTATTGTTTACCTGGAACCAAGTCACTAACTTGTTCTCCTTCATCTGGTTGACCCTCTGACATAGCAGCTTCAAATTGTTCAATGGACTCATTGAGGTCATTGCTCTGCCTAGAGCTCTGTCCACCTGGTGAGGTTTCCAGCACTTGGTTGACACTAGTTGCGGGAGTAGGTCGACTAGACAAGGAAGCAGGGTTTGGACTAGGCATAGACATGGCTGCAGTTTGCCTAGCGTTTTCAGGAGGACTAGGCACTGTGTCTGGAAGAGGTGAAGACATGGCTGCAGTAGTTGTACCTTTAGTAGTAGGTTGATGAGATAAGGTAGTAGTGGAGAGACTAGGATTATACTCAGGGTTTGCACCAGGCATAGGCATAGACATGGCTGCAGTTTGCTTAGTGTACTTACTTGGACTAGGATAACAGTCTGGGTTTGCACCAGGTATAGGTATGGCTGCAGCTTGCTTAGTGTACTTACGAGGACTAGCCACTGTGTTTGGAAGAGGTGAAGACATGGCTGGACCAGTCCTAGTGATTGTTGGATGAGGCACTGCGCTTGTAGTTTGGGTGGTTTGGCTGCTGTTTGTAGTGTTGTGGCCTTGTAGTTGGCTGGTACTTGGAACAGGTGCAGGCTTAGGGTTGGCTTTGGAAGTGGACTTAGGAGGCAATGGATGTCTTATCCTTGGTGGTGGACGGCCACCAGGCGAAGGCATGTTTACACTTTGCCTAGTAACTCTGGTAGGCGTGCGCGGGGGCTTCTGGTTGGTAGCCGCCATTGTTGCCACCTTTTGCTTCTTTGGGCGAGTTCCTGGTACCATTGGATTTTCCTAACAAGAGAAAATGCATCTTATTAATTATGAAATAAGTGTCAAGTATATCAATGAACTACACTGAAGTATATGTTTGAAATGGATAGACCATGAACTTGTTAGTTTACTAGTAATGCATCTCACCTCCTCAAAATCATCAGAATCATCACTGTCAGTTTGGTTATCAATATCAGATGATGGATCATAATCATGGTCAGAATCACGATTGTCAGATACTAGTTCCTTCCCTTTGAGCTTGGCCTGTTTTGGCAGACCATCTATAACCTCTTTTGCTAAGATTGAAATACCCATTGATTTAAAAACATCCTGAATATGCTTAACATGCTTTTCCCTGTCCTTCTCATACTGGGTGTTGGTCATTTTCTTCTATTACTTATTACATGCAAACACATAGAATGTGCAGAAACTGGATGTCAGTTTCTGAAAAAAAAGTTAAAGAAAAAACTAACACATTAGTAGTAAAATCGTACAAAAATAAAGGCTAAATCTAGCAGGTAGTTAAAAGGTGATTTCATAGTATGAGCTTATGTTACTAAATTGTACTTCACTGCAATGAAATGAAGAGAAAATACCTAAATTTTTTTCTAGCAGTGGCAAGGCATCAGTTGGGTTACGCAGACAACAAACAGAGCATGAATGAATGAATTAGTACATGTATATCTACTAAATCATATGCCATGAGCACAAAGCAGTAAATACCCAGTGAACTTGCACTTCATATGCCATGAGCACTTGCTATTTTGTCAACTCTACTTAATATTCCTCACAAGACAAAGGACACAGTCGCTGCTAGACTAGATTTGGAAGACAGAGGTATAAGAAAGGAGCTTCATTTGGTGGGAGACTCCTCAAAGCCCAAAGCGTGTTACGTTCTAACACCGGAGGAAAAGAAAAAGTTCTTGGAGTTTGTGAGCAATGTTAAATTTCCAGACGGCTATGCCTCTAACATATCAAGATGTGTCAATCTGGAGGGAGGAACAATGTTTGGACTAAAAACACATGACTGTCATATACTGCTTCAGCGTATTTTACCAGCTGCCCTTCGTGGTTTGGTGCGCAAAGATGTATATGAAGTAATAGCTGAATTAGGAAGGTTTTTCAGACAACTTTGCTCAAAAACTTTAAAGGTAGATGCACTACACCAGATGAAGGAAGATATTGTCATTATCCTTTGCAAGTTGGAGAAAATTTATCCTCCTGCATTCTTCGATGTTATGGTTCACCTAGCAGTACACTTACCAGATGAGGCACTCCTTAGGGGACCGGTTCAATATGGGTGGATGTATCCCATTGAGAGAAGATTGGGTACCTTTAAGCGTTTCATCCGAAACAAAGCAAGACCAGAAGGATGTATTGCAGAGGCATACACTGCCTATGAGTGTATGACCCAGTGCTCAACATATTTCAGTGACATTATTAATAGGTTCACTAGGCCAGAGAGAAACTTAGATGGAGAACATAACATGTCACTGAATGGTTACTCTATTTTTTCACATGGTGTTAACCTGCTGGGTGCTTCAAATTTACATTACGAAGAAAAAGACTATGACTCAATGGTTTGGTTTGTTTTAAATAATTGTGACGAGGTTGATGAATACAAAGAGTGAGTAATTGCTATAATGTCATTGCATATAACCTTATTCAATAATTAATGGTGTCACAAAAACTTATTAAGTTATTCCTTTATTGCAGCTTGTACAGGGAAGAATTAGAACACCAACAAGTCAATGATATTGAAAAAGTGATGTCAAAACAATTCGCTGCATGGTTCGAGAAACATGTGCGTGCAACTAAAGAACCTTTGACTGAAAGATTCATGATTGAATATATTTTCAATGTAACTAATTCTCTTTTTTTTGCAACCTGTAGATCACCAGATTGAAATGCCAAGGCACAACTCACATTGATGAAGACCTATACTCACTTGCATGTCGGCCGATCAACCGTGTGCGTTCATACACAGCATGTGTAATCAATGGGGTAAGGTACCACACTAAGGCTCGTGAGGAACATAGGAAGACACAAAACTCCACCATAAAAACTGGAGGTACTCACACAGATGGCACAATTGACTTCTATGGCACAATCACAGACATTATTGAGTTGACTTATGCTAAGAACAGCAAAGGAAATAGGACTGTTATCTTATTGCGGTGTGAATGGTACAATCTTGAGGGAAGGGCATACAAGATGAAAGATGATGGTTATTTCAAGAGTATTAACATCCAAGGCCGATGGTATAAGAATGACCCTTTCATTCTAGCCACAGAAGCTGAACAAGTATTTTTCTTGGAAGATACAAAGTTAGGTCCATCCTGGAGAGTGGTACAAGATTTTGGCCACCGACATATTTTTAATGTTGAAGAGTCCAACACAAACCAACCAATCCATGAACAAGTCCAGATGAGATGTCAGGAGGCATACCAAGAGGAGAATACTTCTTCCAGAGATGGTATAGTTGGGGACATTTATCCTGAATTGGATTTGCTGCACATGGATCAACCAGGCAGCCCTGTCAGTAGAGACCTTGTCGAGAGCATCCGTCGACAGGAACATATACTTCACGGTGAGGAAACATACGACGAAGATGAAGATGACGAAGATGAAACCTTCCTTGAGTACCATAGTCCAGATGAAGGAAATATGTCTGATGAAGACATTGATGATGACTAAACTTTGCATTTTTGAACATTTTTGTGAACCATCTACTTGTATTTGTGATTTTGTTGTAACTTGGAACAATGAATTTCTTTAAGTGCCTTATTCTGGTGTAAGACATTATATTTCATTCATGGTGCAAGTTACTCAGGCTATAATGCTTCTCATAATTCATGGACATGATATATGTATACACTGCTGCCTAGAAAACATGCTGCAAGTTTTTATGACCACAAGAGAATGTCTTGCAAAGTAAAGCATTTGTCATAGTATATACATGCTGCCAACATTTCATCCCACACAGGTGATATATTCATGCACACAACTTTGTGACCACAGAACCATGTCAGGGAAAGTACAAAATTTGTCATAATATGTATATGATGGAACTTACATACAGGCTACAACATGTTCTTCAACACTACAGCATGCACTACATGTCGCCTACTTCAACACAAAAGCTACAACGAAGAAGATGGCCAATACTAGGAATACTGTTACATTTAGACATCCACACACTAGACAAATGCAGCTTCCCATGCCTTCACTGTTCTTGACAACAATTTCCTTCAAATTGTTCAGATTGTGCTCCAAGCTCTCAATTTTTCCCATGAGCTCTGGAACTTCTCCCGTCGAAACTGCTGCAATGGTCGAGGTAGCTGGCGGTAGATATCCATTATCACGAAGGAAGACCACATATTCTTCCTCGAACCAATACCGACTACATGTTGCCTGCATCCAAAATTCAAGCGCATCATCACATCCCTGCAATCTGGGCACTTGAAATTTGGGTATGCAAATTCAACCAATTCACTAACATTTGTATAGGTCTTCCTGGGGCACTTGAAATATCTCTTTCCAATGTTATTGGAGTAGATGGTAGTCGCAGCAAACACCCTCACATCCCTGCAATCCGGGCACATTATCAACGGCAACCCAGTCACATCATCGATCGGCGCCTCCAGATCGACACCAGTAGGCACCGTGCCTGCAGCAACAACAGCTAGAGGTCTGGGTTGCATGGCATCCCTTGATGCGCTTGGCCGCCGAGTACGAACAGTAGACGATGAGGCCTCTGACATTATACCTGATTGATGCAGATGCAGCTGATTAGCCATTTCACATCGCATTGACCAATAGCTATTGAACACTACAAAGAAGAACGGGGAGGGGATCAGGGAGCCACTGTCGACCAAATGGAGGGGGTGGGTCGGGGATTGACGGTGCCACTACCCACCATGTGCCACCGAGTACCAACCTGATGCAGTCACGACGTTGACCGGGGATCCGCACTCACCGGCTTGCCTCACTGCGGATCTCGCGCTCCCTCCGCCAACTGCGCCGCACCGTCAGCTGGGGAAAGGGGAGCCTGCACCGCCCTGCAGCCGTGCTGCGCCCACACGCCACCACGCGCCCACCGCTCACCCAGAGGACACCCACCGCTCGCCACCTGCCGCTCGCCGCTGTCCGCCTGCCGTTCGCCGCCGTCTTCGGTCTGGTCGGGCACGGATGGGGAATGGGGAAAATGGAATGGTCAACCGAGCGGACAGGGTCCACCTGCCATGGAGTATACGGACGTTGGGGCAAGTTTATTTTTTGTAATGACATAAGGTGACGCACCCAAACAGTCACATAAAGAAAATAGATCGCGTCACAAAATGAAGTCGTCAGACTAGCTCCAGGCGCCTAACTAACTGTGACGAAACTTTGTGCCTATTGTGACATAAAAAGTTCTGTCGTCACAAATGTTTCCTCGGCTCATGAGTTTATGACGACACAAAAAACTGCGTCACAATATGTCAACATTATAAGACGAAACTAGGACCCGTCATGAGGAGTTTTGTCATAAAAAACAAGATTTCTTGTAGTGTGTGGAGCTGAGGAAACATACCAAGGGTGTTGATACACCATTTTAGTGATCTCCACTTGTATAGTGCTTAGTGTTTTAATAAGGTGATTAGTGTAGGTGCTTTGCGAAGTGCTTAGGTTGATTAGACCACCGCTTATGCGCTTGCTCTAGGTTTAGGCCTAGTGTTTAGTGAGGTTTGCATACCTCTTACCACTCGGTGCTTGTGCGCACCATTGTTGTACATTGGAGGGGCTTGTAGTCTTGCGAGATCACACCAACCGCGTTAGTGGTGTGGCCGCCACCGTGTACCGAAGGGAACAAGGGCCGCGGCATTTTGGCCGAAAGCTTGATAGTGAAGACGGCGGGGAGCATCCGGGAGAGGCTTGTCGAAAGGCACATCGGAGACCCACTTGCGCGTGGGGAAGGCTCGAGGCTATCCACGGAGTTACTCGACCAGGAGCTTGGCCCTTGCAAGGGATTCCTTGCGAGGGGCTTCAACGAGGACTAGGGGGAAGCTCGCGTGCTTCTCGATACCTTAGTAAAAATACCGAAGTTGTCGATGGGAGTTTGCATATCTCTACCTTGCTCTTTAGTTTCCACATTTACATTGATTGCATTACTCCTTTTTGCGGTAGAGATAGCAACACACTAGCAAAACCGTAGTTGCACATTTAGACAGTTTATCTTTTGCATAGGTTTTGCTAAGATCATAAAAAGAGGCCATAGTTTAGAGTTAGTTTTTTAAGTTGCCTAATTCACCCCCCTCTTAGGCGTCATGGTCCCATTCAACACTCTTGCCTGGAAACCAAACATTCACCCCCACACGAAATTCTTCACCCCTCACATTAACTTCTTAATGGGTGGGGCCACATAATACCGGCAAGGATACCAAGCAACGTCCTGATTTGCTTGACTATTTGCAACTTTGAGTGGAGTGTTATTTCTCATTAGCCGGGCCCGGGGCTCTAGAGCCCATGCACAACTTATTGTGATGGCTTTCTTTTTAAGAGATTTCATTTTCATATTGCCGGGTTCATAAATTCAGGGTCCCAATGGACCTGCTTCCCTACAAAACTTGGCCCAGCAGACAGTGCAGCGATAGCACGCACCTAGGCTAGCCTAGATATACAATGACAGGCCAAGAACATGATCCGGTCCCCGAACGGCACCTCCGGCCAGGAGATCTGGTCGAAGCCCTGACCAAAAGGCTTGGCCGTGTGAAAGGTCCTTGTTTGGTTTTGGTAATTGAGTGACAACCTAGGTGGACTAATTATGTTTATGTGAGATACACAGGTGATTAATCCACAGGTACATGTGTGTGAGCAACATATGCCATGAGGGTGAAAATGGCTTGGAGATGTTGCAAAGCTCACACATGTGATGATGAAGGAGCTCATTACACATGAGACATGACATTGAGTCATGTGATCAAGGTAGAGAAGATCAAGACAAGACTTGGCTTGATGGACCGGTTGCAAGCGTGAAGGGCAAGTTGAAGGCTTTGGAGCGATGGACCGCGTGGCGGTGAAGCTTAAGCAAGACTTGGCGCCGATGGACGAAGACAACGGTGAAAAGCAAGTGAAGTCAAGATCGATGAACCAATATGATCACGTGATGATATGAAGTGGATCATATCATTGTTGATCGTGTTGGTGCATGTGTTGCATCGACATTGAAGGAGATGGAATGGAATGCGCAAGGCAAAGGTATAACCTAGGGCATTTCATTTCACCGGTCATAGGTGTGTAGAGGAGTTTATGACCGAGTTTAGGATAGATGACCGTACTATCAAGAGGGGCAAACTTGTTTGCATATTGGTCATCTAGTGTCACTCGAGTGATCTAACTTTGCATCGTCGCTAGGATCGAGTGGCATGACAAGTTGAGTGGCTAAAATCCTTTAAAAAATGATTGTGAAAATGCTAACACACATACACATGATGGTGTACACTTGGTGGTGTTGGCACATTTGCAAAGGAGAAGAAGTTGGTGATGAAAACGAGTGAGTCACGCTGGTTACAGAGTGACTGGACGCGTCCGGTATGGTGATCGGACACGTCCAGTATTCGGCGGCGTACTCAGCGATCGGACACGTCCGGTCGCCACACCGGACGCGTCCGGTGTGAATCAGAAAACGTGGTGTTCGGCAGTACAGTCGATCGGACGCTGGTTGCGTTCGGTCCGGTGTGACCAGACACGTCCGGTGGAGCAAGGATGCTTACTGTACTCGACCAGACGCTGAGGCTCAGTGTCCGGTCAGTTTCTAACTGTCGCGTCCGGTCGGCCCTGGAGGCTTACTGGACTCGACCGGACACAGCGGTGTAGCGTCCGGTCATTTCATGCTGAGTGTCCGGTCATCGTGTCAGAGAGCCGTTGGAGGCAACGGTCGGACACGTGGTGGTCAGGTAGCTACCGGACACGTCCGGTATGCATGATCGGTGCGTCCGGTGCAGCATCCGGTGCTACGTCCGGTCGGCCCGAAAAACGCCTAGTGAAGGGGTAACGGCTAGTTTAGCCCATGGGGCTATAAATAGAAGTGGCCTTCAGCCATGGCTAGTGCTGAGCACCTTGGGGGACTTTGTGTCCATGCTTGAGAGTGCTTAAGAGCCCTCCATCTCACACATACTTGATAGTGATCATCCGATTGTGTGAGTGAGCGATTCTAGTACGATTGCATCATGAGGTTGCATCGAGTGGCACTAGGTGATCGAGTTGTAAGTCAGTGGTGCTTGTTACTCTTGGAGGTTGCCACCTCCTAGATGGCTTGGTGGTGGTCTCCGTCGAAGCCCGCAAGAAGCTTGTGCGGCGCTCCGGAGAAGAGCTTTATGAGGGGCATTGTGCTCGCCCCGCGGGAGCCGCGAAGAGCAACTTTAGTAAAGCGTGTCATTGAGCTACCCTCACTTCTGAGGTAGGTTCTTGCGGCGCCCGACGTGCGGGCTTGGTGGGTGATGCCAATTAGCCACCGAACCACCAAGTGAGCGGTCGACACAACGGGGACTAGCGTGTTGGCAAACACGTGAACCTCAGGAGAAAAATCATCATGTCAACCTTGTTCTTCCCATTGGTTTGCATCCTCGTTACACAAGCTTGCGTTTACTTTCATATACATTAAGCTTGTGTTGTTGCTTTTGTAATTAGTTAGCTTGTGTAGCTTGCTAGCTACCTTCATGCTTGTGTAGCATAGAAGTAGCTCCCTTGCGTGGCTAATTTGGTTTGTGTAACCTTGTTAGTCACATTACTTAGTTTGTGTAGCTAAGTAATTGCGCTCTCTAATTTGACATTGATTGCCTTGTTATTGAGCATTGCTAGTGAGCTTAGTTGGCTTTGTGCTTTTGCTTACTAGCATGTGTAGGAGCTCCCTTGTTGCTTAGAGTACTAGTGGCATAGGTTTGTGTGACCTTGCTCCTAGAATTGGTTAGGCGAGTTTTTAGCTAGCCCGGTACCTTTGTTGCTTGATTAGTATCTTTGGAAGGTGCTAGAGAACATAGATAGAGGGGTGTAGTCTTGGCTAGACCGATAGTTATAATTCCGCACTTGTTTCGGTTAGCCGACGCGATTAATTTTAGAAAATACTGTTCACCCCCCCTCTAGTCCACCATCTCGACCCTTCAAGTGGTATCAGAGCCCGGTCTCTCATTTGTGGTCTTCACCGACCTGAGAGGATGGCGTCTAATGGGCTAGATGTTTGTGAGGCACACATTTTATATGGCACAAACTTTGCACTTTGGAAAAATCACATGCTTGATCATTTTCGTGCAAAGGGACCTAAATTTTGGTGGGTTGTCACAAGTGGTCTCACCCATGTCTTGGATCATAGAACTCTAACCAAAGCTCAAAGAGTCCTCTATGAATTTGATGCACATGCTTGTTGTTTTCTATTGGATGCTTTACATTTTGATTTGATGAAGCAAGTAAACTACAAGGGGACCGCTCGTGAGATATGGGAGTCCATCAAGGAAACCTTCGATGATTCCTCCACATGGGATGATGGCAAATTCAAGAAGGAGGATGAGCCCAAGAAGGAGGTGCATGAGTGTGTCGAGCATGATCACAATTTGGTGATTGTGAAAGATTGCTCCACCTCATGGTCAAGTGATGATGATGATCGATCAACTACAAGTTCACTTGACAAGGTTGATGATGGTGCCACAAGTGTTGCAAGTGACGATGCTACCCCATGCACACTTGAGGGTGATGATGGTTCATGCTCAAGCCATGATGATGCTACTACAAGCCCATCCACTACACCACATTGTCTCATGTCACAAGGTGACACCAAGGTATCAAATGATGATGTGGTTGATCATGTTGATTCATATGATGAGCTTGTTAGTAGACTTGCTAGCATGACCATGTCTTTAGAAAATGAGAAAGCTAAAACATTGAAATTAGAAAATGAAAACTTATTTCTAAAGAACTCTTGTGAAGAACATAAGAAATTACTTGATGCATATAAATCTTCACTTGATGAGCTTAAATTGAATCATGAGACACTATTTGCATCTCATGATGAATTATTAGAACAACATGCTTCTCTCATTAAAGTATTTACAAAGAAACTTAAAAATAATGAGAGTTCATCACATGGGTCAATTGATCAATCACATATTATTGCTAACCCTTGTGATGTAGGCAAGAAGCATGTATCCACCTCTTGTGATGATTTATTAGATATGCCATGCTCTTCACAAATAGATGCTTGTTCTACTTCTATGTATTGTGAGACTAACCTTTTAAAGGAGAACATTGAGCTCAAAAGTGAAGTGAAGAAATTGAGCAATAAGTTAGAGAGGTGCTACAACTCAAAAGTCACCTTTGAGCACATATTGAAGACTCAAAGAAACTATGGTGACAAGTGTGGCCTTGGCTTCAAGAAGAAGATGACAAAGGACGAAAGAAAGAGAGAGATAAAGATGAAGAAGCTACAACAAAGAAAGCTCTCTCATACCATGTGCTACCGGTGTCATGAAGCGGGACACCTTGCAAATGGTTGCCCTAACATTGAGAAGCTCAAGAATATAAAAGAAGAAGAGAGGCTAAAGCATGTCAAGTGCTTCAAGTGCCGCACTTGGGGTCATCTTACCTCAATGTGCCCAACCAAGCAATTGGTGATGCAACAAGTGAAGCCTCAACCTAAGCCACAAGTTGAGCAAGAGAAGACACCCCAAGTTCAAATCAAGATCAACAATGAAGATGGTAGTGATTTGATGATAAAGAAGAAGAAAACAAGAAGGGGTGGAAAGGCAAGGCATCCAATGCAAACTCAAGATGCCAAGATGATGAGCAAGAATGAAGATGAGAAGAAAGATTATGTTCACATCAAATGCTTCAAGTGTGGAAGTATGGGACACTTTGCCTCTAAGTGTCCTACTAAACTTGAGAAGAAGGCTCAAGCAATCCATGAGAGGCAAGGCAATGAGAAGCACCACATGAGCAAGGAAGAGAAGGCTCAATCAAAGAGAAAGTGCTACTCATGCCGGGAAAGGGGACACATGGCACATTCATGTCCCCTAGGTGACATTTCTAAGCCTATTTCAATTGTTGATAATAATATGCTTAGGAAGGATGGCAATGGTACCTCATTGGTTGCAATTGCAAAACATCCCACTACTCATACTAAGGCCATGCCTAAGTATGTTGCTCCTAACTTGAGAGGACCCAAACTTGTTTGGGTACCATCAAAAAGTGGATGATTGCTTGTAGGTACCATCGGCATTGAAGACTTGATTCAACTGATCTTACATTGTTCATCATATGTTGAATCAAGTTATGAAGCTTAGTGCACATCATTATCCCAATGCCATGACAAATTGAGTGAAGTCCAAATGTGCTACAACATACAAGTGCTATAATTCAAGTTGTTGGTGATTCATTGGATATATGTGATGACTTGCAAATAATTGAGTTGAAGCTTGCTAGTTGGATGATCATGAGCTAACCAAGGTATATCTCTTGTTGATCATTTCATTTGGGTGTATATAAGTTGATTGAATTGGATAAATATGCAATGTTGCTTGCTATGAGATGATTGAATGGATAATTGATTAGTAGTCAAGTTTGGATTGATTTGTGTTGGATAAGTTCATAAGATGACATTTAGTAAGTGGTTTGAATGGATATATGTATTATGGAAGTATTCAAACAAGTTAGTATCAAGTTTGATTCATATTTGATGAAGTATAGTTCAATTGTTGAAATCTGTCCTATATTGCAAAATCTGAGCTAGCTGTGATCTTAGCCATGTTTGAGTGATCAAAACTTATTGAATTGGCATAAAAATTGGTGTACATGCTCTAGACTTATGATATAAGATGCTGTAGAAATTTTATGAAAATTGGATAAGAAATGTTTCGGTTTTGGAGTGGTTCTTGTCAGCTATAGTGCAGCAGTTTTTAGCATGTAGCAGTGGTGGAAGAATTGATAAATGGCAGCTATCTAGAAGTCAAATGAAGCTCAAACTTTTACAGCTGCTAGATAACTTAGTAAATAACATCTCCACCAAATTTCGTGGTATTTTGATTTGTACTTTGGGAGATATGCTTATATCTTTGAAGGGTACAAAATCTGTCAGAAAAGTGACAAATGTTGGATTGATCTAGAGTAACTTTGATTGAAAGGTCCTCAAGTTGGAAACATGTTTACAAGTGTTTGAGGTACCTAAGTTTGGTTTTGAGATGATCTAAAAGCATGACAAGCAAAGAGTACAAGGTCATTTGATTGTGAAGTGTACTTTGCATATATTTGGTACTCAAATTGAAAGATCAAGATCAAACTCAAGATGAAGTTGAAGTTTAAGTTCTAGTGACTATTGGAAATCATTTGGTAGAAAGAAAAGGACTTAAACAAGAAGACAGAAAATGACTTAAAGAAGGAATCAAGTTTACTCATCAAGTTAAGTCCATCACTTGGATCAATCAATCAAGACATTTCAAGTGAGTATCAAGAATGATTCTTGGAGAAAGGTCACTTCTCCCTAGTATAGGGGCTTGCCGCCTATGTGTAGGTAAACCAAGTGTGGTACTTGGAAGGCTAACATGGAAGTGGTGATCCGAGGAACATTTGAGATGCTTAGTTGAAGCAATCAAAAGGGTTGATCAACAAAAGCAAGCAACACTCAAAAGAGAGCTAATCATAATATGTCAAGTGGTATTCTCAAATTGATACTCTCATGCAAGCAAAGATCAAAAGATAAAGCAAGCCAACCACAAAAAGAAAGTGCACTTGATCATAAGTGGTATTCATTTCATATGGGTGAAGAATGAAATTCAACATGGTATCTATTGGTCTTCACCAAGCTTATAATTGGACTTCACATTGCTATTGGAGTAATGAATTGGAATCTATGTGACTATCCTCTACTCCAACATAGCAAAGGTATCATTGTAATGTGCATGATCATTTCATCCCTTACTAGTATGCGGTTAGTGCATATAGTACATGCTTCATAGGATCATGCATAACAAATGAAATGCTTAAATTCATAGCCTAGCACTATTGCTTGAATGATTAATTGATCTAGTGGTTAGTATATGAATTTGTACATGAGCTAGTGAACCCAAGTACTTGATTTTAATTTGGATTGCTAAATAAGTAATAAGTACATCATTGACAAGATAACCCTTAAAAGAGGTGTGAAGAAGCTTGTCATTGGTTCAAACCGAACTTGGAAGCTTAGGCAAATCAATTTAATTTAAGTCAACATAAAAGCTCATGATAAATAATAAGAGTATAAGCACAAGACAACAATGCAAATGGATATCTAGTTTGTATGTTTCAAGTGGTATCTAGACTCAAGTATTTCATCAAGAATTCACAAGTGATGTTTAGATAAACCCACAAGTGATATCCTATAAGTGGTACTCATAAAGATAGCAAATGTTCAAGAAATGATCAAACAAGTGGTTCTATACTAGAAAATTCTTTAAAATGGTATCACACCTTCAATTGGTATCCTACAATTGGTATCAATCATGCAAAAGATGGTTCCACAAGTGATCCTCAACTTTAAGTAATCATCAAATGAAGAATGGATCCCTCACCTATAAGAGCTTAAGTGTAAAAAAAGGGGGGGATGACCCATACATAGAATGATAAGATACAAGTAATACAAGTTAAAAGTTCAAAATGATATCTACAAGTAGTGTCATTCCAACAATCAAGTAATGTCCATAAAAAATGTAAAATTCAAGTCTCAACCATCTATCCCAAAGTGCATACCTTTGCATCAATAAGAACCATCTACCTTTTATGAAAATTGATGACAAAGGGGGAGAAATTGTACAAAGATATGAAAGATATGGGGAAAGATTGTACAAACATAAGAGATTGTACAAAGGGAAGAGATAGGACATGGACATGAACAAAGGGGGACATGGACATGAACAAAGGGGGAGCAACATTGGAGAAAAGAAGGATCAAAATTCTTGGACAAGAGAAGCACACAAGTAGGGGGAGCAAGCTCATGAACTTTGATTAATTGCATTTGATATGTGCATATTCATGTGCTTGCTTGCATTGCATAAGCTTTCAAATTCAATATGCATGCTTGTGTGGTGTATGCTAGTTGTAAAACTTGAATGATAATTTGATAACTAGCATGCATAGGATAATAGCTAGACACTTGGTATGCTTTGCAAGCAATGCTAGTACCTTGCTTTTAATGTTGATCTCACAAAGGATCTAGTGCTTTTATTACCAAGTGATATCTAGCTAACCATGGTGCTAAGGACGAACTTAAAGGTGCAACTCCGATTGGTACACGCTTCAAAGGTTTATTCTATACACCTTAGCATCATTTAGTAGTAATTACTCTCCCATAATTTTAATCTATGCATATGTGCGAACTTCAAATCAAACATTCTAGCACATATGTAGGGGGAGCTAATACTACCATTTCAGGTTTGTGGTACTTGTCCAAAATCATTTACACATGGTAAAATTGCTTGGGCAAGCAACATGAATCCAAAAGAGCTTAATTTCCATATCTTTGTAGAGTTGTCATCAATTACCAAAAAGGGGGAGATTGAAAGGTCCTTGTTTGGTTTTGGTAATTGAGTGACAACCTAGGTGGACTAATTGTGTTTATGTTAGATACACAGGTGATTAGTCCATAGGTACATGTGTGTGAGCAACATATGCCATGAGGGTGAAAATGGCTTGGAGATGTTGCAAAGCTCACACATGTGATGATGAAGGAGCTCATTACACATGAGACATGACATTGAGTCATGTGATCAAGGTGGAGAAGATCAAGACAAGACTTGGCTTGATGGACCAGTTGCAAGTGTGAAGGGCAAGTTGAAGGCTTTGGAGCGATGGACCGCGTGGCGGTGAAGCTTAAGCAAGACTTGGCGCCGATAGACGAAGGCAACGGTGAAAAGCAAGTGAAGTCAAGATCGATGAACCAATATGATCACGTGATGATATGAAGTGGATCATATCATTGTTGATCGTGTTGGTGCATGTGTTGCATCGACATTGAAGGAGATGTAATGGAATGCGTAAGGCAAAGGTATAACCTAGGGCATTTCATTTCATCGGTCATAGGTGTGTAGAGGAGTTTATGACCAGGTTTAGGATAGATGGCCGTACTATCAAGAGGGGCAAACTTATTTGCATATCGGTCATCTAGTGCCACTCGAGTGATCTAACTTTGCATCGTCGCTAGGATCGAGTGGCGTGACAAGTTGAGTGGCTAAAATCCTTTGAAAAATGATTGTGAAAATGCTAACACACATACATATGATGGTGTACACTTGGTGGTGTTGGTACATTTGCAAAGGAGAACAGTTGGTGATGAAAACGAGTGAGTCGTGCTGGTTACAGAGTGATCGGACGCGTCCGGTATGGTGACCGGACACATCCGGTATTCGGCGGCGTACTTAGCGATCGGACGCGTCCGGTCGCCACACCGGACGCGTCCGGTGTGAATCAGAAAACGTGGTGTTCGACAATATAGTCGATCGAACGCTGGCTGCGTCCGGTCCGGTGTGACCGGACGCGTCTGGTCGAGCAAGGATGCTTACTGTACTCGACCGGACGCTGAGGCTCAGCGTCCGGTTGGTTTCTAACTGTCGCGTCCGGTCGGCCCTGGAGGCTTACTGGACTCGACCGGACACAGTGGTGTAGCGTCCGGTCGTTTCGTGCTGAGCGTCCGGTCGTCATGTCAGAGAGCCGTTGGAGGCAACTGTCGGACACGTGGCGGTCAGGTAGCTACCAGACACGTCCGGTATAGCGACCAGACACGTCCGATATGCACGATCAGTGCGTCCGGTGCAGCGTCCGGTGATGCGTCCGGTCGGCCCGAAAAACGCCCAGTAAAGGGGTAATGGCTAGTTTAGCCCATGGGGCTATAAATAGAAGTGGCCTTCAGCCATGGCTGGTGCTGAGCACCTTGGGGGACTTTGTGTCCATGCTTGAGAGTGCTTAGGAGCCCTCCATCTCACACATACTTGATAGTGATCATCCGATTGTGTGAGTGAGCGATTCTAGTGCGATTGCATCGTGAGGTTGCATCGAGTGGCACTAGGAGATCGAGTTGCAAGCCGGTGGTGCTTGTTACTCTTGGAGGTTGCCACCTCCTAGATGGCTTGGCGGTGGTCTCCGTCGAAGCCCGCAAGAAGCTTGTGCGGCGCTCCGGAGAAGTGCTTTGTGAGGGGCATTGTGCTCGCCCCGCGGGAGCCGCGAAGAGCAACTTTAGTAAAGCGTGTCATTGAGCTACCCTCACTTCTGGGGTAGGTTCTTGCGGCGCCCGACGTGCGGGCTTGGCGGGTGATGCCAATTAGCCGCCGAACCACCAAGTGAGCGATCGACACAACGGGGACTAGCGTGTTGGCAAACACGTGAACCTCGGGAGAAAAATCATCATGTCAACCTTATTCTTCCCGTTGGTTTGCATCCCCGTTACACAAGCTTGCGTTTACTTTCATATACATTAAGCTTGTGTTGTTGCTTTTGTAATTAGTTAGCTTGTGTAGCTTGCTAGTTACCTTTATGCTTGTGTAGCATAGAAGTAGCTCCCTTGCGTAGCTAATTTGGTTTGTGTAACCTTGTTAGTCACATTACTTAGTTTGTGTAGCTAAGTAATTGCGCTCTCTAATTTGGCATTGGTTGCCTTGTTATTGAGCATTGCTAGTGAGCTTAGTTGGCTTTGTGTGCTTTTGCTTACTAGCATGTGTAGGAGCTCCCTTGTTGCTTAGAGTACTAGTGGCATAGGTTTGTGTGATCTTGCTCCTAGAATTGGTTAGGTGAGTTTTAGCTAGCCCGGCACCTTTGTTGCTTGATTAGTATCTTTGGAAGGTGCTAGAGAACATAGATAGAGGGGTGTAGTCTTGGCTACACCAATAGTTATAATTTCGCACTTGTTTCGGTTAGCCGACGTGATTAATTTTAGAAAAGACTATTCACCCCCCTCTAGTCTGCCATCTTGACCCTTCACCGTGGTGGGACCACAGTCCGACTCTGACCCCCTTTCTCCGACCAAGGATACGTCGAACCTCTGTTCGCTGTTCTTTTCGGACCGACACAGTCGGGGTCGACTGGGAACGACCGACCCGGGACACCCGCTCGGTGTGGACCCAGGGAGCAGGCGGAGCAGATAAGGGAAGGCGATCAAGTCAACCGCAATACCGAGGACCGTACCCTACCATGCCCTGCGCACCTACAGGACGGTGCCGTTAGGCCATGTCAGACGAACACTGTACAGCCTGCCAGACGCGTCAGAACATAAACAGTATTGTGGGCACCATTATTTGCCGTACCAGGTGAATACTATACAGCCTGCCAGACGCGTCAGAGCATAAACCGTATTATGGGCGCTGTCATTTGCCGTACCAGGTGAACACTGTATAACCTGCCAGATGCGTCAGAGCATAAACAGTATTGTGGGCACCGTCGTTTGCCGTACCAGGTGAACACTGTGCAGCCTGCTAGATACAACAGAGCATGAACAGTAAGATGGCAATGACGGCGTAAACAGTATGGCGTGCGACGACGGCCATCCCGTACCCGATGGCGTGGGCAACAAGGCTAGGCAGCGTTCGTATACACTCTCTCTCTTTCTCTCTGACTTGTAAGGCCATCCCCTTTAACTATAAAAGGGGATGCGCTCTCTCCTAAAAGGCGACGACCCAAGGACTCGACGACTACACAGGCTACCGAACATGGTCTCAACAGTCTCAACAGCTCGCAAGCTTAGGCACACAGAGACACACACAGAGCACACGCTCTGACACTTAGCATTAGTTTGAGCCCCGTCACTCTCTTCCACTCGAACTAGAGGCCGACCGGGCCTTTTACACCCACCACTTCATTCCTAACTCGTTTATAACCCCACAGCAAACTTCGAGCACTTGGGCTCAGTAATAAAGTCACCAACCGACCTCAACTAGACCTAGGGCCCGTTGCCTGAACCAGTATAAATCATGTGTCATTGAGTGCTAGGCCACATCCGATCACAACGCACGACAAAACTATAAATATTTACTTGTTGGTCACATTTCGTAGTACCGACACATATATTGATTTTAGAGATTAGAATTAGGATTACACATCTAATCATATCATCGGATGGATATGTATCCTTTGGTTGTGTTAGTGAATGGTTGGTTAGGACAAGACACCATTTCAACATACCCATCACACATATATATATTCCAACAGAGATCAATGAAAGTATAGTAGTTTTAATCCTTTGTTCAGGTTTTATTTATTTTTTCAACATTTTTAGAGATGGAAACTTGTTAAAGAAAGAAAGTTCGAGATTCATGTGGCTCATGGGTAAACACACTTTGAAACAACACAATTAGCTGCGCATGGGCTCAAGCACCCGCTTTCTTCCCAGGGTAGGCCCTTCACAACCTGACAACTTTCAGGAAAGGAAAAGGTTCGCATGACCTTACTTAATTATTGCGCAAGTCCAATTTACCTTCTCTAATTATTAAGCACCGGGAGCACATGATCGAGTAGGAAGATAGTTTGGATGGGTTTGATGCTAGATTTCATGCGTTTCCTAAAATAATGCTCTATATTATGGTGACTAGATTAAAAAAATGAAGTTGCTTTCATATTTGCTGAAGTCAAAATAATTTTTCTATGAAATTTCTAAAGTTAAGTCAGCTTTTAGTATTTCTATAAATAAATGGATATTTATTTTAGAAAGATATCAGATATTTAAAAAAAAAACATTTCTACAACTTTTTTATAAAGTTGATTGATTTCTTCAAATTATCGTGAAAGTCTAATTTACCTTCTCATGGTTGATGTGACGTCATAAATTGAGTGGTTTTAAAAGTTAGAGGAGTCCAAAATCTAATCTAATTTTATGATTATTAAGAGAGGTAAATCGGGCAATAGTTTTTTTTTGAAGTGACCATATAACTTTTCCCTTCGAGCAACTCGTCCGGCCCAGGCGCTGCCAAACCGCACCTACGGCGAGCTTCCACGTCCACCTCCCAAGTCCCACCCACCCAACCCAACCTTAACCTACGGCCCGGCCCGGCCCGTAACGAAGCGGTTCGGGACCACCCAGCTGCCACGTCCAAGACGTTCGTTCTCCCCGTCTCGCTCGCCGTCGGCGGTCGGCCGATCTCACTTTCTCTCCGTGCCTCTCGCCCGCCACCCAAGCAGCCATGGCGGCCGCGCTGCTCCGCCGCGCGCTCCACCTCCGCCGCGTGCTCCCCTCGACCGCCGTCACCGCCGCCGCCGCCGCCTCCGCGCAGCGCCTCGCCCCCGCCTTCTCGACCACCCCGACCCCGACGACCTCCCAGCAGAACGCCGCCACCACCACGATCGACCTCTCCTCCGGCGAGAGCCGCCGCCGCCTCCTCAACAGGTGCGTGCCCGTACCTTACCCCGGTCTCCGGTTGTGGTTCGCGCTTGATATTCCGTTGGCCCCCTTTGTTGAATCCCGAGTCACTACGGCGCTGTACAGGTTGGTGTACCGGAGCAAGCAGCGGGGGTTCCTGGAGCTGGACCTGGTGCTGGGGACCTGGGTCGAGCAGCACGTGCACGGCATGGACGAGGCCAACATCCGCGCCCTCCTGCAAGTGCTCGACCTCGTAAGCTCTCAGCTCTGCTGCCTGTGGTGTGGGCGTGGCCGGCGCCGACCAATCCCTCTTCCTCTATCGTGTCCCGGGTAATCTGTGGTAGGAATTGCTTCAGCGGTGGAAGAATTATAGATACTTTAGATAGGAACGACCAAGGATTTGGGGAAGGTTAGCAAGAGGAGCAGGGTAACGGGAAGGGGGGTAATGGGAAGGGGACAGAGGCTTAAGGAAGGAGATCAGTTCAGCTTTCTAATTGTTGAACATTTGGTTCCAGGGCTCGAGTCTAATTTCATCGTCTGATTGTTCATCTCTGCCATCCTGTTCCAGTAATTGATTGGTTAATTGATTGTGCTGGTTAGTTGCTGAGTAATCTGGTATGTGGTTTCATGTTAAACCATGCTGTTCCCTCACTCCTCAATCCTCATGTATGTTAGCAACATTAGGAGCCATACTTGATCGATGTAGCTGAAAGTGGCTTTGTTGTTAGATGGCCAAATCATGTTCTAGCATTTCATTTTTTAAATAAAGTTTCTAATCACTATTCTTCCATTCGAATAGCCTTAAAGGTTGAATTTTCTTATTAGCATTTGGAGCTGTGCTTGATGATGTCAAATTATTTAGATTTTGGGAACTACACAGAACAGAAGTCTCCTGAGTCAAGGTCACATGAATATAAAAGCTCCTATATTAAGGTTACACGAGTGTAAAACCTACGGAGTATGATAGTAATTTATGATTCGTACGGGATCATGTTTATTCTGCTCTTTTAAAATAAATATCAGTTGCTACCTACCAGTTAGTCTTGTTTAGGGCAACGTATCTCTGTGAATTCAGGGCCTGCTTGGATGCCTCGCCGCTAGCATCACTGCACAAGTCAATCCTTGCCAGAGGAGGCGAGCCGAACGCATCTTGCCCTTAGCTTCCTTGCTGGGCGAGGCTAGGCTAGTGCTTGCCCGAGAACCAACCATGCGCTTAGTGTCTGCATTATGCTACGCTGAGAAAAAAAAGGATGTTTTGAGGGTGGAGGGTGGGCGTAGCACTGGCATAGTTTGCAAGTTTGCATGCTCATGTACTGTCTTGTTGCTGTACACATATTGAACTTTGAATCAACAGAAACCAAAGCCAGAGCTGTGTGCCTTCATGAAAGATGCATGTTTATAGGCATAACATGATGGAGCTTCACAATTTCTAATAAAAAGGGCAGATCCAGTGCCAGAGGCTCCCACATGAGTGGGGTCTAGGGAAGGGAAAAACCGAGGCAAGCCTTCCCCCCGCAAATCTGCGGAGAGGCTACTTCAAACCCATGACCTAGTGACTCAGTGAGACAGCTCTCACCACTGCACCAGGCCTGCCCTTCTCACAATTTCTAATACTAATTAGAAAGTTACATGCTGTTTCCTAGTTGCTTGCCAGTCTGAGAACTTCTTTCAATAATTCTGCTTCAGTTATCATTGGATCAGGGCCACTGACAGGTCCGAATCATCCCAGCTACCCGTATCAATGTTATTATTTACCCTGACAAAGCATTCCATCAGATTACTTGTAATTTATCAGGTTAGTAATTAGGTGCCTTAAATCTTACCATTAGTCACAGATGAACACAAATTCCATTCTGTATGATGATTTTTGCTTTCAAAAGCTACTATAGACTCAGGACATTGGAAATGCCGGAGCGAGTGGTGGTGAACTGTAGTTATTAAAAATTTCTTTTCTCCAATATTTACTTTGAAATCTGTATGCATTCTAATTCTAGGACTGTTTGATTCCCCAGGAAAACCCAGATTTGTGGAAATGGCTGACTAGTCAGGAGCAGCCACCAGAGGATCTGAATTCTAATCCGGTATGACATTCGGCAACTGTTGTTGTGTGCATTCGTCTTTCTTGTAGGAAAAATTGCTGCTTTAATGGACAATTCATGTTCAAATAGGTGTTTGCTGCCATCAAATCAAAGGTAACAGATAACCTAACCAAGCATGCTTCTCCCAAGACCCGATCAACACCAGGTCAACCATGGGTTAGAGGATGGGACGACATAAAGAAAGGCAAAGATGGACCCAAGTATGGAAATCAGTGATAAGCTGCTTGAAATGGGGATGACAGCTTTACATCCTAAATAATAGCTTTGTCCCTTTCCCCCGTCTGCTTGTTTTGTGCTTGTGTAGAATAAAGTGAACTGTGACCAGCATGTGTGAAGTTTGTTGAAATGATATCGGAGAATCAGCTTGTAACTATGGATGACACTACTGATGTGTCCCTGGCAGCTTCAGGTATCGTCTACTACTGGAAAGATGTTATGCATTGCAGTCTGTTAGTGATGGCAAGCATTGAAGCATTTGGACTGAAACATAAATATTGAAATGTGGACAACAAACACCATGGCTAGAAAGTTAGAAGTATATTTCTTGTTTTCCTTATTATTAAAATTTAAATGATAGTTTGTTTAAACAAGCCATTGGTGCAAACTCCTGCCTGATGAGTAGCCTTATATTCTGAATAGCTCATTGCTTGTGACGAGTACTACACATTTTTTCCTTGTGGATTTGCTAGCGCACGGACGTCTGTGCGGGGCGCTAGCGTCCGGCCGCTGCCGCGTAGAGGGAGCAACCGAGCGCATAGCGTGTCGGGCTCGCGAGGGAGCGCACCAGCAGTGGGCCCACATCGCCCTGAACATCGCCCATGCCGCCTTGAACGTCGTTGTGCTGGCGGTCGCTTCCCACGTGCATTTCATATGAAACACCGATCTACTTTTGAAGCATCCAGATACAACAGTTGCAACATACAAATGAAATGAAACACTTGAAACATTCGTCTGGAGTAGATATGCAACATCCAGATCTACTTTTGCAACATCCAGATAAAACACTCGAAACATTCATTTGGAGCAGATGAAACATTTGGAACATATACTTAAAACATACGTTTATAGTCATTACAACATTTGCAACATCCCGATCTATTTTTACAACATCGATATACAACACTCGCAATATACCTCTGAAACACTATTGCAACATACGCTTTTCAGTATAACATCTGCTTGCGGCTCGGACGAATGGAGGCTCGTCGACACGGAGTTCGACGCCGACGCGGAGCTCGATGCCATAGAGTGCGCGGAGGTCGTTGGTGTGGAGCTCGTCGGCGACGCGGACCTCGGCATGGGGCAGACCGATGGAGCGCGGCCGCGACGGGAGGCGCGAGTCCCGCCGGGGGCACGTGGCGCGGGCAAGGGGCGGGGACGTGGGCGGGGCTGCACCGTGCGAGCGGGGGTGGCGGGGCTGCACCGTGCGAGCGGACCGAGGGCAGGGTCTGTCCCGGAGCAGAGGCACGCAACGCACTGAGCGAGCAGGCCACGCGAGCGAGGGCAATGCGGGTGACGCGCAAAGCGAGCAGGCGAATTATACGGATCCGTCCGTCTAGATGGATGACCTATAAGCAGCATTACCGTTTTCCTTGTTAACTACTGATAAGGCATCTATTATGACCGTGGTGTTACATTGCTTTACTCCTGACAACATTGTGTTTATGTTGGCATGATAATCTTGAGACTAAATTTTCTGTTGCTAAATTCAGTTTAAACGCAGCAATGCAAGAACTGAAAATTGTGAATGTTTTTTTAAGAACTGTGAATGTTGCATAGTTCAAATGTAGTTCTTTCATTGCTGCATTGTCGGAGCTCTGGTAGAAACTGGATTATTTGAGCTGAGTCTTCAGTATCAGCAGGATTATATATACTGGGTCAATGTGCAAAGAAACTGTCAGTGTAGTTTTCTGCTGGGATTGTAAATTGCAGAGTATTGATTTTCCACCATATATCCTGGACTAAGAGATAAACCATTTTGCAAAATGGTAATGCAATGCTCTATATGAAAAAACAACTTCAGAGTGATTCCTGCTTAGATAGACAAATATCATCCGGAGCAAGCTGTCTTTTGTATTTTTGGGGCCATGATTAAAATGTTTCAATATATGATACTGTATATTATTGTTCTGTTTGGTTAGGTGGCTAACCCCCGACCAGACTTTAAAAAGCCAACTTATAGCTATTTGGTTGCCGGTAAATAGCCCGAAGCTAGACGCCGGTAAGCCACTTTGGAGGTCTAGCCTAGACCTGGAAAACGAGATGAGGATCCGTTTTTTTGAGCCTGGCTTGGCCTCGCGTCACCTCCCGTCAACAACGCGGAGGTCTGGGAGCAGACGCTCGACGATGGAGGCTCGATCCCAGGAGGACGATGACGCCAGCGTGCTCCGGCCACCAACGCGGAGGATCCCACGGCGAGCTCGCGAGGTGGCCGTGCTCCAACGGGCGTTGGGAAAGGCCGGTTTCCACCTTTGCCGGCGAGCTCCCCTTCGACGGCGAGCTCCCGCGGTGGCAGGGCGGGGGTCCCGCGGGCGGGTGTCGCTGCTGCCGTGCTCGCGAGCGCCCCTCCCTCTCCACCGGCTCACCCTCCCTCTCCACCGGCGAGCCCCCACTCCCTCCCTGCGCTGCTCCTCCCTGCCGGCCTGGCAGCGTGCGCTGCTCCTCCCTCTCGCAGGCCTGCGCAGGCGCTGGCGGCGTGCGGTAGCGGCCGTTGGGGAGGTGGACGGCGGAGATCCAGGACCTGCACAAGGCGTCGCGCGATTTCGATCTGGCCGCTCCATAGTGTTCCACGAATTGCTGGAGTCGCAGGCATGGAGTTGAGAGCACCGCGAGCATGGAGTTCTCATCTTCAGTTTACATGCTAGTTTAGTCCTCATCTTCAAACACCCTGTGAATCATGAGAAAGACCTCATCTGAGTTCATCATTGCTCTTGATAGCAACAGCGATACAGACATTAGCCCCTGCTTCGATTCACAAAGGGGTGACGCTCATTACGTGTTCGATGAATTGGTGGTGAAGTGACCTGTACAAAGAGGAGGTGGCTCTATCCAAACTAAACCAGCCAACTAAACAAACTAGATGCCAGCCAGTCTTAGATAATGTAGGCAACCAAAACAAGTCTATCTTGCCTGCTAAAGGCTGTCTCAGGCTAGAATGGCTTATTTTCTAGCCAGGCTAGAAGAAAGCCAGGTAATCAAACACACCCCAACAGGCTGGTGCGAAACAGCGAAAACAATCAGGAAGTAACTAAACTATACGAAAGCAATCAGGAAGCAACGGTTTTGTACATGTAAATCCTGTGCTGTACAGTCTACTTATTCCACTACCCAGTGGCGGAGCTTGCATCCAAACCAAGAGGCGGCCATTTCGTAGATGAGCAGCGAACAAGCAGCTAAGCTTATGACGGTCAGCGAGAGCAGAGTGAATTGAGAGATGTATAGGCATATAGCAAACTAGCAGATCAACTCGATTTTTACTAAGCACGTGGACTAGTGGCTGAGTCTCTAGAAATTTGCATGGAGCAGGGGCCATCGCCCAGGATGGCCTACACATAGCTCCGCTGGTGCCACTACCCGTACATTAAAAAGAAGGATGATACCATTCTTACAAACGAATGAAGAAATGAAAGAATAACACAAGCTATATTTAAGGTTACCACCTCCTACACCAGCAAACTGCTCAAAAGATAGGATCAGGGCAGGTCTTGCATCGCAAAATCTTGTCAGAATGATGTAATTATCGTGAAGCTTATGAACCAGCAGGGGCTTGCTGGGCTCGCATCACCATTTCTTCAGTAGTTGTCCCTATGATCTCATTTGCGCGCTTCAATGGGACACATAGGATCCTCCCGATTGAGTCCTGAGTAGAGAATTATTATAAGGTCCAACAAATTTGGAATCGACAAGGTTAAGAAATCATGAACCAGCAGATCACACTGAATCAAGAAAAAGTTACTGCTCAAGGATTAGACAAACAGACACTGGTCTGGACAGATACTTCTGTTATTGAAGATTTGTGTAAGTCACCTTTGCAGGAATTGTAGTAGAACTTACCCGAGAAACAATACCGAGTTTCTCTAGCTTCTTTACAGCATCCACAACATCAAAATTGCACTCCATACCAAACTCTTCTTTGATGAGCTGTTCGCAACGTAAATCAAGATCCTGGAAGGATGATAAATACAGCAATATCATAAACTTTGAAATGCTCTCTTAGAGTTTTGTATTAAGCCTACTAAGATGATGAAATTTGCCTGAACAACAACTGGAACTTACATACAGTATAATTATATGCTTAAGAACCTGTAAATCTATAACATGTGAAAAAAGAGCAAACACAGCAACTAGCAAGCAGGACTTCGATTGCACAAGGTTGTCTTAAAGCAAAACAGAGAACTAGGAGATATGCTTACCTGTACAGTGGCCTTTCCTTGCTCCATCAAAATATAGTAAGAAATGATAACCTCCTTAACCTGCAAAAGTGTTTAAGGATACATCAGTGGCACGCACAAAGCCAGTTAAATCTGTCAGGGATATAGTGAGGCTTGCATACTTCTTGCTGGATCACATCATCACACAAGTGAAGAAGTGTTCCTCTTCCACTATCAAGCTGCTTATCATACATTGACTTTGTAATCAAGTTTTGGTATCCAACCATATTTGCTTGGAATCTGTTTGGAAAGAGTGAAATCCATCATGCATTAGTGTAGTACCAGGAATTTCGTTTCAAGTACCTGGAATTTTACCAAATTGGTAGAGGTAATATTCTGTCAGGGGCTTACCTTCAGACATATATTAGTTATACTTATAGAGTAACATATGAGCAAAAGAAAACTTTCTTGTTGGGTAGTATAAATGAAATCACTTACGTGAAGTATATCTTCGCACAGTATCCAATCAGACCAGATAAGATAGCTGTGACAACCCATATGTCAGCCTTTGGCATTTCTAGACTACCTATTAGAGTGACCTGAAAGGAAACACTATTCAGATGGTTGAACATAAAGAAGCAGCATTTTAATGATGAAAGAATCAGTGACATACCAAACCAATCACAGCAGAAATTAGAAATGTAACCCAATCCATCGGTGTTAAACTAGGGTTTTTCTTCTCTGGCTACAACACAAATACATAGTGATGACAGATACTTTAGGAGAGCAAATAAAACATGCCAAATGGTGCTTAAAATTAAGTGTCGGTACAAATTGTGTTTCCAGCAACCTATATATATTACCAGGACTAACTCCATATCGGCCATCGGAATGTGCTTGAAGTGCTTTACAAATATCCCTCGATCTGGCTTACTTTCTGAGCTAGCCCTCCTATAACGTTAGGATCAGAATAAGCAACTATATCGACATGTCAACTCCGAAGATAAGAGAATTGAAGAAGGCTAAAGGAAATGATAACCCATATAGAGTTATGTACCTATACACCACGATCATCCTTTCAAATGTAGGCTCTTGAATTGTCATTTTTCTTAATAGATTCTTTATGCTGTCATAAAAATGGAATATAGCACACATTACCAAAGAAATTCAACCCTAATTTACCAAAATTCATGTGAAGGAAAGCACGATTCTACAACCTCAGTTCCATTTTCTCTATACGTACACGCTCAACGAAGAGATCTGGCTCTTCTACATCATCATTTATTTCGTCAGTCTTCTTTGTGTCCTTTCTTGACAGTACTAGTTTCTTCGAGAACAATCTATCGATCCTGACATTAAAATATTGAATTGGGCGATGCCAACGCATTGTCAAAGGAACAACCATTCACTTTAATCAAAAAAAAAGGAAAGAACACTGATATCTGCATGCTATACCTTGTGATTCGAAGCAATGACCTCCATACTCGAGATATGATGACATCCACTTTTTCCATGAAGAAGTAGTCAGTTGTCCGATCAATTCCAATGCCCCGACGGAAGATAATATACTGTAAAGATATGTTTGATGTGAAATAACTACTATAACACTATATATACTGAACTATGAAAAAGGAATCAGGGGCATGCTAGCTTGGATGACCTTGAGAGCAATGGGTACCAAGGAAAGAATACTTGTGAAGAGAAAATTAGTACAAGCAAACAAATTTCCCCAGTTCTAGTAATTGTGCAGTTCAAGTAGGAAAGATGACTAGCAGAATGAACCACAGAGAATGCACATACCTTATTAGCAAATGCTGGTAGATTGTCATGTGGGTGCTCCCTAAAGTACCTTGTCAATAACTTGCTGTCTACCTATAATTTGTTCAAATATAGCTAGTTGAAAGTGAAGTAGATTGCTGTGTTAGCATACATATTGAAAATCTTAAGTGACTTCATATACCTTGGATTCATCAACCTTGATCGGGAGGTTTAGAAGATACTGACCAGACTGCGCTACCTCATACTCTTCGTCAGATAACAACTTGAAGTTGCTCTTTTCCATAATCTACTTAAGGCCATAAGTAGTATTTCGTTATTGTATAAAATCTCAGATACCATACTCGATCAATAGGGTGGAAAGGAACAGAAAGTGGGCCAACCTGAAAAAGGTAGGTTAAGAAATTGAGTTCTAAAGTGTCGAGCTCATTGGATGTCATGCCCTGCTGCTCCAAACTCTTCTCGCCATTAACAGGATCGAATAAAGAAAACAGTTGCTGCATCACAGCAGAAAAAATAAGAAACTCGACTAACTTGGACTGTAAACAACGAATATAAGAATAGGTACAGACCATTAGATCATCAAACTGCAGAAGGTACCAAGCACGGATTGTGTACTCCACCCTCTTACATAGCTTCATGAACTCAGCACGGTCATTCTCACGCTCTGAAGAATAAATCAGGGGCATAAAATAGATATTCACGATTATTATGGCATTATGGCGACGTAAATTAAATCAGACAGTTTCAATTTCAAAATTTATAGACAGTATATTAGGATTAACATGGAGAAGTAAAGCAATACATTTATTTATTATCCTTATCCAATAAAAGTCACATTATTCACTATAAAATAAAAATTTAGGATTAGCAGACAACTTAAAACTAGATTCAGGATTAGCAAAAACAACAGAAAGTGTTATATTCACAGTATCTACAGCCCATGCGTAAACTGACAGCTTTTAGGTGACAGGCAGTTACTAACACATAAAAAAAAATCTAAATACTGGGATCTATGGAGCAAAATACATTGTACTGATCATTTTTTAGTTAGATTAAAGACAATTCATGGCAACCACATTAACTAACTAAAACTTCAAACGAAGATGAAGGATAAGTTTTTTTCTGGCAGCCGAGCTTATCAGTTATCACAAGTGTGTGACAAACGAGACTGGACAGAATAAGCCAATGGCGTTTCCTTTACTCGGTAGCTGAGTGGAATTCAGACGAACTAACGAATCGCTGTCCCCAAAATCGCACAGTTCTCTCCAATGCGCAGGAACTCGTTCCAATTAACGCCTCCAGAAACAAAAAAAAAAGAAAAAAGAAAAATAAATAATCAAATGATCACACAACAGAGCAGAGACAGCGAGTTTTAGGGAGTGCTGTCAAAGTGTCAATCACAGTACGATCACCGCATCCTTGCACCCGAGAAGAAAGAAATCCGAGATATTGGATCTCTTATCCCGTTTCCCATGAAAGGCGGCGGCGGTGATTTAACCAATCCATCCACGGCAAATGCACGCAGCGCAACCGGAGCAGGATCGAGCCAATGCAAACGAAACCAAGAGGTAGCATGCAGGCAGGCAGGCCGGCGGCGGCAATGGAAGGACGATCATAGATAGATACCGATGAGGTAGCTGAGCTTCATGACGAGCTTGGGCTTGAGGATGGGGATGACGGACTCGCGCTCGAGCCGTATCACCTCCTTGACCACCCCGTCCTTCTTCGCCTTCTTCATCGCCTCCGCCGCCGCGGGCCTCGTCCCTCCCGTCTCCGCCTCCATCAGCGGCCCGGGAGGTCGGTCCAATGTATAGAGGAGGCGCCCGGGCGGGATCGGATGCGATTCGAGCCGTGGAACCGGCGCGAAGGATGGCGTCGGTTCGCGGGAAGACGGAAAGCAACGGCGATGCCGGGAGACGGGAGGGAGGACGGGGAGGGCCGGGGGCGATGCTGCTTCGCGCCTTTTCGCGGTGGCGGCACGAGGGGAGGGGTCCGGTTGGTTGGTTCCGGATTTGGCAGGGTGATTAAATAACCGTCGATTAATCATCATGCGTGGTTGTGATTAATTAGCGACGTAAGCTGTGACGACTCGAGCGCCGCAGCCACCAGATAATTCGGGGTGCTGACATCCTCAAGGAACAATAGTAGATTTTAAGGGCACGTAGTATATTGGCATTGTCTTATAGTTAATTTTATGTAGTGTCACGTAATTATGAGACGACTTAAGAGTTAACACGTACAATATTATCTTATATTTTTTTTTAGCATCATTCTGACCAAGTCTGCTGAAATATTGATGCTATGTTCCAAGTGTTGGATTTTAAGTGGACGTACATGGTCAATTTTAGTTCAATTAATGTCAATAAATTTGAAGGCCTACATTAAATGCTAGATACATTAAAGTCTCGATCTCACGTAAGATTTTGGCAAAAATTGACTCAATAAATACGGACGTGGTACACGCGCGCGCCGCACCGAGCCGAGCCGAGCCATGGTGTGGCGTGTACGGGCTTGACACAACATGATGTGATTCAGATGAGTCATTATTGGAACTGGAATGACGATTGCAGGAGTGGTTCGCTGCGGCAATTTCTATCCGTTACACCCAACAATTACTCCGCTTATTCCTCCTGGTAACGTCTCGTGCATACCTAAAATTCTATCACACCACCACTGCTCTCTATTGTCGTTGCTTCCGAGTTTCTCCATCTCGAGAACACCTGTTGTCACAGACAACCTGAAATTCCACCACACCACCTGTACTATTCTCTGTTGTCGCTGCTTTCAAGTATATACTTCAAATTAGCTGCTAGTTAAGTAATGTGTGGTATTTCAAGATTAACAACGACTTGTGTACAGTCTTGAAGCCCTAGTAGTATACACTGTAGCAAGACAACACATTTGCAGTGGTAAAGGAAAAAGAACTGCAAAATGGAACGAATCCTGTTCCCGGCATCAAATGGATCTCTTCTTCATTTAAGTGTAGACATTGTTGAGGTAGAAGTACAGGCCAGCCAGGGCAATGATCCCGGCGATAATAGCAATAGGCAAGGCTTGCCTGCAAAACATTTTGTTAATTCAGTCAATTGATTAATTAGCTGTACAAATGTTGCTGAATTCATGCGTATATTAATAGTTAATTGCTTTGTGTTGGTTCTGTTTTGTGTGTCTGAGTTAGGTATGTTACCCCAAGGATTCCTCTTTCTTCAGCTGCTCCTTCCTTGCCTTCCTAACATCAGTGGAGTTTGCATTCTTAGCGACTGCCGGCTCGTAGGGTCTGAACCTTCTCTTTGGAGCTCCACAAACTGCATCAGCGATGTGGGAACAACAGATCAAATATTGGAGGGAGCATCTTCTTTTGCTGTTCGTAAATAATAGAAAATACTTGTATATATGTATGATAACATTTAAAGTTAGTGTTCTTAAAAGAGTCCAATTGCTATAAATTTTGCAAGGTGTCTGAAATAGTGCGCAAGTTCACTACCCCGTTCCAAATTATAAGTCGCTTTAACTTTTTTAGTACATCGATTTTGCTATGTATATAGATATAACATATGTCTAGATACATAGCAAAGCTAATGTATCAAGAAAGTCAAAGCGACTTATAATTTGGAACGGATGGAGTATTTGGTTCTTCAAATTGTTGCCATGAAAGCTCACGCCAAGTTTTGTGACAAAATATACATGCTGGCATTGGCAACACAGCAGAGCTCCTCAAGCACTACATTTACACAAGTAGTATATTCCAGTTTAGTTTCGAGCAGAGGCGCTTGTTCTTTTATATATAGCTGCATAGAAATTTCATATACAAATAAATACTATAATGCAACAAGCTTCCTTAGAAATACCAAATACTCCATTTGTATGTCCTTGTTAACGTTTTGCCATGCATTGCAATTGCAAGAGGACATCTGAAACACTTTCGAAGTTATCATCCAAAACCGGATACAGAGCTATTTGCAATGGTTGCATCAATCAAGTGTAAAAAGAAAACAAAATCATCCAGATAAGAAGAACAAGGAGGACACCAGAATTCGTGCTCACCAGGGCAGAAGTAGTTATCGGCCAGCTTGTCGAACGGCGTCCTGTCGTTGTAGATGTACCTGCAACAACACAGACAGAGAGAGGCAAATCAGGCACCAGCACGACGGCACCCCTGAGCACGAAGTCGGCGGCGTGCGCGGGCGAAAGAGCCCAGCTTTGGCTGTCTCACCCGCAGTCACGGCAGATGTAGGCCTGCTTGGACGCGACCCGCATGGTGATCCGCGCGGCCGTGGCCGCCCTGGCCACCCGCCGGCGCGCCGGCGCCAGCCGCCGCAGCGAGCACGGCGCGGAGAACGAGGACCGGAGCGGCGACGCGGGCGCCGGCGCGCGCAGAAGAGACGACGGGGCCTGCAGGGCCATCTCGCCGCACGCAGGCTGCTGCAACGAGAGCAGCGGCCGAGAATGGAACGAGCGACGAGTAGCAGAGCAGGCGGTGGTGGGCCTGGTGGCGAGGAGGAGATAAGAGGGATGGAGAGGCGATTGGTGGCAGGGCAGCGCCGTCGCTGGTTTTCCCTCTGTCCCTTTTCGCCTTTTGGCGCGCGCGTGGCGTGAGGTGGAGCCGTGCAGGTGCTGCTGGGCTACTGACTGGCGCAGCCACTGCGGGGTCCCTTCCCTGGGCAGTGTGGAAGCTGCGTGGCGGTCCATGGTGACCCTTCGCTCGCTATCCCTTTTTTCTCTGGACGCCCCTGCCACATGGCGCTCTCGCCAAGGCGCCAAACTGCCGAGTGCCAACCCAGCAGCGCAAGACCACCACCAGTTGCTCCAAAAGTTGACGGGCCCGGGCAGACGTGTACAGCTACTTTTTCTCAGGATCCGGGGGCTAGCCATCCATTCATTCCCTACAGGGATGGGCCCTCGCTAATTTTCTCCGTCCGCAACGCATAACTGGAGAAAACGGAGCCGCACGACAGGAGAAAACGGAGTCGTCCGTGTAGTCCGTCTCCCCTAATCACGTGCTTATCATTTTCTGGCCCCACATTAAACTCCCGCCAGTTGAATTAAATAAAGTAGGCAAAAGGCGTGAGCCTGTGAAAATGGCGCCAATTATAATAGCTGGTTCCATCAGATTAGCATCTAGGTACGGAAGGGTAATTAGATTAGCATTGTTCTTGTTTCTCTCAATCTACACAAAATTGCATCTCAGCCAATTCTCTCTATGCCAGACGAGACCGGTGCCGACGAGACCAGAGCTTCATGGGGGCATCTCAGCCGATTCCCCCCCTGCCTGACGCGGCTAAATACATGGAGGCCGATTCTCCGCAGGTACCCAGAATCTTGATGCGACCTCTCCTGTTGCTGTCACATCCTCACAGAGTTTCTCTAGATCAACATTCCCTCATCTGACAGAGTAAGAATAGAGTTAGAAAATGCAAGTCATATTGGATTACCATTCATATTCATAATCTATATTTGTTTTGTCTATGCAAATATATTTGAAATTTAACCGCCATTGCAAGTTTGCATGATTTCTAACATATTCTGCATGAAACCCACTACAAATCCAGACCGAACCTACTCAGGTAGAAAATTCTACGGGAGACAGGATACCTAAGGTTGGTATGAAATTCTGCACTGAAGAAGAGGCATACCAATTTTACAATGCCTATGCTCGAGACAAGGGTTTTAGTATTCGAAGGAGCAGTTCACATAATGTGAAAAACAGCACCACCATAAAGAATACAACCTTTTGTTGTTCTCGTGCAGGTATTAAATCACTTTTGTTTTGTGCCACTTTCTTCATCATTAGGGATAGAACATCATTTTGATCAATTATTTATTTATCAATAGGTGTTCGGCGTCCTGATAAAAAAGAAGAATCTTCCAGCTATAGTAGACCAGAGACACGATGTATGTGTGAAGCTCGCATGAAGATAAGTCTTACAGACGGATTGTACTGCATTTATGAGTTTGAGCCTGAACATAATCATATTCTTGCTACTAGCAGTCAAGTTCATCATTTAAGATCTCAAAGAAAAATAACAGAAGCACAGCTTGCGAGTGTAGAAAATGCTAAAGCAGTCGGCATTTCAAATAAGGCTACCTTTGATCTCATGGCAAAAGAAGCAGGTGGAGTTGAGAATCTTGGATTTACTCGTGAAGATATGAAGAATAAATTGTATTCAAAGAGGTCACTACAGATAAACCATGGGGACACGGGAGGAGTATTGGAATATCTAGAGAAGAAAACATCAGAAGATGGGAAGTTTTTCTATTCCATTCAGGTTGATGAGGATGACTTGATAACAAATATTTTTTGGACAGATTCTAAAATGGTCGCAGACTATGAAGTTTTTGGTGATGTTGTTTGCTTTGACACAACATATAGAAAATTAAATGATGGACGTCTATTTGGTTTGCTAGTTGGAGTGAATAATCACAAGAAAACAACAATTTTTGGTGCTGCACTTTTGTATGATGAAACTACTGAGAGTTTTGTTTGGCTTTTCAACACATTCTTAACTGCTATGTCAGGCAAGAAGCCACAAACCATTTTAACCGATGAAGATGCAGCAATGGTTAAAGCAATCAAGATAGTACTGCCAGAGATTCATCATAGAATTTGTATTTGGCATATGAACCAGAATGCGTGCAAGCACCTTGCTGGAGTTGTGGAGGACTATAAGAAGTTCAATAAAGATTTTCAGAACTGTATTATATAAAGATGGACAGTTGATGCAAAAGTAGTTCATATAAAGAGCAATTCTGAGACACATGAAGATCCCAAAACAAAGCTATCAAAACAGAGAAAGGAGTTATGCAGAATGTATATTCATTTAGCTACTCGAGCGGTAGAATCTGATGAAACATACTTTATGGCTGTGAATAAAGGGCGTACCCAGTGTAGAGAGCTCCCACTCTGTGCGGGGTCTGGGGAAGGGTGTTAGTGGCAAGCCTTACCCTCGCCTGTGCAATGCGAGGAGACCGCGACTCGAACCCGGGACCTTCCAGTCACAGGCGGTAAGACTCTACCGCTTGCACCAGGCCCGCCCTTCACTTTATGGCTGTGAATAATGCAGAGAAATTAGCAGAAGATGTGGAGAAAAGCCTAAAAATTAAAGCTGATTCAGATGTCGGTACCTTATCTCACGCACAAGGTTCACACTCCGGTATAGCCTGAGTAATAATTGCGTGAACACCATACATATGACACCAAAATCTAATTATTATCTATTTTGTAGCTACACAAGAAGAAGACCAAGCTATCAAACCAAAAGGCTTGAAGGTTAAGGAGAAGGAAATTCATGGATCTAAGAGACCAATTGGTGGTTTCGAGAAGGCAACACGGCAGAAAAAAAACCAAGAATGACCCAATGGCTTCTGGTTCTGCAACAGAAGCAAACACACGATGGAAAAAGAAAGGCAAGAATGACCCAAAGGCTTATGGTCCTGCAGTGGAAGTAGATAATGTAACATATGAGCAGCCACACTACACTGACCTGGTCCTGAGGTGGGATTTTTTTGCGCTTAAGCCCCCCACCCGCCGGCCTTTTTTTTTGCGCTTAAGCCCCTCACCCCATCCATTGGATCAGCATCTAGTGGTCCTGATTGGTAGTTTCCAAGTTTGCACAGGTTGGTTGGTTTGCACCTGATATGTTGCCTATATTTAATACTATCAAGACTACTCGTATCTTCATTACTGATATTAGTATTCCTTTTTCTTTGGTACAGGGTCATTTAGGGAGTAGTATGTACCAAAATCAAATACAGATACCAGGCTACTATCCACATGGAAATGGTTTTGTGCCTCCGCCTTTCAGTTCATTCTTTGGGACCCCCAACCATGGTCAAGATACACAACAAGGAAATGTTACTCAGTCATTCAATACAAATCCCTATAATGTGTTTGCCAATTTTAAGTGAAGGTCTCATCCCCTTAGGAGAACGGATGAGTTCTGTGCACTTTCCATGGAATCTTATGTATGGAACAGTTTATCATAGCAAGGATCTAGGCTCTCATGCTTTGTTAATTCAGTAATTTCAATGTTATCCAGACCGCAATTTTTGTTTTTCTGTGATGTGGGGCAAATTTTAGAGAAACAGGTATTCCGATTTGTTTTTTTAGCTAACTGATATAGTTGATTTGATAGCATCAGACTGAAAGCGGAAGAGTGCATCTTCATCAAGAAAAAAATAGGGATTAGCACTAGACAACTAACCTTACAAAAAATTGCTGGGGAAGAGAAAGTCTTGATGCCATATTCCGCCAAGAGAGGTCCTGAAAGCTAGACCGTCACCTTCATGCTCAACAGCATCTACGAGCTACTGCCAACTATCTTGAATACGCAACTGAGTCAATGCAAAATGACATCTCCCAGCTCGTTGTTCCACCATGGTGTGATGTCAGCTCGATGGACCTGAAGAGGAAAGGCAGAATGGACCTCACAAATCGAAATCCGCAAACTCGAATCGAGATCCCCAATCCAAAATCGAGATCCAAGCAATCCAAATCAAAATGCGCAGCTACAATCTAGGTTCCAGTAAATCTAATCAACTCACCGCTATGAAGCTTGAGGTCGCTGCTGCCCCAATCGAGTTTATCACCGTGGGATTTGACGTTTCCTTCGATTCAATCTCACGCCATACGCGAGCAGACCAGCTTCGAGCTGAAAGGCCGAGAGGGGAAAGCGAAGGGAGACGGTCCGAGCGGAAGAGGTCGAGAGGAGAAAGCGGAGGGAGACGGACTAGCGGACGGCTCCGTTTTCTCCAGTCGTTCGTCGCGGACGGAGAAAATTAGCGAGGGCAAGGGAACGAATGGATGGCCTCCACGTGTACGGAGATACGGAAGGGGACACACAACGGAGACACACAGGCTTCAGCCAGCCGGTGCTAGAATCGGACGGTGCTTCAAAAACCCACGCCAGACCCACCCATCCCGCTCCAGAGGCCGTGCGGGCTCACGCATGTGCCGTGACCATCCTGACCCGCTCCATTTCACATGCCCGCACGCACACCACAGAGCACCACCAGCAGCAGACGCGTGATGCGGTGACCCAGGATGGCACGGTGACCTACGGCAGTGCAATAGCAAGAGCACGTTCTTTCCCGATATCAATTTTTAAAACATCCAAATAAAACATTTATACCGTACATTTAAAATAGAAGAAACACTTAAAACATACATGTATAGCCATAACAACATATGCAACACCAGATCTACTTTTGAAATAGCAATATGCAACACTTGCGACATATAAAAGAAGACAGATGACACATTTGCAAGATACATGAAAAACACTTGAAACCATAGCAAAACATATGCAAAATCTAGATAAAAATACTTGTAACATATGTGTGAAATATATGCAACATCTAGATAAATACACTTGCAACATACGTCTGAAAAACTGATGAAACAATGGGAACAGACACTTGCAACATACGTGTACAAACCATTGCAACAAATACAACACCCCGATCTACTTTTGCAACATACGTGTATTTTTGGGGAGCGATCCACGACTGCTCGTTCACGTACATCTTCTTCCCGGTGATTGCCCACGAAACCGCAAGCTGTCTTTTTCCTAGCGATCCGTTCGTGGGACTGCACTGCGAACATCTTTCTGTATCAACTGTGGTCCACGACTTCGAGCAACGTACTATGTCAACTAGTGCGAATGGAGCCTCCGATGCCCTCGGCATGGGACCATCCGCTGGGTACAGTCTAATCTCTGTGATTTCTGTACTTTTTGTTTTTACTGTATTCACCAGTATGTCATCTCTGCATAATGTAGTGTTCATAAAAATATACACATTGTCGATGCGGGACCCATAGGATACCCCGCAAAGGACAGAGAAGATCTAGTCTAACTAGGTTTCTTCCCCTGTAATCTTAGTAGTATAACTATTAAGCAATCCTACTAGGATATCTCATTATAAACCGACTAGGACTCTGGCCTCCTGACTATATAAAGGAGGGCAGGGCTCCTAAGACGGGGACAGTAATTGTACGACACAACCCTTGATAATCAATCCAACGCAAAGGCTAAGGCCGACTGGACGTAAGGTTATTACTCGATCTACGATCGAGGGCCTGAACCAGGATAAATCGACTATGTCTTGCGTTAACCATCGAGTTCGGCATACGCCGAAGCCCGAACATACTGCCCCGGGTACCCCCGTGGCAGGCTATCGGTGGTAAAACATCGACAGCTGGCGCGCCAGGTAGGGGCTTTCGGCGACTTTGCATCCAAGAACTCGATGGACCTCGACGACATAATCTTCCCGACGGAATCAACTTTCATCTTCGGCTCATGGATCTGCGAGGCAGACAACAACGGCAAGCTTCAGGGCCATCTCCTCAAAGATCCAGATCATCATAAAGAATTTCATATTTCACCAAATACAACGGATCAGCTCGCCAGAAGATTCGCACAGCTCACAGTATCCGATTCAAATCAGATTTCATGGCCACTCGCATCCGATTCGAATTCAAACATCAAGGCGAAGTTTTATCCGAGTGCTTTCAAGAATCCGAGTTCTTTTTTGGCAAGATTCCAGAGCACATCCCAAAACAACTCGGATCACCCTCAGAATTCTTTCAAGAAGTCGAGTTCTTTTCCATTTGGACTCGACAACATGGCAAAATCCTATCAAGGACAGTTCGAAAGATCTTTCAATCCAAGATGCGGGATACCACTGACAGGAGCTCAGGAGGGCCTCGTGCTAACAATAACATCCCAAGACTGCATCATTCACTGGCCAGGTTCTGTTCCTGAGGACAGCAGTACCCAACTAGTCGGCACGACGACGACGGCAATTCTACCCTACCAAGAAGGAGACTCGATCTACGACACCGAGGCACCCACTAAAGTTATTAGCAACTCCGACAGCATGAAAGCTAACGCCAATAACAGAGCGACTCATGCGCGAGAAGTGCTCATGGTTCGACGACCGCGATCACCATTAAATCCCCCAGAAGCACCCGATGTCAGATCATCAGATGAATCAGAATCCAACATATCACCGTTCGCCCAAGGCTACGACGGAGAAACAGATAGTCAGAAGCAAGCTAGAGAAAGAAAAAACAAGTTAAAGCAAGGGCGTCAACACCGTGCTAGGCAGCGCAGGGAAGCTTGGATCAGATACGAGTCAGAATTGGCTGAGTACGACAAAAGAAAATCGCAACGAGAAGTAGAGGGGAGACGCACGGCGAATACACCTTACGATAAGATTCGAGAAGCATTAGAAGAACTCGGAAAAACTTCACACCCCAGTGAGAAGTATGAACAGCTCCGGGACTTGCTCCGATCGACGACCCCGAAAACGCATGAAGAGAGAGCTCGATCAAGAATACCCGCAAGATCAACAACCCACAGGCAAGAAGATCAAAATCAAAGAAGATCCGCTTTCGAAAGACTCGGGCCGAGTGGAAGCCATGCCGAAGGAAGTAGGAAGGAACATAATCAGGGCCACCGATTTGAACAAACAAGGAAGACTAGGAGTAGGGTACCTACCCAGACAATCTCGCAAGATTATTCCCGTCAGAACGACAGCTGGCCAGAAGAAGGTGCCGAATCCGAATTTAAAGAAACCAAGACACACGACAGATTCCCCTGTTTCGCGAACAGGCTCGCATTGATACGATTACCTCACAAATTCAAACCGTCTAACCACTCCAAGTATGATGGCAAAACTGAACCAAGGCAATGGCTCAGAATATATTCACAATCAATTGAACTAGCCGGAGGAGATGACGATATCAAAACCCTATTCTTTCCTATGGCACTGGAAGCCATGCCTCTCCAATGGTTCGACAAACTGAACCCAGGATCTATCAGAAATTGGGAGGATTTGCAAAGAGCTTTTTGTGAGAATTTTGCAGGAATCATTACACATCCAATCACCCATGCGGAATTAAAAGGACTCAAGCAAAAGGGAGGCGAAAGTCTCAGAAATTACTATCGACGATTCGGCAAACTACGAGCTCAAGTGCATGACATAACCGAACGAGAAGTAATTGAGGCTTTCTCTCACGGAATCATGGCTAGGTGGCAATTTCAAGACTTCTGCAAAGAAAATCCGAGAAACAATGAAGAATTCAGACGAACAGTGGAAAAAATGATTACCGCAGAAGAAAAAACACGAGAAAGGTTCCCGGACAGAAACAACCAGGACAACTCGGACAAGCAAAATCATCGAAATAGCAGACATCAAGAAAGAAAACGTAGACCAGACAATACTGTGGCAATGGCCGACAAATCAAAGAAGTTTACCAAACCCAGAAGATATGATGACATTGAAAACATACGTTGCCCATTGCACCCTAGCGGGAGGCACACAATCGGAAATTGCTATGCTTTCAAAGATCGATACACAAGAAAAGATAGAAAGGAAGACACCAAAGATGACAATCAGAAAAGAGAAGAAGACGACCACGAGGACAAAGGATTCCAAAAACCTAGGGGAACGGTAGCAGTGATTTTCTCAGGGGCTCCGGATTGCAGAAGCAAACATCAAGAAAAACTAGCACTGCGGACCATTATGACAGCAGAACCGGCTACACCAAGATACCTCAATTGGTCACAGTATCCTATCCAATTCACCAGGGAAGACCAATGGACTAGCGTGGGAAACGCAGGCCATTATCCATTGGTTCTGGATCCGACTATAGCTGGCATGACCGTCACCAAGGTACTAATCGATGGAGGAGCTGGGCTTAACATCATCTTTTCAGAAACTCTAAGAAAAATGGGACTACAACTCGCCGGGATGATTACACCAACAAGCACACCTTTTTACGGAATAGTACCCGGCAAAGCAGCCATGCCACTCGGACAAATTACTTTGCCTGTTACCTTTGGAACTCCTTCAAACTACCGAACAGAGTTTATCAAATTTGAAGTCGCCGACTTCGATTCATCATATCATGCAATCCTGGGACGTCCAGCACTGGCCAAATTCATGGCAATACCACATTATCCGTACTTACTGCTTAAGATGCCAGGACCCCACGGTATCCTTTCTCTTCGAAGCGATTTAAAACGCGCTTTTGACTGCGACGTTCAGGCGATCCAAATTGCAGCCAAAGCACAAGCTGACAATGGGAGAAAAGAAATAGCCACAATCGCGGCAGAAACAAGCCAAGAAGAATTAGAAATACCAGCTAAAAAACCCAGTATCATCGCACCACCAAAGGAAGCCGATGTCAAGCAAATCGACTTAGGCACGGGCGACACCTCCAAGACAGCAACTATCAGTGCTCACCTCTCGGAAAAATAGGAACTCGCGCTCACCAACTTTCTTCGGGACAACAAAGATATCTTCCCTTGGAAGCCAGCCGACATGCCAGGAGTCCCAAGAGAGTTGGCTGAGCACAGAATTGATGTTAACAAAAGCTCCAAACCTGTAAAACAACGGCTACGACGATTCTCACCCGACAAGAAGGCAACAATTAAAAAGGAAATAACAAAACTGATGGCAGCTGGATTCATCAAGGAGATCCTACATCCAGACTGGCTAGCAAACCCGGTCCTTGTACAGAAGAAAAACACGGACGAGTGGCGCATGTGCGTCGATTACACAGATCTCAACAAACATTGCCCAAAAGATCCGTTCGGACTACCACGCATTGACCAGATAGTTGACTCGACAGCAGGATCTGCGCTATTATCTTTTCTCGATTGCTATTCAGGGTATCACCAGATCGCACTAAAAGAAGAAGACCAGAGCAAGACATCTTTCATCACCCCGTTTGGTGCCTACTGCTACAAGACCATGTCGTTTGGACTAAAAAACGCTGGCGCCACGTACCAAAGAGCTATCCAGACTTGCCTTGGGAATCAAATCGGTAAAAATGTGGAAGCATACATGGACGACGTGGTGGTGAAAACAAAAGACCCAGACACCCTAATTGAAGATTTACAGCAAACGTTCGAAAATTTGAAGAAATGGAGATGGAAATTGAATCCAAATAAATGTGTATTTGGAGTTCCCTCAGGGCAACTACTCGGATTTTTGGTCAGTCAGCGCGGGATTGAAGCCAGCACCAAGCAAATTCGAGCCATAACAGAAATGGGCCCACCTAGAAGTGTCAAAGATGTGCAGAAACTAACAGGATGCATGGCGGCCCTTAACCGTTTCATATCAAGACTCGGCGAAAAGGGGTTGCCTTTCTTTAAACTACTAAAGAAGACAGACAAGTTCGAGTGGACAATAGAAGCCGACGAAGCTTTCAAAAAACTTAAAGAATACCTCACTTCATCGCCTATCCTGACACCTCCAAAGAAAGATGAAGATATGATGCTATATATCGCGGCAACTCCCACAGTAATCAGCACAGCAATAGTCATAGAAAGAGAAGAACAAGGGCGTGCGTATAAAGTACAACGTCCAGTATACTACATCAGCGAAGTACTGTCAGGATCCAAAATCCGGTACCCACATGTACAAAAACTACTCTACGCTTTACTCATTACCTCTCGAAAGCTTCGCCATTATTTCGAAAGCCACAAGATTACTGTAGTGACAGATTTTCCACTCAGAGACATCCTACACAACAAAGACGCCACAGGGCGCATATCCAAGTGGGCAGTTGAAATTGGAGCTCTGGACATCAATTTCACCCCACGGAAAGCAATCAAATCTCAAGCCCTCACCGATTTCGTGGCCGAATGGACAGAGATTCAACAGCCCTTATCAAATACAATCCTCGACCATTGGAAGATGTACTTTGATGGATCACTCAAACTAGGCGGGGCCGGAGCAGGCGTTCTCCTCATTTCTCCAGAAGGAAAACAACTCAAGTACGTCCTTCAGATATTATGGCAAGCTACAAATAATGAAGCAGAATATGAAGCCCTCATCCACGGGCTACGAGTCGCGATTACCCTCGGAATAAAAAGATTACTCGTATACGGCGACTCAGCAGTGGTCATCAACCAAGTCAACAAAGATTGGGACTGCACCAAAGAAAACATGGGTGCTTATTGTGCCGAAATACGGAAACTTGAAAAACACTTCCAAGGATTAGAAATTTTACACGTTCTACGCGATTCCAACATTGCAGCAGATGTCCTTGCCAAGCTCGGATCAGACAGAGCAAAGGTTCCACCCGGCGTATTCATAGAAGAGCTATCAGCTCCCTCTATCAAACAACCCGGTGAAACAACACATGAAATTCAGGCTAAAGGCGTTCAGATCTTGATAATCAACACTTCATGGACTCAAGTTTTCATTGACTATATCAAAGAAAACAAATTACCAACAGATAAGGCAGAAGCCACCCAAGTCATTCGCAGAAGCAAAAACTACGTTCTAGTAGGAGATAAACTTTACAGAAGAGCAGCATCATCAGGAGTACTCCTAAAATGTGTTTCGTTTCAAGAAGGTAAAGAGATCCTAGACGAAATACACTCAGGTTGCTGTGGAAATCATGCTGCTTCAAGGACACTAGTTGGCAAAGCATTTCGCACCGGATTCTACTGGCCAACCGCTTTGAAAGACGCAGAAGAGCTTGTCAGAAAATGCAAAGGTTGCCAAATGTTTGCAAGACAAGCCCATGTACCAGCTCACAATCTTATCTGCATCCCACCCGCTTGGCCTTTTTCCTGCTGGGGGCTAGATCAAGTAGGACCCCTGAAAAAAGCAAAAGGCGGCTTCGAGTACATCTTTGTGGCAATCGACAAGTTTACCAAGTGGATTGAATACAAACCACTCGCGAAATACAGCGCGACAAAAGCAGTCGAGTTCATCCAAGACATTATGCACCGCTTCGGCATGCCAAATCGAATCATCACAGACCTAGGCTCACCCTTCACAGCTACAGATTTCAAAAGCTGGGCTCAAGACTGTGGTTTCAGTATAGGCTATGCGTCCGTTGCACATCCAGAAGCCAACGGACAAGTAGAAAGAGCTAATGGACTCATACTAGCCGGATTAAAACCAAGGTTATACGAAGAACTAGTGGACTATGGGTCCAAATGGATTGAAGAACTACCGAAAGTAGTGTGGGGGCTACGAACTCAAATAAGCAGAGCAACAGGCCACTCACCTTTCTTCCTAGTTTACGGGTCAGAGGCCGTACTACCCGCCGACTTGATCTGGACATCCCCGAAAATAGAACAATATGATGAAGGAGAAGCAGAACACACAAGAAGATTAGAACTCGACAGTTCAGAAGAAGTCAGAATAAACGCTACCCTCCAATCAGCTAGATACCTACAAGGTTTAAGACGGCACTACAACAAGAATACCCAATCTCGATCACTACAAGTTGGAGACTTAGTGCTAAGAAGGATACAAAAGACTGATGGACGACATAAGCTACTCAGTCCTTGGGAAGGCCCGTACATTGTCACAAAAGTCACTGGACCCGGCACATACAAGTTAATGACCGAAGATGGAAAAGAAGTCAGCAATACATGGCACATCAGCCAGCTAAGAAGATTCCATGCGTAAAAACAACTCAGGAAAAAACAGACATGCAAGCCACAAGGGACCTACGTCCACAACCAACGAAAGACAATACTCTTCAAAAACATATGTATTAGTTTATACTCATGATCAATAAAGATGATATTCATCCACAGCATGTCTTGTCATGACTTCCAACGAGTTGTTTTCACGAAACAAAAAAGCAAAATGGCTGAAAACATGTCTGAGCATTCCGGCCGAGAGCAAAATAGCTGAAAAGACGCTTGAGCCCGCCGATGAGGGTAGCTAAAAGCTAACACCCGAAACAAAAAGCAAAATGGCTGAAAACATGCCTGAGCATTCCGGCCGAGAGCAAAATAGCTGAAAAGATGCTTGAGCCCGCCGATGAGGGTAGCTAAAAGCTAACACCCGAAACAAAAAGCAAAATGGCTGAAAACATGCCTGAGCATTCCGGCCGAGAGCAAAATAGCTGAAAAGACGCTTGAGCCCGCCGATGAGGGTAGCTAAAAGCTAACACCCGAAACAAAAAGCAAAATGGCTGAAAACATGCCTGAGCATTCCGGCCGAGAGCAAAATAGCTGAAAAGACGCTTGAGCCCGCCGATGAGGGTAGCTAAAAGCTAACACCCGAAACAAAAAGCAAAATGGCTGAAAACATGCCTGAGCATTCCGGCCGAGAGCAAAATAGCTGAAAAGACGCTTGAGCTCGCCGACGAGGGTAGCTAAAAAGCTAACACCCGAAACAAAAAGCAAATGAACCAAGTCGACCAAAATCTAACTTCAAAAGACCCTCCAGCACTTCGTTCCGAAAAGCAAGAGGCTCGGGGGCTACAACCAGATGGATGTACTTCTTCTTCAAAAGAGCACAAGCACCACTCAAGAAAGCACTCGGATGCCGAAGTTTATCAAAGCTGCATTCTATACCGAGTCGTTTTACATAGTGCGGGCGAAAGGTTGCTAACGTGAAGATCTACATCTAACAAAGTCATCACACGGACAAAGTACCCGACAAATCAAGGGGCCCCATAAGAATAACACATAGAGCCGTTTTGCGGAGCAGAGACGGGAACAGAACAAGGTACTCAACAAGTCAAATAACTTCAACCGCACCCAAGCAAAGAATACATCAACAAGAATAAAGAATCTTCATTTAAAAAGGAGTGTAATATTACAAGGGGATGCTCAAGCGAGTCAGGCATTGTCATCAGAGAGGGAAAGGTCAATATTTAGACCATCTACAATCCTACTGGCTAGATCTTCGACCTCAGGCTCCATCTTTTCAACGGCGTCAAGATATTCTTGGCTTTCAGCTTCTTCCGCTATCTTGGAGAGAGGCGCCTCTGGAGCAAGGACCCGGACCTGGGCCAGCACATTTTTGGTACATACTTGGGCGCACCTCTTCGCGAACTCTTGGAAACGAGTCGGAATCCGAGGAATGAACTGCGCCCAAGATTGCCCGTCATCCGCCGAAGTCCGGAGGACGTCGGCTACCGAACGAAAAGATTTCCACAAGGCATTCCAATTTTCGGTAGCCGTCGCCAGCTTCCCAGATAGGCCTTCAATGGTTTTTTGGGCCTGCACAAGATCTCTGTCAGCTCCACGCCTAATCAGCCTAGCAAGGGCGAGTTCTTCCTCAGCGTGAGTATTTACCTCCTCAGCTCTATTATGACTAGAACGGACAAGGGCCTTCATTTCATCAATACTCTCCAAGAGTTTCTGTTTCTCAACTCGGAGAGCTAGAACAGAACACCAAAGAACAAGTCAGCAGAAAAAGAAGTCAAAATACAAGAAGGAACAGACAGAACCCGCGGCACCTTTGTTTTCATTCTTCGCAGACTCCACCGCAGCATCTCTCTGTTTCTCCGTCTCCACAACCCGGGCGCGAAGGGCGTTCTCCTCCTTTTGGTGCAACTGACGCTCCGTCTCCAACTCAGCCCGGAGAAGGCCAAGATCGGCTTTCAGAGCGTCCACCTCCGAAGACAACTTCCTCTCATTTTCAGATGAGAAAAAGAAGCCAGAATGATCACGAGAAAAAGACTGAGCAGAAAGAGGCAAAGAGAAACGGGGCGTAAGGACAGAAGAAAAACAAGCATGCAAAAGAAAAGTGGCAGTAAAATTTACCTGGAGCTTTTCACCAAAAGAAGTCGCGAGGGTCGACAAGCTCCCCCAGGCTGCGGTCAGCTCTGATAACCGATGAGTGGCATCGAATTGTTGCACCACGTCATCGGACAGGGAAGGGCCGCCGGAGGCAAAAGAAGGGGAAAGAGAAGCCGGCCGGGGCGAAGCAGGAGCGACCAGAGCAACCTCCAGGGAAGCCGGAGCCAAATCCCCAGAAGAACTCGGCGCGACGGCCACAGTTACCTCCGGAGCGACCAAGCCCGCAACTCCGCCAGGTAGCTCTGAAGCCCCCGCCGCAACTTCATCAACAGAATGTTGTGAGTCTCGAGGCTCAGAACTCGTTGGCACGGCGGGAAGCAGAGAAGAAGTCGATGGAGAAACTAAAGAAGACGAAGCACTGAAAAAGTGATAAAAGGAAGCACCAATAAGAACCAGAGGAAGGAAGATAAAACCCAAAAAGATGAAGC